>NC_040042.1:12340185-12514287 GCF_003713205.1 Coffea eugenioides | reverse complement strand
AGAAGATGCGAAGGTAAAATGGAGCATTGCTCTAAAAGCATCTGAAGATGAAGATGATTCTGTTTCATTGGATGGAGAAGATTTGGATGTTGATGACAATGATCTTGCTCTCATCATATAAAGTTTTAGGAGAATCTTCAAGAAAAGGAGATTTAGAAGAGGAGGATCTAGCAATTCAGATTCTAATCAATTCAACAATGTAAGAAACAAAGGAAAGCATGAGACCAATAAAAAATAAGGTGACAAATGCTATGAATGCGGCCAACTTGGACACTACATGAGTGAGTGTCCAATGAAGAAGAGGAAAGCTGAAAGAAAATCAAGATTCAACAACTTCCAATTCACATAGAATGAGTGCAACTCCGACGGTGAAATTGAAGAAAAAGAAGAATCTGCTCGATTGGATTTTATGACTATTGAAAATAATGAGGTAACGACTTCTAACCTTCAATTTGAAAGTGATGCTGAAACTGATAATCATCTTGAATCTTTCATTAAAAAGTTACATGATAGTTTGAAAAAATCTTATACTAGAAACAAGGAATTAAAATACAAAATTAGTTTTCTTCTTCATGATAATACACGCTTTTTTCAAGAAAACAAGAAACTGAAAACTGAAAATGATTTCTTGAAAAAGAATGAGATTGATTTATAAAATAAGCTTGATAGAAAAATAAGACTTTGTGAAATGTTCAAAAGGGAACAAAGTGATTTGAAAAGAAGAATGAATAATTTAAATGAATTGCTCCAACATAAAAAATAAGACTGTTTTCAAAGGAATGAATCAAAGACTCATCTTAGCACTTATGAGAAGAAGTTAAATTCTGGTGCAAATAATTTTGCTGTTTATAAGAGAAGACAAGTGAAATTTATTAAACCTGTTTATGGAAATAACTCGTTGGTTATGTGTAATTTTTGTTGTAAAAAAGGTCACATGAAAAGTAATTGCTATGTGAGAAAAAATATGAGAAGAAGTATAAAATGCATGTGGATAGTTAGACATGATACTAACTCTCAAAAATCCAAAAATTAATCCGTACCAAATATTAGTTCTTAAACTCTTGAATTGGTGAATCTAGTGAACATCATTAAGGAATCTAAGTGGTTCATAGACAGTGAATATTCAAGACACATGACTGGTGATCCATCACAATTCATCAAATTCAAACCAAAGTCTAGTGGCAAAGTGACATTTGGAGATGACGTGTTTCTATCTCAAGACCATTGGAGCTTTTACATTTTGATTTGCTTGGTCCTACACAATTTGCTAACTTGGGTGGTAAGATATATTATTTAGTCGTTATTGATAATTATTCTAGATATACTTGGATGATTTTTCTTGCTCATAAAGATGATACTTTTAAAAATTTTCATTTCCCTATTTGTAAAAGTTCAAAATCTGCTTGGTTTAAATATTGTTAAAATTAGAAGTGTCAATTGTTCGGAATTCAAATATTATGACTTTCTAAAATTTTGTGATTACACTTTACACACTCTAGGGTCATTTACACTTCATATTAGGATGTATCTTTTGATGCTTCAAGTACTCTGTACTAATGGATCTTGGTTAACATTGATGGTTTCTAGTTGAATTGCTAATGTATTTTGATTGATATTTCTCTGTTTGGTACTTCTTTTGGTATTAATTCTCTATTTTTGGTTGATGATTGATGTTGGTATGTTGGTGATTGCTGAATTCTGGTATCATTTCTCTGTTTTTGATTGGTATTTTGGATTTTCTATTATGGCAACTACATTATGGATTATGATTGCTGGATTTTACTCTCATCTTATGATGACAAAAAGGGAGAAATGGATTCTATGTGAAAGGGGGAGTTTTTCTAAGATTATAAGTTTGGTTCTTAAAAATTTTTGATGCAATGAGTATGGGGGAGTTTATGCTCATATGCTCAATCTTTTTTTTTCTTCCATCCATTGTTTTGTCATCATCAAAAAGGGGAGAGAATGTTGATCTTAGTCCCTAACTTGTGATGTTTACAAAATAAATGGATGATACTAATATCTCTTCAAGATATACTTTCAGTTATGAAACAAATCAGATTCAAAGATCAAGTGCAATTGAAAGAAACAAAGGTTGCTGAAAGCTATCGGACGCTTGTGAAGACAGGATCGGACGTCCGATAATCATTGCGCAACTTCGGACGTATGAAGAACTCCATCACCGGACGTCCGAAGGAAATAATATATTCCCCCTAACTCACTGATCTCGATCAGACGCAAGCATTGGACGTCCGATAGAATCCTTCAAACTCTTTGTCCGCTATCGGACAGAAGTACCGGACGTCCGATAGGATCTTTCAAACTCGACGAAAGCTGTCGGACGCTCACAAAGACAATACCAGACGTCCGATAGATTTGAAATATTCATTCTAACTCATTGTCTGCTTTCGGACGCAAGCACTGGATGTCCGATAGAATTGAAGAAGATTTTTCAAACTCACTGCCTGCTGTCGGACGCATGCTTCGGATGTATCAGACGTCCGATACTCCCAACGGCTAGTTGACTTTTCAGCTACTTTCTATCCGTTGGAAGTATTAATGAAACACTTTCTTGGTCTCCTATAAATAAGCATGGTTAAAAACTTCAAATAACTTTTGCACACTGAAAATATAAAATATTTAGAATAGTTTTAGTGAGAAAATACTCACCAAAGAAGATTTGTAGTCTTGGTGGCGTGAAATTCATTATAAGTTTTTCATTTGTGAGTGAATACTTCAATAGTGTAGCTCTGAGAGGGTTGTCCTGAGGGATAGTAAAACTTCCTAACTTGACCAAGTGAAGTTTGGGGTAAGAAGGAAGTGAACCTTCTTTTGTACACAAGATTGGTTGTATTTCACCAACTTGAAGAAGCTTGTTTTGTGAATTGAATTTCGAGCTCAAGAGGAGTATGGTAGTCAATTGGTTTGTAATTCTTCTCTTCTTATTTATTGATTATTATCTTGTGATTCTTAAATTGCATATCTCTTCTACTTCTCTCAAGTGATATTGTTCCTTTATTGATTGATTCATTGTATGATTGTTTAGAAAAGAAGGTAAATTTCATATTAAGCAAAAAAGTGCCCATAATCTGATTAGTTTCTTAATCAACCTAATTCACCCCCTCTTAGCTTGTCTTCAATTCTTACATAACCCAATACCAAAAGTGATGTCAGGTTTTGCTGACGTTAAATATCTTAGGCTTCCAACCAATCTCCTGAAATTAACAGCATCAATAAATTCACCACTGCCATCCTTCACCAGCTTCAATTTTTTTTCAACTGGAGTCAATATAGGTTTGGCAGTGTCTATTTTAAACCTCTTCAATATGTCATCTACGTACTTCTTCTGTGTAATAAATATGCCATTAACCATTTGAGAAATTTTAATGCCAAAAAAATTAGGGTTAAAAACAAAAAAAACCCCTGTGGTATACTTAATATACAGAAAAGTGCCTCGTGATTTTAAAATATATAAAACGATATCTCATATTTTGAACTAAATTGTAAACTAACAAAATTCGTTAAACTTAACGAAATTCGGTAAATTTAACGGAATCCGGTAAACGTAACGGTAAATTTAACAAAATTCAATAAGTTTAACGACCGAAATCGTCATTTTCGTTAAATTTAACGAATTTTGTTAGTTTACAATTTAGTTCAAAACATGAGATGTCGTTTTGTATATTTTGAAACTACGAGGGACTTTTCCGTATATTAGATATACCACAAGGAATTTTTTTATTTTTAACCCAAAAAACTATGACATTAACCCCAAATCAGTCATTTCAAAGTGACTAATCACAACCTCCCTAAATTCAGAAATTACCTTGGAATTATTGCCGGTGAAAATTAGATCATCAACATATAAGCATACAATAACAATATCACCAAAAAGATTGAATTTAATATACAAAATATGTTCATATGGACATCTATGAAATCCATTCCCAACAAAGTAAGAATTGATACGAGTATACCAAACTCGAGAAGCTTGCTTCAAGTCATATAAAACCTTCTTTAAACTATAAACTTTATTTTCTTGGCCTTTCTTCACATAACCTACAGGTTGCTCAACATATATTTACTCCTCAAGAATACCATTCAAGAAAGTAGATTGCATATCAATTTGATAAATCTTCTAAGAATTATTGGTAGCAATAAATATAATCATACGAACAATATCAAGTCTGATAACAGGAGCAAAAACTTTAAAGTAATCAATACCTGTATTTTGCTTGTATCTTTTAACCACGAATCTTTCCTTGCAATGATCTACCTCTCTAGTTGACTTATACTTGAACTTATTGACCAATTTAATACACATTAGCTTTTTCCCAAGTGGAAGTGAAGTCAACTCCTATGTCTTATTTTTCTCAATTGCATGGATTTCCTCACCCATTCCTTGCTTGATTCCAATGATCATATTTGATAGCCTCTTTAAAGGTAATTGGATCACAATCTACAAATTAAGCAAAGTTTACAGTATCATCTATAGATAAATCATTATCATTATCAACAATATAATCATTCAAATGAGATGGCACGCAAGACGACTAGAGGACTGCACAGGACTTGGCTGCACCTCAGAAGATGAAGGATCACCAGTAAGTTGTCTGGACTGTTCTACTAGTTGATCAGAAGAATTCCCTTTATTCCAATAAAAGGCATTGGTGGATTCTTTGATGTAGAATCTGTGACTTGCTTAGACCAATCCCAAGCTCCTTACTCACAAATGTGATATCCCTACTAATAATCACCTTTCCTGTATTTGGATTGAACGATCTATAACCTTTAGTTTCACGACTATAGTCAAGAAAGATCCACTTTTCTATTTTGTCATCCAACTTCTTCCTGACAGCATCTGGGACATGACATTAGGCAAGACAACCAAATACTTTTAAATGAAAAATATTTAGTTTCTTATCAGTCCATAACTCCTGTGGTATCTATCTAAAATTGCTTCGCGTAGAAGACTTGTTAGAAACATATACAGCACAAGCAACGGCTTTTGTCCAAAAACCTTTAGGCATATTCTTGGCATGCATGGTCGACCTCACCATATCCATTACAGTTTGATTTTTTTGCTCAAGTCAGCCTCTAGATATATGACCTAAATGCCACAACATTGATAAAGTTTCATTGTTATGGCTACATTTGGTGCAAAAATTAACATTCATATGCAGGGAAAGAGATTGTGAAAAAACAGGATCAAGATTTATTTTATACAATCCATCAACTAAAAATTCACTACCAACAAAACTACTATTTTTTAAACATAGTAAAAATCCGGTCCAAAATGAAACTTAGAACCATCTAAATCAAGACAGAATAAACAAGTCAAATTTCTAGAAAACTTAGGAACAAAACAAGTGCTCGAAAGATCTATTAAAATGCCAGAATGTAGAACAAGTCTATATATAGGTTCCAATATCTTCAACTTTTACTCCCATCTTGCTCCCCATCAATATTGTCTTTTCTCTTGTCATTGGTTGGCGAGTTGTAAGGTATCCTTGCATATTAATAGAAATGTGAATAATTGCACCAGAGTCAAGCCACCAAGTATTAGATGGAACATCAACTAAATTGGTTTCAAAACAAACAAATGAAAGGAAATTACCTTTCTTTTGAAACCATTTCTTGTGTTTTACACAATCTTTCCGCATATGTCTTCTTGCAAAAATGGTATTGCCCACCAAAGCCTTTATTGGTGGATGCCTCTTTATTTGGTGCCTTACGATTCTTTCTTTTATTCTTTTTAAGTCTATTTGCATTATGACCTTGTGATACCACATGCATAGTCTGAGTTTGTAATCCTTCCTTTTTCAACCTCTCTTCCTCTCTTGAAAGGGCCAAATTGTGAATGAAGAGAGTTAAGGATGAATTGCACCAAAAATGACTCAGAAATAGTCATATCTATACCCTTAAGTTGTTTAGCAATATTTTTCAATTCCATGATATGTTCATGAACACCACTCACCCATTATATTTCTTCGTTGTCAAAGTAGTCATAAGTTTGCCTACCAAAATTTTTCTGATGTTTGAAAAACACACGACCGCTATCAGAATTAGTAATTGACTTCCTTATGTGTTTTACAATATTGCTCTTAGCAATCATTAGGCTTAGCCGGTTGGAACGCTCCTAATTATCATACACGATCCTTTCTTGTTTGGTGCTTTTAGGAGTAGGCTGTGCAGGTTCATCAATACGAAGGCACAGGTCCAAGTCTAGACAACCCAAGGTGATGAGCACTTGGTCACGTCAATCAAAAAAATTGGACCCATTCAACTCCAGAATGTTAGCTGCAATTCGTGAAACTGGTACTGGAGTAATAGTTGTAAATACAAGTCAAGCCATGAGATACATATAGATAGAATAATCAAGTGCATCATCGTATTCGACCTTTGAGTTAGAAAAATGACATGCTAATGATTCACTTAGTAAGTGATAACAATTATTCACTTACAAATTTAATAGAGATATTATATTCCTTTGGGTTAATATAATAACTCATGACTATAGAAATTAAAATACCTTTGGCCAAATTTTAATAACTATAATCATCATACAAAATAGATATAAATGACCTTTGCATAAACTATATATCAATTAGGCTACTTTGGTGACAACTAATTAATCATTACTATCATGTTTATATAGGTTATTGAACTTTAAGTTGCCCAAGAATATAATTGTATTGGTTTAATATATGGTAACTTGAATATCCATGAACCATTATTAAGAATACCTTTATCTCAAATTGCCTAAATATGCATTTCTATATGCTCTCTTAAAATTTGAGCTTTTCATGAAATAATTGTAATTCTTAATATCAGTACAAAACTTTTTCCCAAAATCGTGCACATATCAATTGTCGTTGATGGATACCATGAAGACAAAAAGTAATAGTATATATGCACTAAACAATTTGGGCTTCAAAAATGGTTCACCATGGCATAAACTACTGCAACCATCAAAGTAGTATACAATCAATTATTGAATCAACCATCATAATTCAAGCGTGAATTTTAAGGTTATTGCAATAAGAGCATATTTATCAGCCATATATAATTGCTCATAAATGGTGTTTCAGCTCAAGTACAATTTACGCATTTGAATTTTATTTTAACACACAAAACCTTTTATGCCATAGAAGTAATTAAGATGCACATAATACAGTCAAAATCATTAGTAGAAATTTTGGACACTGTAACCAAGCATACATCTAGCTCTCCTTAATTTCTTGCAGTTATTTACAGCTTAGATGTTATTAAGATAACATTTAAGTTTCTAATAATACTATTGAATACTTTCCCAAGGATCAGATATGGTAGACCAAACAAAATTAATTGATTCTCATAACTAAGGAAGCAAAACTTCTATTCAGTCATTGTCAATTTCGCCATCCAAAGCGAACTAACAATACAAGTTGGTACATGTTCCAAACTGACCAGAAGAGTCAATTAATTGGTTAAAAACTTATTGTCCATTTTGTTTTTTCTTCTTACAGATGTTCGTTCTCAAAGTCCGATATTATGATTAATCAAGCCTTTGATCCATGCAATAGGCCACTTAAAGTCATACACATATGAGCAATTACATAGTTGACATCCGGACAATCAATCATAGGATTCATAATAAGTATATATATATATATGATTGAAAATATCTAACTATCATCCAACCATAACAATTAGTGGAAAACATTGTCAATAGCATAGATACATCATGCAAATTTCATCGAAAATTGAGTTACTCCACTGCTTTGAAATTTAACTAGTTAGTAAGCACGGTAATTATCAGATAAAGTATCACAATAAATATAACACGTCCACATACAACGAATACGGGACTCCCAACTTCCTGCAATTTGTCTATTCTTAGAATTCTATAACTATCAACATAAATCTATTTACATAGTTATTTATCCCATAAACTAGTGAGATAATTAATGAATATTGGAACAATATCATGTGGTCATGTAGGCCACACTAATAGTCCAACATAATCTTCAGCAGGTGGTGTTACAAAAATATGAGAATTCAACGATGTTCCCATTGATTTTGTGGAGATATCTACCTTGCAGATGATTGAAGTGCAGTGCTACCGTGACCAGTTGAAAAACTAGTTATGAAAATTGAGGAGGAGAAACTTCGATTTGGAACTGATGATCTGAAGGTCCTTATCATTCACTAGGTTAGAAATTCCATTTTCTTGTTGATCTTTGCACTTGTACTTCCTAGAAAGGAATTATAGAAATTCGCTTGATATATTTAGCCCCATTTAATGAAAGCTTTCATGATCATCAGAAACTTTTTGCTGCTAGCTGCTAGTTAAAATTCTGATATTTTAGTACTGAAACAAACAACAGGAGCTCTATATTGTTGCGCTCTCACAATTTGCACAAGTATACTGTTCTTTTTTTTTTTTTGGGTTCCAGTTCTAGAATTGCTATTGTCCTACCACTTGTCTGCTACAATTTCTGCTTGTGTAGTGTCCCCATTCACTTAGTTATGTTGATTGCTAGGTTGAGTAAATGGCCAGTTTACAATCGGATCCTACTATTTCGGTTGCCATAGATGAACTAAAGACATCATTACTTTGTGGTGGTGTGAGAGGAAACGACTAGTATACACTATGCACAATAGTTGAATGTTAAAGTGAATATGCTAGTCCTTGAAGAAGTTTCCTCCATTCGTATTTTATTTCCTTTGGCTTCTATTCATAAACTTTTTGTTCATCATATGGATGTTAAAATAGACTTTTTAAATGGTAATTTAGAAGAAGAAATTTATATGACGCAATCAGAGAGTTATGTTGTATCTGGACAAGAAAATAAGGTCTGTAAATTAGTTAAATCTCTTTATGGTCTAAAATGAGCTCCTAAACAATGGCTTGATAAATTTGATCAAGTTTTGATAAGAGAAGAATTTTCATCTATAGAAGTGGATAAATGTGTACATATTAAAATTGTAAATTATCAATATGTGATAATTAGTTTATATGCAGATAACATCCTTATATTTGGTACAAGTCTAAGTATTGTTAATAGTACTAAATATTTTTTATCTTCTAATTTTGATATGAAAGATTTGGGTGAACCAAAAATGATATTAGGTGTTAAAATCATAAGGAGAGGTGATGGTATAATGTTATCACAAGAACATTATACAGAGACTTCTTAGGAAGTTTGAAAATTTTGATGTGACACCTATGAGCACCCCTTATTATGCTAACACTCAATTAAAGAAAAATAATGGTGACCCAATTGTTTAGTCTAAATATGCTCAGATTCTTGGGAATCTTATGTGTTTGATGAATTTCACAAGACCTGATATAGCTTATGCTGTGTGTAGAATGAGTAGATATACTCACAATCCCAATCGTAAGCATTGGTTTGCATTAATCAGACTAATGAAATATTTGAGAAATACCATGAATTATGATATCTTATATTGTGGGTTTTCAACTGTATTCGAAGGGTACAATAATGCTTGTAGACACCAAATTTTAAATAATTTTATTTTTATCCTAATTTTATTTTTATTTTTAGTAATAATTCTCTCAATTCCATGATTTTAAGTTCTTAGACTTTTAGCTTTTGTATAAGCATTTTAGTATTTTTGATTATTATTATCTATCATTTTTTATTTTTAGTTTTATTTTTGTATTCATTTTTACTCTTTTAGCTATTTATTTTTTATAAGACTTTTTAGCATAAATTTTTGCCAAAAAAAGAGAAAATTAGGGAAAAATATGTTTTATTTCTTTTTATTGAAAAAAAAATCGAAAATAAGAGAAAAAAAAGGAGGAAAAATCTTAGTTTTTTAGTTTTATCTTTTGTTGCTAGTTTCTACATTTTATTTAAGTTTAAGCTGTCATTTCGTATTTTTGTTTAATTAATTAATTGAAAAAAAAAGAGGTCCATGCATGCGGCATCAGTACGAAAGGGATTGCAGCTCCATTTGGTTTCCATTCATTTTTAATCTTTCTAGGACAACATCCATCGGATGGCCCTAGATGCCCAGCAAACCTCCACTCTCATCCTCACCTTTGAGGTGAGGGTTTGAGAGTGGTGTTTTTGGTATAAATAGAACAGAAAACACAGCCGACTGGGGAGCTTTTTGGTGACGGCTGGGGGAGGTTGAGGGAATAGAGAAAACAGTGGCCGAGAGAGAGTGTGAGATAAAGAAGAAAAGGAGCGGCAAAATAGAAAGAAAAGACTAGGTCTTTGGGGGATTGAAAAACAGAAACCAGATAGAGGTTGGATGACGGCTGGGTTGAGCAAGGGGAAAAGAGAGCTGGGGGGAGAGCTTCCGAAAAGAGAGTGAGTGAAGAGAGTGGCGGCTGGGGTGCTTGAGAACAAGAAATGCAGCTTTGAGAGAGAGGTCAGAAGCAAGAAGAAAAGGAAAAACCCGAGAGCTGGAGTTGCGGCGGAGATTAAGAAAAAGGGAGAGGGAGTTGGAGAGAGACGGAACTGAGCAAAAGAAAAGTGATTGAGGAAGAAGAAACCCACGGCCCTCGTCCGTTTTCCATCATCGCGGAGAGGCAAAGGTGTTTGCTAAAGATCATTTCAATCTAATCCCTTTTTCCGGCTGTCCAGGTATATTACTCTCTCCATCTGTTAACGTTATCCTTTCCATGCTTGTATTCGGAACTCTAGATTTTGTTGGAAGGCAATGGGAGGCATATTGTTGGTTATGATTTTTAGCCTAAAGTTGTTATCTTTGGCTGTTACGTTGCATGATTAGCATGTTAGGATCTGCAGTCTGTTTGATTTTTTGATTCCTAGGTTATAGTTTAGTATCAAGATGTTAGCCTCTGACAAACGCCTCCAGGGTTCTTTAGAAAGCTGATTTCGTTTCTCTGTCGTTGCATGTTCACCCATTTGGTTCTTTGTTTGATCTGTAATGACTGATCTCCTATAGTGAGGTTGTGTTAGTATTGAAGTTTAATGAATTTTGGGTAATAAATTTGCTGGTTTGCGTTTGAAATTGCGAGAAATGACTGAATAAGTTGCTGTAGAGGAAACCAACGAGGAAGAGTTGTATGATCTGTTCATTTTGATTCTTTTTCGGGTGACTGAATTTCTTGCTTGACTCAGTTTTGTTTTGTGTTTGGATTGACCTGCTGTATGATAGCAGTGCCGTGTATGCTCTGCTGCAATTTTAAGCCGCAAGATGCGATGTAGCATCAGACTACAATACGGCAGGTCTGTTACGGCAATAGAGTTTTTTTTTATGTCTTAGAAACTTCGGCTGTTCTAGCTGAAGCTGGTATCCATACCCATTAGTTCATACGCTTTCATTGTCTTTTCCTTTGGGGTCCAATGTTTTGATAGTGAGTGAGTTGGTAGTGTTGGAATGATTTTATTTGCCAAAGTCTTGGTAAACCAGAAGCTAGGAAGGGCTTGTAGTTTTGATGCTATGTTTGAACCAAGGTGAAGTTGTATGTCTTTGGTTTGTGGTCCAGTTTCACTTATTTACCCCAATGGAATGACTTGATCGTGTGCATAGATTGCTTTGCCGCAAGTTTCACTGTTTCTTTTGCTGCATTTCGTGCCCGACTGTTTCAATCATATGTTATGGGGGTTAGATGATTATGCTTGGGGATGTTAATGACAATGAGTTGAAGCTTGGTAGTTTGGTTTGAATGTTAGATTACTAGAGTTTGTCGAATACTGGCATGTAAACCTATCTAAGTTGAGGTAGGGAAATAAGAAAGCTGCATTTCATGCTCCTGTTTTGCTGTTTCCTCTCCCGCAACGGCCCACCAAGTGGGTCTCATTACCTACTTGATGAGAGAAAATTGGGTGAGCGAGTTGGGTTTGCATGTGTAGGTCTGAAACATTTGAATCATGTTAGAACATTTGTTGGAAAATTAGCAACCAGTCTCGGTTGAGGAAGGAATGCAGCAGATTTTCTTTCTCGGTTGCAAGAGTATATGAAGTAGTTGCAGAAGCTTTCTTCGTATTAGTTTGCATGGAAAAGGTTTCAAGAATTGCATTTCATCCCTTTGGCTTTTGGTTAATGCTACTATGACCTAACCAATTGAATAATTTCCTCAATTTGGTCCTTGGCAGCTCTAATTTTATAACTTTTCATTACTTGTTTGCTTCAATCAACTACCCTGCTTTGTTTAAATTGCACTTAATTCATGATTTTAAGAGCTTATGATCAAGTGAGTTTGTTAGTTGCATATTTTCTTTAATTGTCTCAAATTAAATTGGTGCCTTGACCTTTTCTTTATTTTTGCAGGGTAAATAAGTCATTTCACCCCATTAGAGCTCCAACTCAAGGGAGGTACATCTTATCCTTTATTTTTTGACTTTATTTGACCCTATGTGAGCTTATGTGACTATATGTGCTCAATTGCATGCCTTTTGAATGTTTTTATTTACTTATTTATTTATCGCTTTATTTGCTTATTTTCGTATATTTATTTAAGTTCCTTTTTGATCATTTGGGAAGGCACTTGAATGCCACAATTGTAATAGTTAGATTTTTTTTAAATTATTCATTTCATTCTGTTTCCCCTTTTAGATTGTAGTAGGCCTTCCCCCCTAAAAATGTAATAGTTAGGGCCTTAATTGCCTTATGTGTTTTGCATGTCTATGTGCTATGTGTTTAATCGTTTTCTTAGGTTTTGGCATCTAGATATGCATGCTTATATGTTACGTGAATTATGTGCTCACATGCCTACTTGCTTTAATTATGCATATTACTTATATACGTGTATGATGGATGCAAATGCACGTAACCGTGGCTAGTCTAATACTAGTCATGATTGTCCCCTCGAGCTCTTACAAGTCCAATGCTTGTAAACGAGCGTTAGTAAATGGCTAGTCCAATGCTAGACCCAATAGGGCCCTTTCTCGCTAGTACATACTCGCATGCCTTCACTACATCTTCATTCATTCTTTCCTTTTAGTTTTACATTTTTTGCATGACCCTTCACTCCCTTTCCCTTACACATTTCGGATTACATTGTCATTGAGATTAGCTCATTTGCTTGTATAGGTTAGGGAGTCACTCTTTTGGTAAGGGGGATGGACGAGTTTGGCTATACATAGCCTTAGCACGCTCAATCTTTTTCTAACCAAAAGGAAAATTAAGTCACGAACATTAGTCCCCCGTACCTGTCTTGCTTGCATTCCTCTAGGGCTCATGCATTTCATATTGCACATGACTCTTATCTTACACATTCTCACTCTACCACTAGCACTTTATATGCTATCACGTGCACACATGCACTTCATACTATCACTTTACTCACCTTACATTGCACACTCATTTGCACACTCCCACTTATACACCATTATCTTTTATCATTTTTTTACACTTCACACAAACTCATATTCTCACATTGCATACATTCATTCCACTCATTTTTACGTCATTAGCATTATTCGTAACCTCTCCAAAGAATCCGCATTGGGCATCACAATTAATGTGATTGGCACCATTCAAATTTTGAAGAGAAATTTTGCCCCCCAATCCCCCCTAGGTTTAGGTTTTGCATTCATATAGTACATCCGAATGTGATAAATCTTTTGGTTAAAACAAGAAAATCTTTGACTAAATCGCGCAACTAGCCTTGGCTAAGTTGAGAGGGTGCCTTGGATTTCGTCCTTGCCTTCCCTTTTTTCAAATGTGACTCCCGAACCTTTTTCTTTGATTTACGTAGACTTGGAGTCGTTTAAAAAGGGTTTTTCTCCTATTTTTCTTTAAAAAATTCATTTTTACGTGACTTGGTACACCTTAACTCTATACCAAGTGGCGACTCCGATTTTTATTTCAAAAACCTTTTTTAAACTAAGTTTTGGGTCAAATCGTCGCATTTTCAAGTCCCATTTAGACCCATTTTCATTGTATATCAAAAATCATTTTTCAAATCAAAAAATTCACTTTTTAAACTATTTATTTTTCTTGTAAAAATGGGGAGCGACAGCTGGCGACTCCACTGGGGACTTAGAGAGTCCGAGCATTTGATTTAGTCGATTATTTTCTTCTTTTAACCTTCTTATCTATTACATTTGGATGTTTAGGATTGCATCTTTTTTCTTTTTTAGGATTTTTGCATTTCGCGCATATCAACTCACTCCCTCACATTTGCGTATGATTGACTTGATGGATGGATGGTGTATGTGATTCCGCGCTTTGCATTGCATTTGGGTGGGGGACATACCCCAGAACCTCGCGTTGGTTCTTGATCCCTCCCCTCCAAACGAGCACTAGCATACGTGCATACGCTTTAATTTTTTACCCCTCATTTATTTTTCTTTTAGTGGCTTGTCACGCCACTCCACCCTATTAGGATTTTAGGCGACTCACTTGAACTTGTGATCGCGACACGATGTGTGCGTAGCATGATCCGAGGAGTCACTCAATCTTCCATTTTAAGCTTTGGGTTCATAGCCTTTAACTTTTAATTGAAAATTGAGGATTTTTGATAGATTCACTCATGACTCCGAGTGTGCGTAGCAATGTTTAGGGAATCGCTCGAGCCACCGACAAAGAACCTTGGGATTGATGACCCTTGGTTTCCAAGTCTGAAGGCTCGGGGACCTAAAACCTATCGAGTCTAGATGCATTAGTGAGCCAATACCTCATGCATCCATGATAACTTGCCTAGGGTAGAGTCTGCCTTGCCTTGTTAGGGACACTATTCACAAGGGGAGGGATCCAACCCCTTTTTCCCTTTTATTGCTTTATTTCTTTGTATTGATTTTATTGCTTTATCTCGTTGCTACAATGTGTTATGTGTATTTATCTGGCTGAACTAACTTTCTTGGTTTTGTCCCCATTACATTCACAAACCCTAGCAAATAAGAGGTCTGGCATGACCTTCTTTTAGAATTTACCCTTGTAGATAGGCTATTGCACGTTTAAAAATTTTGGTATATTGCATTCTTAGATTAATAATGCCATATCATTTTAGGCTTACCCTGACAAATAAAAGGTCCCTTAGGTCATATTTCATTTCAAACTGCATGTTTTACTGCTTTAATAAAATGGCATCATGCATAAACCCTAGAAAGGGAATGCCATTTAGGCGATCCTGTGCTAGGAATAAGCTACCTTGTGTCTCGGATACTTAATCCAAGGAGACTTGCACGTTTACATTTTGTACCATCCAAAGGGGTAGTGCACAAGGTAAGGTAGGATCCGATCATTTTCCTAGAGCGATCTATGGAATATGAGCGTCTAATAATCACTTTTTGGCCACTTTATCAAAATTGGTAAAAATCCCTTGCAAAAAGGACATTAATTTGAAGAAATTTACAAATAATTCCTCGCTATTGAGACGATAAATAAACTGAGACCAAAATATGATAGACTAATGCATCGCAATAAGCCGTCAATTCCATTCAGTCCATTGGATCATTTTATTCATCAATTTCATCCAGTCCATTTTATCAATTTGTTCATTTTTAGGGCAACCTAGTCGATTTTGAATTCATTTGACTAGTTTATCCATTTTAGGGCAATCTAGTCGATTTTTGAATAAGATCACCAATTTCATTCAATTCATTTGATTAGTTTACCCCTTCTTAGGTCAATTCAATCAATTTTGAATAAATTCAAATCATCAGATTCGTTCAATTTCATTTGACCAGTTTACCCTTTTTAGGGTGATTTAGTCAATTTTCCGATCCATTTGACCAGTTTACCTATTTTTAGGGCAATTCGGTCGATTTTGAATAAATCATCATTTCACTCGATCCGTTTGATCAATTGATTTCATTCAATTTATTTGATTAGTGTAATTCATTTTCAGGGTTATCCATTCAATTTTCAATAAATAATCAAATTTTATTCAATGCATTTGACCATTTTACCCCTTTTGCACATTATGTGTTGATCAAAACATGCAATCCATTCAGACTTTGTCCTCATCTTTGGGACAGATGTCCCTTTTTCACTCCAATTGGACAATTTTCATTTTTAATTATTCTTCGCTCAATAAGTTGATTGGATCCATCAGGTATTGTATAGTGCCTGTTCTGGAGGATTGCATTCTCATTCTAGGCCTACCCTTGGCACAAAAAGGGTTCCCCCATAGGACATGCATCCGAATTTTTTGGATATTTACTAACTCTTGTCTTTTTCTTTTCCTTTTCTTTATTTTTATTGGAATAGCTAAGCGAGGGCTAAATCTAAAGGCAATTCTTTCCAAAATTCTCAGGTAATATTTAAACATAACTTCTCGTCGAAACCCTATCATAACACGATCCCGTAGTCAAGCCCAGAGAAGTCGTGTAAACATGAGTTCACAACCGGAACCATCGGATAGGTCTGCTACTGCCACTCAACCTGAAACTACGAGTTTAAGGGTTCAGCTAACCGAGATGCTTACTAAGTTTGGTGAGATGGCCACTGAGATGGCGGCCCAAAGGAAATTAATTGATGAGCTTATCAGCAGCGAAGTTCAACCCGAGCCTGTACCCGTCAGTCAACCGGAGCCAGAATTGTTTGGCATACCCACGACCCAAACCACTTTTACTCCACCCTTCATTATTCCACCCGAAGAAACTTTCACCTATCCCACCACAAATTTGCCATACACTTACCCTCCTAATCCTTCATTTTTTCCTACTCACATGCGAGGTCCACAACCTCATGTCACTCCAAATATACCACCCGAGCCACATACCTTTTATCACACTGCTGCTGAGCCATTCCTACCAGACTATACTGTTCAAACCAAACCAGAAATGGGGGAATCTTCCGCTCCCTTTGATATAAAGCTGCTCAAACATCTTGACCGTTTTGATGAGTTTATGAGAAAGAGTCAGGGGTTGAACAAGCAAGGGGTCCTGGATTACGATGAGTTTTGTCTCTTTCCAAATGTGAAATTGCCTGAGGGGTTCAAAACCCCTAAGTTTAACAAGTACGATGGGACGGATAATCCCAAGACACACCTCCAACTATTTGCTAACAAGTTGGGAAAACCAGTAGACGACGAGAACCTGCCTCTAAGGTTATTCCCGGAAAGTCTGGAGGGGGATGCCCTCGATTGGTACTCAAATTTGAAGCCCGAAGAAGTAAAAACTTGGATTGACTTGTCCAATGCTTTTGTGAGGCAGTACGAGTATAACTGCGAGTTGGCTCCGACACGAACCACGTTGGAAGGAACAAAAAGAAAACCCTCTGAGGATCACAAGACTTATGCCAAGAGGTGGAGGAAAATAGCTGCAAAGGTTGAGCCACCAATGATTGAAGATGAAATCATTTGCACTTTTATTAAAGCACATGATCCCCCGTACTTTGAGGAAATCTTTCGCATGACTGGATGCTCATTTGCTGCTATTGTCAATAAGCTTGAAGAATATGATGATTTTGTGAAGGCTGGAAAGATTGTTAATGTGTCTGCCCTGAAAACTCAAGTGGAAGCTTTGCAAGGCCAAAGTAGTAGTGCCAAGAAGCAACAATTCCAAAAGAAAGGGGGAGGTTGCTTTTGTCTGGGATCGAAACCCTTTCCCAAGACTCAGACCTCGACAATACCCTACCTACTCAAACCCTTACCCTTACTATCCAAATTCTCACCCAGTCTACAACACCAATATCAACCATCCCCGACCTCGTCCAAATTACACTAACCCGCCTAGAGCCTCTTTTCAAGTGTCTCAACCTAACCTTCAACAAGTTCGACCCCGACCTCCCTACAATCAACAATTTCCTCCACTAAATAGACCCACCTATGATTATCCCCAACCCACTGAAACCTACAATCAAAGCCGTACCCGAACATTCACCAATCTAGGCAGGCCGTTGGACCAGTTGTATGAGCAATTAAAGGCTGCCGGCAAAATAGGTGTGATTCCCCCTCCAACTTACCCTTATGGCATGCCTGCCGGATACAATCCACAGTCCGCTTGTGCCTATCATTCGGGAGCACCTAGTCACTCAACCGCTGATTGTAAAGCCCTTAAGCACAAAGTCCAAAACATGATCGAGGCTGGGGAAATAGTACTAAGGGGAAAGGGTGAACAAGGACCAAGTATAAGTACAAACCTTTTTCCCAAACACAAGGACACATTTGAGGCATCCACCTCCAATGACGAAATTTGAAAATCCTGAAAGAACCTTGCACAATTTGGATGGCCGAGTATCTTTCCTCTCAAGGAAATTTCGGTAAATCTAGGGGTTGTTATTTACTAAAGTTCACAAAAACTACTTCTTACATATGTGAATAGTTTAATGAAAGCATCTTTTGCAATTGAGTTTTGTCTTGTTTCCGCTTTGATTTGGAGTTTCATGAAGCACAATTTGTTTTATTTATTTGATTATTGTCCTGATTTTTTAATTCTTTTAAGATGGCCAAAGATGAAATTATTTGACCATTTAAATATCACTGTTCTGGAATTCGATGAAGCCGCACATTGAAAATTCCTTCATTGAAGATCCCTTCATTGAGAAAACCCCTTCATTAAGAAAATCTCTTCATTAAGAATCCTTTCATTGAGAAAGCCTTCATTGAAAAATCCCTTCATTGAGAAAATTCCTTCTCTGCCAAGTTCGAAACTGATTGGTTAAAGCAGTGTCACCGACGATTGATTCTGATTGATGAAAAGCAGCTGAATGCCATGTGCCATGGCCAATGTTACCACAACGCATGGCCTATGTCCCCCACCGATCCTTTGGAGAAGGGGACAAAGAGTTAAAACGAGTTTTGCCAATGAAAGATGAAGCCAAAGACGAATTCGCTTCAAACCGGCAAGGCTCATTGGTCGTTCAAAAGGTGTTGCCGGGCGAAACATTTGGATGGACAAACATTCCCTCAACCTATCAACTCAGACATGTGTAAGAAGTTTTTATTTTTGATTATGCAAATTTCTTTTGAAAATCATGCAAGGGGCGAAACAAAAGTCAGGCCATCTTCCTTTCCAATCAAAACATTTCATCCCTCGTCATCCCCTTTGAGCTATCAGAACAATAATTTTCGTTTGGCAGCCCTTGAGAATTGCAAACCCCACACTGGGACAAATTTATTTTGAGAAAAGATGATCAAGAGGGAAAAGAAGAAAGAAAACCCCCACACTGGGGTAAATTTATTTTGAGATGAGATGATCAAAAGGTAAAAGGAAAAAGAAGGCAGAAAACCCCACATTGGGGCAAATTTAGTCTTAAAAGGAAAATGCAAAAGTGAGGAAATGCAATGAAAAATGCAAAGAGAGAAATTCAATCAAACTGGGGGCAAATTTTCCTCGGTTTCGTTCAAAAATTGGAAATAATCTCAAAATGATGCAATCACAGGTTATTTCACACCTCTCTCATCAAGATTTGCTTTCAAGTTTCAACTTTTCTTGAAAATACCCCACCTGACCTCATTACAAAGCCCAAAGTCCTGGCTTTCGTCACTTGCTGTATTTCTATTGGGAAGTTTGCTAATCAACTGCAAGTGATGTCCATGATGCCTTCGCCTAAGTTTATAAGGGAAGCGCATTTTACTGATGCCAGCAATCTTCAACTTACATTCATGAGTCAATTATGGTCGAGCTCTTCCATTGCTTTCTTAGGTAAAAACCCGAAAGGGCACCTCATAAAAAAGGGAGAGAAAGAAGAAAAGAAAAGAAAAGAAAAACAAAAACAAAAGGGTGGGGGGCAATCTTGGTGAAAACTCGAAAGGGCGCCAAGGTAGGTTTCTTCAATAAGCAAGCACGAGGAGGAATAGTTGGTGATTTGGTTCATTTGGGATTTCTCTTCGAAATACTTCTACCAGTGTCGAATTCCGGAACAAGGATATCCAGGGATTTGAATACGACATCCATTGGCCAAAACTGTGTCACTTTGTAAAAAATATTCTTTTGCAAATGCATTCTTATGAAACTTATTTTTCCTCAATTGCTTGTATTCATGGCATTTTGTAGGATCAAGCACAGTTGGTTGTGTTTTACATTCTTTTGCATATTCATTCCTACATGACATGTGAAGTTACCTTGCATACATCATTCTTGGTCATTAAATTTTGGTGAATAACAATCCCCGTGGTTTACTCAAAGCATACTTGGATTCAGTCATCTCTTGAAAAGGGTTAAAGTTCAACAAAGCTAGTTACGCAAGTTTGACAATATGGCAAAATGCACGCCCGTCAGTCTGGAAAAGCAGAGATGTTTGGAATCGACAAATCCAACTAAGTCAGATGCCGCAGCAAAAGTTGGTGAAGGCATCAAAAGACTCATGTTTACATGATTCTCAAGGGCAAACGAATCAAATGATGGTGGCACTTTTCTTTGCCTTTTCTCTTTTGCAGAAAATTTCGTGTGAACAAAGACGGATCGAAAATGTCACAAGCAAATTTGCTCAAAAGGTGCAACAACATAGCAATGCAGAATTAACTATAGGCTCGGATGCAAAAACTTAACCTCTACTGGGGCAAAGCTTTGAGCACTTTTTCAGGTAAGTTTATTAGCATATCATGATTTTAAATTTTATTCGAGTCAGTCCCATGATTTTAATTTTGTTCGGGTCAGTCCCATGATTTTAAATTTTATTCGGGTCAGTCCCATGATTTTAAATTGTTCGGATCAGTCCCATGATTTAAATTTTGTTCGGGTCAGTCCCATGATTTTAAATTTTATTCGGGTCAGTCCCATCATTTTAATTTTATTCGGGTCAGTCCCATGATTTTATTTTGTTCGGGTCAGCCCCATGATTTAAGATTTGTTCGGGTCAGTCCTATGATTTAAATTCGTTCAGGTCATTCCCGCTTTAAATTTCATATTCGGGCCAGTCCCATGTTTAAATTTCTTGTCTGGGTCATTCCTCATTTCAAGAACGGCGGTCGTTTGACTAGTTTGCAGGTAAGTATTTGGTGTCTATTTTTTTGTCTCAAGTTTTTCCAAAATTCAGACAAAGAGGGGCAAACTATAGACACCAAATTTTAAATAATTTTATTTTTATCCTAATTTTATTTTTAGTTTTAGTAATAATTCTCTCAATTCCATGATTTTAAGTTCTTAGACTTTTAGCTTTTGTATAAGCATTTTAGTATTTTTGATTATTATTATCTATCATTTTTTATTTTTAGTTTTATTTTTGTATTCATTTTTACTCTTTTAGCTATTTATTTTTTATAAGACTTTTTAGCATAATTTTTTGCCAAAAAAAAGAGAAAATTAGGGAAAAATATGTTTTATTTATTTTTATTGAAAAAAAATCGAAAATAAGAGAAAAAAAAAGAAGAAAAATCTTAGTTTTTTAGTTTTATCTTTTGTTGCTAGTTTCTACATTTTATTTAAGTTTAAGCTGTCATTTTGTATTTTTGTTTAATTAATTAATTGAAAAAAAAGAGGTCCATGCATGCGGCATCAGTACGAAAGGGATTGCAGCTCCATTTGGTTTCCATTCATTTTTAATCTTTCTAGGACAACATCCATCGGATGGCCCTAGATGCCCAGCAAACCTCCACTCTCATCCTCACCTTTGAGGTGAGGGTTTGAGAGTGGTGTTTTTGGTATAAATAGAACAGAAAACACAGCCGACTGGGGAGCTTTTTGGTGACGGCTGGGGGAGGTTGAGGGAATAGAGAAAACAGTGGCCGAGAGAGAGTGTGAGATAAAGAAGAAAAGGAGCGGCAAAATAGAAAGAAAAGACTAGGTCTTTGGGGGATTGAAAAACAGAAACCAGATAGAGGTTGGATGACGGCTGGGTTGAGCAAGGGGAAAAGAGAGCTGGGGGGAGAGCTTCCGAAAAGAGAGTGAGTGAAGAGAGTGGCGGCTGGGGTGCTTGAGAACAAGAAATGCAGCTTTGAGAGAGAGGTCAGAAGCAAGAAGAAAAGGAAAAACCCGAGAGCTGGAGTTGCGGCGGAGATTAAGAAAAAGGGAGAGGGAGTTGGAGAGAGACGGAACTGAGCAAAAGAAAAGTGATTGAGGAAGAAGAAACCCACGGCCCTCGTCCGTTTTCCATCATCGCGGAGAGGCAAAGGTGTTTGCTAAAGATCATTTCAATCTAATCCCTTTTTCCGGCTGTCCAGGTATATTACTCTCTCCATCTGTTAACGTTATCCTTTCCATGCTTGTATTCGGAACTCTAGATTTTGTTGGAAGGCAATGGGAGGCATATTGTTGGTTATGATTTTTAGCCTAAAGTTGTTATCTTTGGCTGTTACGTTGCATGATTAGCATGTTAGGATCTGCAGTCTGTTTGATTTTTTGATTCCTAGGTTATAGTTTAGTATCAAGATGTTAGCCTCTGACAAACGCCTCCAGGGTTCTTTAGAAAGCTGATTTCGTTTCTCTGTCGTTGCATGTTCACCCATTTGGTTCTTTGTTTGATCTGTAATGACTGATCTCCTATAGTGAGGTTGTGTTAGTATTGAAGTTTAATGAATTTTGGGTAATAAATTTGCTGGTTTGCGTTTGAAATTGCGAGAAATGACTGAATAAGTTGCTGTAGAGGAAACCAACGAGGAAGAGTTGTATGATCTGTTCATTTTGATTCTTTTTCGGGTGACTGAATTTCTTGCTTGACTCAGTTTTGTTTTGTGTTTGGATTGACCTGCTGTATGATAGCAGTGCCGTGTATGCTCTGCTGCAATTTTAAGCCGCAAGATGCGATGTAGCATCAGACTACAATACGGCAGGTCTGTTACGGCAATAGAGTTTTTTTTTATGTCTTAGAAACTTCGGCTGTTCTAGCTGAAGCTGGTATCCATACCCATTAGTTCATACGCTTTCATTGTCTTTTCCTTTGGGGTCCAATGTTTTGATAGTGAGTGAGTTGGTAGTGTTGGAATGATTTTATTTGCCAAAGTCTTGGTAAACCAGAAGCTAGGAAGGGCTTGTAGTTTTGATGCTATGTTTGAACCAAGGTGAAGTTGTATGTCTTTGGTTTGTGGTCCAGTTTCACTTATTTACCCCAATGGAATGACTTGATCGTGTGCATAGATTGCTTTGCCGCAAGTTTCACTGTTTCTTTTGCTGCATTTCGTGCCCGACTGTTTCAATCATATGTTATGGGGGTTAGATGATTATGCTTGGGGATGTTAATGACAATGAGTTGAAGCTTGGTAGTTTGGTTTGAATGTTAGATTACTAGAGTTTGTCGAATACTGGCATGTAAACCTATCTAAGTTGAGGTAGGGAAATAAGAAAGCTGCATTTCATGCTCCTGTTTTGCTGTTTCCTCTCCCGCAACGGCCCACCAAGTGGGTCTCATTACCTACTTGATGAGAGAAAATTGGGTGAGCGAGTTGGGTTTGCATGTGTAGGTCTGAAACATTTGAATCATGTTAGAACATTTGTTGGAAAATTAGCAACCAGTCTCGGTTGAGGAAGGAATGCAGCAGATTTTCTTTCTCGGTTGCAAGAGTATATGAAGTAGTTGCAGAAGCTTTCTTCGTATTAGTTTGCATGGTTTGCATGGAAAAGGTTTCAAGAATTGCATTTCATCCCTTTGGCTTTTGGTTAATGCTACTATGACCTAACCAATTGAATAATTTCCTCAATTTGGTCCTTGGCAGCTCTAATTTTATAACTTTTCATTACTTGTTTGCTTCAATCAACTACCCTACTTTGTTTAAATTGCACTTAATTCATGATTTTAAGAGCTTATGATCAAGTGAGTTTGTTAGTTGCATATTTTCTTTAATTGTCTCAAATTAAATTGGTGCCTTGACCTTTTCTTTATTTTTGGAGGGTAAATAAGTCATTTCACCCCATTAGAGCTCCAGCTCAAGGGAGGTACATCTTATCCTTTATTTTTTGACTTTATTTGACCCTATGTGAGCTTATGTGACTATATGTGCTCAATTGCATGCCTTTTGAATGTTTTTATTTACTTATTTATTTATCGCTTTATTTGCTTATTTTCGTATATTTATTTAAGTTCCTTTTTGATCATTTGGGAAGGCACTTGAATGCCACAATTGTAATAGTTAGATTTTTTTTAAATTATTCATTTCATTCTGTTTCCCCTTTTAGATTGTAGTAGGCCTTCCCCCCTAAAAATGTAATAGTTAGGGCCTTAATTGCCTTATGTGTTTTGCATGTCTATGTGCTATGTGTTTAATTGTTTTCTTAGGTTTTGGCATCTAGATATGCATGCTTATATGTTACGTGAATTATGTGCTCACATGCCTACTTGCTTTAATTATGCATATTACTTATATACGTGTATGATGGATGCAAATGCACGTAACCGTGGCTAGTCCAATGCTAGTCATGATTGTCCCCTCGAGCTCTTACAAGTCCAATGCTTGTAAACGAGCGTTAGTAAAGGGCTAGTCCAATGCTAGACCCAATAGGGCCCCTTCTCGCTAGTACATACTCGCATGCCTTCACTACATCTTCATTCATTCTTTCCTTTTAGTTTTACATTTTTTGCATGACCCTTCACTCCCTTTCCCTTACACATTTAGGATTACATTTTCATTTAGATTAGCTCATTTGCTTGTATAGGTTAGGGAGTCACTCTTTTGGTAAGGGGGATGGACGAGTTTGGCTATACATAGCCTTAGCACGCTCATTCTTTTTCTAACCAAAAGGAAAATTAAGTCACGAACATTAGTCCCCCGTACCTGTCTTGCTTGCATTCCTCTAGGGCTCATGCATTTCATATTGCACATGACTCTTATCTTACACATTCTCACTCTACCACTAGCACTTTATATGCTATCACGTGCACTTCATACTATCACTTTACTCACCTTACATTGCACACTCATTTGCACACTCCCACTTATACACCATTATCTTTTATTACTTTTTTTCACTTCACACAAACTCATATTCTCACATTGCATACATTCATTCCACTTATTTTTACGTCATTAGCATTATTCGTGATCTCTCCAAAGAATCCGCATTGGGCATCACAATTAATGTGATTGGCACCATTCAAACTTTGAAGAGAAATTTTGCCCCCCAATCCCCCCTAGGTCTAGGTTTTGCATTCATATAGTACATCCGAATGTGATAAATCTTTTGGTTAAAACAAGAAAATCTTTGACTAAATCGTGCAACTAGCCTTGGCTAGATTGAGAGGGTGCCTTGGACTTCGTCCTTGCCTTCCCTCTCTTCAAATGTTACTCCTGAACCTTTTTCTTTGATTTACGTAGACTTGGAGTCGTTTAAAAAGGGTTTTCTCCTATTTTTCTTTAAAAAATTCATTTTTAGGTGACTTGGTACACCTTAACTCTATACCAAGTGGCGACTCCGATTTTTATTTCAAAAACCCTTTTTAAACTATGTTTTGGGTCAAATCGTCGCATTTTCAAGTCCCATTTAGACCCACTTTCATTGTAAATGAAAAATCATTTTTCAAATCAAAAAATTCACTTTTTAAACTATTTATTTTTCTTGTAAAAATGGGGCGCGACAATGCTAATTGGATCTTTGATTCAAATGAGATAAGATCCACTAGTGATCATGTGTTCACCCTTAGTGGTGGTGCAATAGCATGGAAAAGCTAGACAGACAATCATTGCTAGATCAACTATAGAATCAGAGTTTATAGCTCTGGAGCTGGCTGATTTTGAGGCGATTGGTTGAGAAATTTCTTAGTCGATATTCCTTCAACCAAGGATCTGTTGCCTCCTGTGTCCATACATTGTGATTGTCAAGCAGCAATTGTTATTGTTAAAAATAAGTCCTATAATTGTTAAAGTCGCCACATAAAATTGAGACATGGTGTCATAAAGCAACTACTTAGAGATGGAATAATTTCCATTGATTTTGTAAAGTCAAAGTTTAACTTAATTGATCCTCTAACTAAACCTGTAGGAAGAAAAATAATTCTTTAAACTACAAGAAAAATGTAATTTAGACCAACAAATTGTTAATAAAGATGGTAATCCAACCTATGTGATTGGAGATCTCATAAAATAGATTCATATGGGTAATAACAAGTTAATATTGATTGTGGCGCACTTCAAGATTAAGTCCCAACTGAGATAAGTGCTTTGACTTCTAGTAATCGTGAGGTTGTGTTTAAAACTCTTAATGAATTTATATTCCTTTAAAGAGGTGTATTTAAGTAGTGTATATTTGATGAATTCACATATATAACAGTGGAGTGAGCCCATCCCTAAAAGATTTTTTGGCCGAATCTTTAGATCCCTCATGAATAACTAGGAAGCGCACATGGCCTAAATGCACAAAACTGTATTAAACAGCAAATTGGGGGTTGCAAAGTGATTGATAATGTGAGGATTCAAAAAAAAAAATTCAATTACTTTGAAACCCTAAATTGAGCTTATTTAATTATCTACTTGTTCACTTATTCCGAATATTATTTTCTAGACCCGTTGAACCTAATTACATGGAAATATAGCTTCATTATATTTTTAAAGTGACTTGTTTCAAAAAATTAATTTTCGGAAGCGCGTTTAGTGAGAATAGTGAATAGTGCTTGGAAATTTTAACCGATTGAGTGTGCAATAAACTTGGAATATTGGAGACTTATACAATGGACCTAAATTAGGTATTTTAATGTTTAAATACTCAAGCAATAGTTATTAGTATTATTGTTATAAGAATTTCTCGAAAATTTCGCGTTATCGCGCTCAAATTGGAGATACGCGTTTTCACACGCGTGATTTCAATTGATGGACTTTAGACTCTTATTTTGGGACAATTAAGAGTGAATAATATATATATGTACATAAGTGCATTAGAGGTTTAGTGCACTAGTGAAACAAACGCGAGAGGAATCGAGCACGAAACGCGTGTAGAAGAGTTGACCTTTGCATCAACATGGGCCACACGTTTGAAGCTTCTCAAGGAAGCTAAAAATTGATCAAATTTCCCTCTCTCTTCCCTCTCATTTCAGGCGGCCAAGGAGAGCAACAAGAACACCAAGTTCTTTCAAAATTCTCTTAACCAAAATCATCATCAAACTTCACTCAAATCCTACCAAATTTTCACAGCACTTAGCTCTACACTAGAGGATCATCTTGAGCTATTAAAAAAAAGGGAAGCTTTCACGGTTTTCTTGGCAAAAGGGGAGACCGAAATTTCTGGTTTTTGCACACCAAAGAGGTAGGTGATGATCAACTCATAGAATCTTGTCTTTTGGAAGTCATATAGCATGATTAAGCTCTAGCATGCCTTTGGTTAGCTTGTTTATGGTGTAAAATGAAATGGGTGGGCTCTATGAACTCCCACCTTTGTCTTGGGGACTGATCTCATGCTTGATGATGGATCTAATGTTGATTTAGTGCTCAAAATGGTAGATTAATGTTGCATAACTAGAGGAAACTTCAAGGAGTGCATGGAGTAAAAAGTTCTGATAATGCCCCTACTTTGAACTTACCTATTTCTGCGGAATTTTGAGGGTTTAATGGCTTGTATATGATGTTTATATGTTGTATAGATGGTGTACAAAATTTCATTGAAAACTATTGAGGTTTGGTTGGTCAAATGAATTATTTTCGTGAAGGTAGCAGACCTGAAAACTGTTCCCGTAATACTCAGGCAGCCCTCTTGTTTTGTTCATAACTCGGTGCCCCGATGTCGAAATCGAGTGCCGTCAGTGGCGTTTGAAACTAGACATTTCCATCTTTCCATTGGTACCAAATGCACGTTCTGGTTCCACTTGAGTGAGCCACACCATTCGATTGAAAATCACTGTCCTGTTTCGTTTCTCTCTAGGAGACAGGACAGGACTTGTATCTTGATGCTAAAAAACGAGCTGTTTGTGAATGGAATTTGAAAATGGTTTCTTCTAAGAAATTCTAGCCTTATGAAAGAGCTTTCCAACACACCAATAATTCTCAATTCTGAGTTGAATTGAGTGATTTATGATCAAAATACGAAACCTGCCCTGTTCTGGGAAACCCTAAAATTCTGGGCAGATTCAATATTGACTTGATGTGAACCTGTCAATTGGATTTCTTGGAGTTAAACACTTACCAAATGTACCATGAATGTTCCTTAGACTTTACCTATACAAATGAACCATGTTTGAAGGATTTTCTGGGACAAATGTTTGGAAATGAAGAACAAAAAGCTCAAGACAGTTTTGCCTTTGAAATTTTTTTCGAAACTTTAGTTGGTTAGTTGACTACCTTCCCGAAGGTATTTTTCCATGAAATTTGATAGAGGGATACCCTTTATATAGGAGTGTTATACTGCCAAAGTTAGTACCAATCCAAGTCCGTTTCGATACCTAACCAAAGTCCCAAAGTTGGAAGCTCAAATCTGGAAATTTGTTCACCAGTTTTGAATTTTTCCCAAACTTTGAGCTACCGTATCTCGGTACTCGAAACTCCGATTCTTGATATGCTTGTTCTGTTATAAACCTTACTTACAACTCTAATTGAGTTACAAATTTTAGAGGCTAGCTCACAACGTGTGAATTTTTCCGAATTTCCAAAGTTAGCGAAAAACCAACCCCAACACAACCTTAAGTACTCTGAAACAGTAACTTTGAGCCCATTTTTGAATATCTTCCATTTAGAATCATGGAAAAGTGTCTTCTAAGAACTTTTAGTACTTTCAAAGAGGTTTCCAACAGTACCAAGTTTTCCAATTTTTGACATGTAGAATGTGAGATACGATTTTTCAAAATATCGTATCAAAAACTGAAAATTTTCCGAATTCCAAAGGAAGGGAGTTTTCAAGCACTTCTTATTCCTTCGATATTACTTGAACATTTTATACTTGATTTCCCAAAATGAAAACTTGATTGCTCTTGTAATTTAAGAAACTCTAATTGAATCTCGATTTACGAGTAATTGAGGTTCGCTTTCTTGAAATTCCCTTAGATTGTACTAACATACAATCTTCCTTGATAATTGGGGCACATGAATGATAATACATTATTATTTGCTCAGGCGCACACGAGGACCTTCAAGAGGATCCTACAGTGTACACTTGAACATCCAGAAAATATTTCTTCTTGTTTTGCTCGGGGAATGTCAAGTGTGTGCTTATTTGAACTCGATACATGTTTACTTGTCATAAATGCTGGAATTTTGGAAACTTGAGACGAGGGTGTACTTTATTGCACTCGTTCTCTCCGATATGAACATCTTGAATTTGAACACTTGTACATCTTGCTTGCTTGAACATGTTACATGCTTGGATGGCTTGGATATGGTATGCTATGATTGCATACGTCGTTGGAGTGAAATCTTCTCAACACATATATATGCTTGGGGGACGCCCAAACCTCAATAGCCATCCTTTGTTCGAGCTGACATGGGCTTGGTCGGGTTCCTCGATAAACCATGAGGAAACATGAAAGCTTGATCTAATAAGAGATCTCGTTTGGCATACTCGATGTAGTATTGCCCAAACATATGTCAGGCGGGCCCGAAACAGGGGTATGTAAGGTGAAAGGGGACATGATAAGCGAAGTTCTACGGACTGAACCTACCCGATTGACGGAGTGTCAAGTCGTGGTGGTTCCTGAACGCGCGAGTGGAATATAGCTCCTGAGAGCTCCAGTATCCTTGAATTGTTTCTGTTTACTTTTCCGGTAAATTGTTATTTATCGAACCTTTATTACTCGACTTGTATACTTGGCTTGCTATTTGAACAATGTGCTTGCATGTGTATTCTTGGTCTCACGAGCGTTTTGCTCACCTTGTAGATTTGTTTTCCTTAACAGGATTGAATCCGGAGAAGTGTTGGAGAAACCCTCCTGTTGTACTTTTGTCTTAGGGTTTCCATTATATTTTGGCTATGCCCTGGGTTTTGGGTTGTACTTTTGAAATTGAAATGTAATATTTGGGCATGATGTATAATTGGGATTTAAGTTGTATTTTGAACACCCGATGTACGGGTTGGGTAATAGATGACTATTGTTAAGTTGAACGCTTCCGTATTATTTGTATTTATGTTATTCTTCTTGTGACGTTTAGATTAGTAATAAGCTCGAATGGAATTGCTTGAGTCCTGGCGAGAGTTGGGCAGGCGTCCCGCGGATACCCTTTGGTTCGCCTTAGGAAGAAGTGGGGGTGTCACAGATAAAATCTTTGTCGTACTGATAGGGTGTAAAATTGCTATTTAATTTATAATTATTTTCCCCTTGATTTTAGCCAAATATTGTTTTAATTGATGGATTCTATGTATATTTGATTAATGGTGCTCATTGTAGGAAAAAGAGCAAAATGTGATAAAAGGGGCAATTTTCCAGTTAATTTGATGGTGGCACATTCGGGGTCTGTTTCCAAGTTCAATTCAAACTCTGGACAACTTTAGAGGAAGATTCGGAAGACTTGAATTTTCATGGTTTAGCTTTATGGTTGAATTAGGAAACTTGGAATGGTTTTTTTTGCGATTTATTTTTCTATTTAGGAGACTAGTTTTTATTTAGTAGCAAACTTCAATTAGGAGCGAGGAGGAAAAGTCGGATTCCCATTTGATTAGGAGTTGGTGGCAGCCATTTTGGCGGGGGATTTATTGGAGCAAAAGAGAGTCATCACTTGCTTTGGCTTTTCGGTTGGCCTTTTCATTATTTAGAGAAAAACTTATGCAATCAAATTCAAAGGGAGTCTTGCAGATTTTCTTTGAGGATGCGTAGCTAAATCTCCATTTTCTAGTCGACGGTCAACTTGAAGACTCGATTTCAAACATCTGTGAGATCGAATTAATTTTATTTATTTCTTTTATTCATTGGTATTTGTATGTTTTCTAGTTTAACTTCTTATGATTGTAGTGTTATTTGAATATCAAGGGCCCAATATTCGAATTAACCTAATAATCTACTGCCAGATTAATTGATTGAATTCATAATTATTTACTTGATTGATATTAGTGGCGACTAGTGTTTACACATGTTTGGGGAACGTATGATCTAACTTAAATAAACCTGTGACGACCCCACCTTCCCCTAAGGCGAACCAAAGGAGTTAGCGGGCCGCCTGCCCAACTCTCGTTGGGATTCGAGCACTCACCTATTAGCAACTTTTAAAACAAGAGTCATATCCTCAAAGATAATATAAAATAACCCTTGGCCAAAACGCGAGTTTATAGATTTGATACAAACTTTAAAATACACTGCTAGATTCATTTACATCAGTTGAGTTTCCCCAACATACAAAACAAGCTAAAAGTTGGTGCGACTGAGTTAGGACAAAAGTTTCCGACAAAACTCGGCCCCTTTTCAATCACTCACCCAGGTGCTCACCTTCTGTAAGGAAAACAAATCTAAAGGGTGAGCTTTCGCCTCGTGAGGTTCCAAGAAGATCATGCAAACAATAATATCACATTTAAGCAATGAATCCATAATTCACCACAACATAGTGCAATAACTCATCAAATGAGAATTCCCCTATTCAAGTAAAAGGATACGGAGCTCTTAAAGAGCATATTCAGGCAGCTTGATCAAAATTCCGTTGACACTCCGTCAACATTTTTCTAGAATACTAACAAGTATTTCACCACTTCACGTCATTCTCCAACCACCATTCAACCCCCTACCGGGCCCGCACATCAAAATTTAAGAAGGGTAATATACGAGTATACCAATTCAAGTTCAAGGATTCAAGTACGAGTTCGCGTCCAAGTGACGAGACCCATGGTTCGTCGATCGTGCCGACCAAGCCCTTGCCGACTCAACCCGACCAACTAGCCAATGGGGTTTGGGTCCAAGCACGCAAGAGAGTTGATGGAATAACCATCCCATCAACCAACAAATCAAGTACAAGCACAATAATTCATCTCATATTAATATCAAGTCACAAAGGAGCGAGTATGATAAAGTACATCCTTGTTCCAATATTAATAGTTCAAAAATAATAAGAGCAAGTAGTTCAAACAAGCGAACATGTCATTTAAGTAAGAAACATGACACATAAGCACTTTACATGCACTTAGAACACTCACCACGGCAACAAGTTCAAGTGTTCGTCTCTAGTGCACTTCCGACCTCACTTCCCCATCCTCTTTTGCTTTCCAACCAAGATGAATTTCTAACCACCAATGTAAGGCCCAAGACAACCTAAGAGGGGGGGTGAATTAGGTTATTTAAAATCTTAATCAGATTTAGGCGATTTTTGCTTAATAAAACTTTACCTTCTTTTCTAGTAATGTTCAATCAAGTAGATTAGAAGAAGAGAGCAATATTGATTCGAAAAACAAGTATAGATAAGCAATGAGAATTTTATTAAACAAAAATAATAAGATAGAGTATCAAACCGATTGTCTACCAAGCTTTCCTCAAACTTGAAGACCAATCACTAGGTTGAGCAACTTCTCTTTGATGAAAGATGATCAACTAGATGTACAATGGAGGGAGCACTTCCTCCTTGCCCTAAGCCTCACTTAGTCAAGCTAAGAAGTTTTACAATCACTCAGATAACCCTCAACAAAGCTACACTAATGAAACTTTCAACCACAAGAGAAATGCTCACAAGAAATTCACACCACTTGGAGAACAAATCTAGCTTTGGAGACTATTTTCTAGCTAAAATATCTCTTGAGATCTTGTAGACAAAGTGTGCAAAAGTCCCTATCTGATTCAGAATCGTTTGTATTTGAAGGGAACCAAAAATGGGCTTCATTAATACTTCCAACGGATAGAAGGCATATGAAGAGTCAGCTAGCCGTTGGGGCTGTCGGACGTCCGACGGCTTAGTCATCGTCCGAACCCATCGTCCGAAAAACAGTCAAGTTGTTGTTCGGACGTCCGATGGAATTTTATCGTCCGAGCTTCAGTGTCCGAACGTCGTCCAGAGAGTTATCAAATCTTCGAGGAATTTTTAGGACGTCCGATGAGATTGATGTTCGTCCGAAGCATGCGTCCGATCCTTCAGGACGTCCGATGCTTCCTTGCGAGCGTCCGACAGAGTCTTGGCAGAGAGTCATCAAAACTTTGTGGAATTTTTAGGACGTCCGACACGATCGATGTGCGTCCGACAGAAACTCCTTCCTGATGTTCTTCATCCTTTCGGACGTCCGACAGATTCCATTGGACGTCCGACATGGGTGTCCTGTTTTTGCTTCTCCTTTTGGTTGATTTTCATTTCATGACATATTCGTACCTGATTCTTTGATAGGCAAAAAACACTTATATTTGAAGAGAGTTAGATAAATATTTCAAAGACCTTTGTGATCATCAAAACCAAGAATAACATTCTCCCCCTTTTTGATGATGACAAAACAAAGGTTTGAAATGAGATTTGATGATTGCAATAAAAACCCCCCCTTTCTCAATAGACAAGAACTCCCCCTTACTTAGTGAATCATAAAAATTTTGAAAAACTCCCCTTCACTTGGCTGCGCAACCGAATTAAACAATTATCCACAACATGACAATTAAGCAGACAACCACCAACATTTTACCAATTCAATCCATCAGCCAATCCGAATTTAATCAAATCATCAATCAACCAATCAAACCAACATCATCAATCATCAATCATCAACCAAATCAACCAATCCAGTCATCTCCCCCTTTTTGTCATCACAAAAGGGCAAACAATCACATTCATCTCATCCACACACATTCATCAATGCAAACCAAAAAAAAACTTCATTACATCCACACAATCATCATTCAAAATACTTAAACATCTATCAAACAGTACCAAAAGAAACATAAACATAATCAAAACCAAATGTTGAATTCATCTACATATCCATTGTTGAACACCACAAACACATGAAATAGACAAACAAAATGCAAATGTCCTAAATGGTGAACTATGTGGATCCAGGAGTTCTTCGAGAGAGCTGATATTGGGAGAGGTCCTCCTCTTCAGTTTCTTCATCAGCTTCAGCAGCCTCTTCAACTGGTGCCTTGCCTTTATCTGCTGTGGAAGGGCCATGAGGAGTCACAGGAGTTGATGAACCAGGGTCTGGAATTGATGAGCTGGGATCAGTGGGGTGTGGCTCTTTGTCATGGGACACTTCCTCAACCACAGGTGGGGGAAAAAGAAGGTTCTTTTTGTCTATGAAGGCTGTTTGTTGCTCAGAGGACATGGTGAGCATTAGACCATGTTCTAGAAGAAGAACATGTTGTTTGAGTTCACGAAGGAGCTCAATCACTTCATCATTGGAGGAGGAAGATGCCTTAGTGGCAGACTTCCTGGGATGAATGGGAGTGAGTGAAACAGATGAAGGATCATGTGCAGTCTTAGACCTCTGTTCACTAGATGATGCCCCCTTATAAGCCCACAAATTATCTTTAAAAATAAGATTTTTCCTTTCAAAATATCTTTTGGTAAAGGCATAAGAAGATGCTTCTTTGGGACAAACACCTAGAATTGGGACTTTGTAAAACTCAAAAATCTTTTGAAGAAACTTTCCATAAGATAATTTTCTGCGAGAATCAGTGGCATAGCGAAGTAAAAACTTGCATATGACAAAACCAAAATCAATACGAATTTTTTCTCGAAAACAGTAAAAGAGATACAACTCCATTTTGTTTGCATCAGTTCTATGATCATCAGTGGGTACAAGCAGGTTTGAAATGATTGAAAAGGCAATTAGATTCACAGGAGCAAGATCATTCAGTTTAGCATCAGCAGGGGAGGAAAAACTTCTTTTAAAATAAGTCAACATTTTAGCCCCATCAAAATGATTATCAGCAGTAGGGTGCTCCTCATAGGAAAAGAAGTTTACAATTTTATCCTTGCATCCAGGTTCAATAGTAGTTTTTAAAATGGAATTCACAATTTCAGAATCAAAGATTAAGTCTACCCCATTAACCCTGGACATGATCTCAGTTTGGTCAGTGCCTTTCCTAAGATTGGCAAAAAATTGATGCAGCATTTCAGGATAATAGACATTGGGCATAGAAACGAGATGTGACCATTTCTGGAAAGCAAATAGACTCAGAATAGATTCTAAACCTATGTGGCGAAATTCAGAAGAGTTTATAGTGCGTTGAGGGATGACACCTTTCTGAGATATCCAGGAGTGTTTGTCTTTTGCAGCATCATCAAAAAATGTAGGGAGTGGGGCTGATTTTGGAGGCGGTTGAGCAGAGGTTCCCTGTCCAGATTCAGGCTGAGAGGTGGGTTGTGGAGTAGGCCGTGACATTTGACCCTTTATGGCTCCTCTCTTGAAGCGTTTGGATGAACGTTTGACCGTAGGAAGATCCTCATCCTCATCCCTGAGTGGATGCTTGCGTCCGGCAGTAACCTTTCCTCCTCTTAGATTCACCATTGTGCGAAATGTGTGGAATGAAGGATGCAAATGATGCACACAGTAGTAGGGAAGTGAATCGCACAGAAATTTTGGGACAAAAAGGCCTTGAACAAGATTTGACAGAGCGGTTATGAGAAAGTAGGATTTTGGGGGAAATTTGGGAATTTACGAATTGTTAAGCGATTCGGTGAAATGATCAGGAGAAATGAATCGCAATCAACCAGGAAAAGTTTTTTTTGAGTCAATTTGGGAATGAGAGCTTCAGAATGGTATGAATCTGAGAGTGAGAAATGAGAGAGTTGTCGTCCGAGAGGAAATAGAAGAAAAATAGTTTGAAGCAAATGAGGGAGAAAGTTATTTTAAAAAGTGAGCCGTTGCACTGTCGGACGGCCGAACGAAGTGGTGTGTCCGACAGCTTCGTCCGAACAGGTGTTTTCTGGAAAACAATAGTTGAAGAACATTATCGGACGTCCGTTCATCTTCTTTCGGACGTCCGAAGAATTTGAGAAATTTTAAGATGATTTTTCGATTATTCCTAATTTTGATCTTAGATGAATGAACTGATCTAATGGCAAAGCTTTGGTAAAAATATCAGCAAATTGATCTTTAGAACAAACATAATTTACACAAATTTCACCTTTTTGAACAAGATCTCGAATAAAGTGGTGCTTTATATCTATATGCTTTGTCCTAGAATGTTGAATTGGATTTTTGGTCAAATTAATAGCACTAGTATTATCACAGAATATAGGCATGCAGTCATATGACAATCCAAAATCATTCAAGGTGTGCTTCATCCATAAAAGTTGAGCACAACATGCACTAGCGGCAATATATTCCGCTTCAGTTGTAGACAAAGATATTGCATTTTGCTTTTTGCTAAACCAAGAGACTAAACAATTTCCAAGAAAGTGACAAGTTCCACTAGTACTCTTTCTATCCACACAACAACCTCCAAAATCAGCATCCGAATAACCATATAGTGCAAACTTACTAGATCTAGCATACCAAAGACCATAGTCTAATGTACCTTTCAAATATCTAAAAATCCTTTTTACAGCATTCAAATGTGATTCTTTTGGACAAGATTGAAATCTAGCACATAAGCAAACAGCAAACATAATGTCAGGTCTACTTGCGGTTAAATAGAGTAGGCTTCCGATCATACCTCTATAGTGCTTTTCATCCACATGATTACCTTCTTCATCTTTGTCAAGTTTTGTAGAAGTGCAAATTGGAGTTCCAACTTGCTTTGAGTCCTCCATGCCAAACCTTTTCAGCAATTCCTTGGTATATTTTGCTTGATTTATAAAAATTCCCTCAAGGGCTTGATGTATTTGAAGTCCAAGGAAGAAATTTAATTCTCCCATCATGCTCATTTCAAATTCACTTTGCATAGTGGTGGAAAAATCCTTGCATAGATACTCATTAGTAGCACCAAAAATAATATCATCAACATATATTTGCACAATAAGAAGGTCATTTAACTCATGCTTAGTAAAAAGTGTGGTGTCCACAATACCTCTTTTTAAACCATTTTCAATCAAGAAACCATTTAATCTTTCATACCAAGCTCTTGGAGCCTGTTTTAAACCATATAATGCTTTAGACAGTTTAAACACATGACTTGGAAATTTTGTATTTTCAAAATCGGGGGGTTGATCCACATATACTTCTTGATCAATAAAACCATTTAAAAAAGCACTTTTAACATCCATTTGAAACAATTTGAAACCTTTGAAACAAGCAAAAGCAAGAAGCATTCTAATAGATTCTAATCTCGCTACAGGAGCAAATGTTTCATCAAAATCAATCCCTTCTTCTTGTGCATATCCTTTAGCAACTAATCTGGCTTTATTTCTTACTACAACACCTTTATCATCCAATTTATTTCTGAATATCCACTTTGTGCTAATGACAGGTTGATTTTGAGGTTGTCCAAACCTTATTTCTTTCAAATTGATTAAGTTCCTCTTGCATAGCCAAAATCCAGTTATCATCCTTTAAAGCATCATTGATATTTTTGGGTTCAAAAAGAGAAACTAAAGCAAAATTGTCCAACAATTTCTTAGATGAGGAGCGAGTGTTTACCTTCTCGGATGGATCACCAATTATAAGTTCTTTTGGATGATTTTGGTTAAATTTCCAAGCCTTGGGAAGGTCTTTGACTGAATCATCATTCTCATCTTCATCACCCTTCTCTTGATCATTATGAGCTTCATCCATCGTTTCCATTGCTGCTGGTTTAGATATTCCTTCATCACCAATTTTCAGCTTTTCCATTCCTTCACGAACACCTACATCATCATCCTCACGCGAACTTTTGGAATTATCATCATTAGTTTCATCAAATGTTATGTGTATGGCTTCTTCTATCACAAGAGTCCTTCTATTAAAGACTCTATATCCTCTTTTGTTCTCACAATATCCCAAGAATATTCATTCATCAGATTTTTTCTCAAACTTACCAAGATGTTCCTTTAAATTTAAAATAAAGCATTTGTAACCAAAGATTTTGAAATATCCAACCGTAGGTTTCTTATCAAAAATCAGTTCATAAGATGTTTTATTCAAAATGGGTCTCAAAAGGATTCTGTTCATCACATAACATGCAGTGTTTACGGCTTCAGCCCAAAGGTATTTAGGCAAACTACATTCACTTAACATAGTTCTAGCAGCCTCTTGTAGTGTCCTGTTTTTCCTTTCTACAACACCATTTTGTTGTGGAGTTCTTGCAATTGAAAACTCATGTGTAATGCCATTATGATCACAGAAATCTGAAAAACCACAATACTTGAATTCCGTTCCATTATCACTTCTAATCCTAACAATTTTTAAGCCAAGCAGATTTTGCACTTTAGCAAACAATGAAGTGAAATTCTTGAAGGCATCATCCTTATGAGCAAGAAATATCACCCAAGTATATCTAGAATAATCATCCACAATCACAAAGCAGTATTTCTTACCTCCCAAGCTAGTGATTTGAGTAGGACCAAATAAGTCAAGATGCAAGAGTTCTAAAGGTTTAGAAGTTGAAACACACTTCTTTGGCTTAAAAGAGACTTTTGTTTGCTTTCCAAACTGACATGTATCACAAATTTTATCCTTTTCAAAACAAATTTTTGGCAAGCCTCTAACCAGCTCCTTTTTCGAAATTTCCTTTAGTAAATCCATGTTAAAATGACAAAGTCTCCTATGCCACAACCAAGGATCTTCATTTGAAGCTTTAAGACATTTGAAGCTAGAAGAATCAATTTTTATCAAGAACCATAATATATATATCATTAAACCTCTTACCTTTGAACACAACATTATATTTGGAATCAAGCACAATGCATTCATGCTTTTTAAACAACACATTCAAATCTTTATCACACAATTGACTAACACTAAGCAAGTTATATCCTAAATTATCAACTAAGAGCACATTATGAACAAAAGTTTCACCATCCTTACCAACATCACCTATTCCAATTGTCTTAGCTTTCACATCATCACCGAATGTCACCTTTCCACTTGATTTTGATTTTAGCTTTATGAACAAGGAGGGATCACCGGTCATATGCCTTGAGCAGCCGCTATCAATAAACCATTTGGACTTGTTTGAGCCTTTTTCCTGAAAATAGAAAGTGTTTGGTACCCTTTTTAATTTTTGGGTCCACAATAGTTAGCATTGTATCTAACTAACCACATGCATTTCATCCCTCTGTTCAGATCTCTTTTCACATAGCAATCTTCTTTCAAATGCCCTTTTTGACAACAAAAACCACACATAATGGAAGAGTCCTTAACATGTACTGGTTTGACATATCTCAATCCATTTCTTCTATATGTTGCGAAACCATGTGCATTTTTGTTGTGTGCAAATGTTCTTTGATGAGCAGTACGAAAGGTAGATGACACGTTCTTTTTGAGAAAATCTTGTTTTCTTGCTTTCAAAGTCTCATCCAAGTTGTCCATTCTTTTCTTCAACTCACCATGTCTTTCCTTCAACATTTTACAAATATTTATTTTTCTATCAAGCTCATTCTGAACATCAAATCCGGCTCTTACAAGACATTCATTGTCAGTCTTTAGTTGTTTATTTTGTTGAAGAAGACATGCATTTTCATGAATGAGAAAAGCAATTTTCTGTTTTAGCTGCTTGTTCTTATCATAAGATTCCTTCAAGGCATTATGCAGTTTTTCAACAAAGGATTCAAGATCATCATTTTCTTCATCATCACTTTCAGATTGAGAGTGTATGGAAGTTACCTCATTATCTCCAATAGCCATGAAGGCCATTTGAGCTGATTCTTCCTCTTCTTCAACTTCCCCTTCAGAGTTGCATTCATTCCAAGTAATCTGGAAGTTGTTGAATCTTGGCTTTCGATCAGCTTTTCCATCTTTCATTTTCTTCATGGAGCATTCGTTTGCATAGTGTCCAGGCTGTCCACATTCATAGCATTTGTCCACTTGCTTCTTGTTGAATTCTTGTTTTCCTTTGTTCCTTGCATTTGATGAATAATTTTGGAATTGATTGCTAGGTCCTCCCTTTCTAAACTTCCTTTTATTCAAGATTCTTTTGAAGCCTCTTGTGATGAGAGTAAGATCATTATCATCACCATCCGAATCTTCATCATCCAAGTGAGTTGGATCATCTTCACTTTGAGTAGTCTTTAGAGTAATATTTCTCTTTGCTCTAACATCCTCTTCCTCCTGCACTTTAGATTTCAGTTTTAACTCATAAGAGGTTAGTGAGTTAATGAGAGATTCAATAGGCACAGAATTTAAATCCTTAGCCTCCTCTATTGCAGTCACTTTATTTTCCCATTCTTTGCCCAATGCATTGAGAATTTTTCTGTTCTTCTCTCCCAAGGTGTACTCTTTACCCAACACCTCGAGATCTTTGATCAAGTCATTGAATCTGCAATACATTTTGTCAATATCCTCAAGAGGTTCAATCTTAAATGATTCATACTTTGTGACCAAGATGGCCTTTTTCTGTTCTCTCACATTGTCACCACCCTCATGGATTCTCTTAACTTATCCCACATTTCTTTGGCTGATTTACAGCCTTTCACTCTAATTGATTCATTTGAATCTAAGGCACTATAAAGAACATTCATGGCCTTGGCATTCAATGTGAGGTTAGTCCTATCTTGAGCATTCATTTCAGCTCTCGTTTTTGGCCGAAGCAGCCCTGTATCTGCATCAAGAAAGTTAGTTTCATGCGGTCCTTCACTCACAATAAACCATAGCTCAATATCAATAGATTGCAAGAAGATAATCATCCTTTCTTTCCAGCTAACATAATTGGAGCCACTGAACATGGGAGGCCTAGTAACAGATTGCCCCTCAACAAACATAGCATGACTGGTTGTCATCTTTATTCCAAGCCGTTTGAGCTTAATCTCTAGGAGACCAAGCTCTCATACCAATTGTAAGGCTCAAAGACAACCTAAGAGGGGGGGGTGAATTAGGTTATTTAAAATCTTAATCAGATTTAGGCGATTTTTGCTTAATAAAACTTTACCTTCTTTTCTAGTAATGTTCAATCAAGTAGATTAGAAGAAGAGGGCAATATTGATTCGAAAAACAAGTATAGATAAGCAATGAGAATTTTATTAAACAAAAATAATAAGATAGAGTATCAAACCGATTGTCTACCAAGCTTTCCTCAAACTTGAAGACCAATCACTAGGTTGAGCAACTTCTCTTTGATGAAAGATGATCAACTAGATGTACAATGGAGGGAGCACTTCCTCCTTGCCCTAAGCCTCACTTAGTCAAGCTAAGAAGTTTTACAATCACTCAGATAACCCTCAACAAAGCTACACTAATGAAACTTTCAACCACAAGAGAAATGCTCACAAGAAATTCACACCACTTGAAGAACAAATCTTGCTTTGGAGACTATTTTCTAGCTAAAATATCTCTTCAGATCTTCTAGACAAAGTGTGTAAAAATCCCTATATGACTCAGAATCGTTTTTATTTGAAGGGAACAAAAAATGGGCTTCATTAATACTTCCAACGGATAGAAGGCATATGAAGAGTCAGCTAGCCGTTGGGGCTGTCGGACGTCCGACGGCTTAGTCATCATCCGAACCCATCATCCGAAAAACAGTCAAGTTGTTGTTCGGACGTCCGATGGAATTTTATCGTCCGAGCTTCAGTGTCCGAACGTCGTCCAGAGAGTTATCAAATCTTCGAGGAATTTTTAGGACGTCCGATGAGTTTGATGTTCGTCCGAAGCATGCGTCCGATCCTTCAGGGCGTCCGATGCTTCCTTGCGAGCGTCCGACAGAGTCTTGGCAGAGAGTCATCAAAACTTTGTGAAATTTTTAGGACGTCCGACACGATCGATGTGCGTCCGACAGAAACTCCTTCATGATGTTCTTCATCCTTTCGGACGTCCGACAGATTCCATTGGACGTCCGACATGGGTGTCCTGTTTTTGCTTCTCCTTTTGGTTGATTTTCATTTCATGACATATTCGAACCTGATTCTTTGATAGGCAAAAAACACTTATATTTGAAAAGAGTTAGATAAATATTTCAAAGACCTTTGTGATCATCAAAACCAAGAATAACGACCAATTTCTTCTCCTTTCCAAGTATAAGTCAAGATAGATGAAACCCACAAGTTGTCTCCTTCCTTTTTTCTCAAAATTCAAGTAAGATTAAAGCTAAAATTTAGTGAAGCTTTCCTCCCTTTTCTTTCCCTAACTCATGGCTCTCTCTCTCTCTCTCTCTCCCTTTTCTTGAGTTTGTTTTGTTTGGTTTTTAAGGCAAGAAAGGAAAATTAAATGGTAGGAAAGCTTAGTCAAAAGTCAAAAACAGAATTTTAGCTCTTATGGTGACACATGTCACTTCTAGAGAATTCTTATTACACTAAACCCCCTCATTTTTTTCAAAAGTTCCTTTCACACCCCTCTAAAAAGGAAAATTACATTTTATTCCACACACAAATTTTCACATGTAAAATTTAATAAAAACATTAAAATAAAATCATTATCAAATCAATAAATACACTAATAGATGACTAAATAAAGAAGGTACCATGTAGTTAGACTATGTAAATTAGTGAAATTTTTAGGTTCTTACACCCTCTCCCCCTTAAAAGAATTTTGTTCTCGAAATTCTCACCTTGCTTTACGAATAGATTAAGGTATTTCTTTTTGCATTTCTTCCTCTACTTTCTAGGTTGCTTCTTCCAGTCCATGATTTTTTCAAAGATTTTTGACCGAAGAAATTCGCTTGTTTCTTAGCCCTTCCACTTTCGATCGATCTAGAAGTTGCACTAGTCATTCCTTATAAGTTAGGGCCTCGTCGATTTCAATATCTTATAACTGGAGAACATGAGTTGGATCTGGATAATACTTCTTTAGCAATGAAACATGGAAAACATCAAGGATTCTAGATAAACTCGCGGGAAACTCCAACCGATATGCAACTTTTTCCACTCGATGGAGAATTTTAAAGGGTCCTACATATCTCGGTTGCAGCTTCTTCCCCTTCCCGGCCGTGATACTCCTTAGTGGTGTAATCTTAAGAAACACTCTATCCCCAACCTCAAATTTTAAGTCTTTCCTCCGATTATCCGCATAACTTTTCTGTCTACTTTGGGCCGTTTGGATTCTTTGTTGTATTAACTTCACCTTCTCATAAGCTACCTCGACCCATGGCACCGTTGAAGAATCTAAAACTTTCTTTTCCCCTATTTCATCCAAATAAATCGGTGATCGGCATTTCCTTCCATAGAGAGCTTCGTATGCGGCCATCTAGATGGATGAATGATAACTATTGTTATATGCGAACTCAATCAGAGTCAAATATTGGCCCCAACTTCCACCAAAATCTACAATACATGCCCTTAGCATATCTTCAAGGGTTTGAATTATCCATCCGTTTGGGGGTGATAAGTCGTGCTAAAACTTAGTTTGGTCCGTAAAGTTTCTTGCAACTTTTGTCAAAATCGGGATACGAACTGAGGATCTCTATCCGAGACTATACCCACTGGCACCTGATGAGAACATGAAGATTTGGATTCCTTTATTTGGATTCCTTTCATTTCACAAGTCTTCACATTACAATGATGGTTGATGGTGCAATCGGACTCTAGAATCATTGAAGATCCAAATTTTTCAAATTTTAATTGGCTTCCAAATCTTGATTGAAATCTTGATTGATTTCCAAATCTTGATTGATATCTTGATTGATTTCCAAATTGAGAGTTAAGTAAGTTGTTTGAATTAGGGAATAAAGGCTAAGGTCATGTTGACCATAATTAAGTCAATTTAAGTTAGTTTTATTCGAGTTGAATTAGAGTTTTAGGAATGTAGTTAATTGCCTCCAAATTTATTTAGAAAGTTGTGCCAAGTCAAATATGGAAACTTGTATTGTTTCCAATTTAAATTAGGGTTTTTGAGTCTTGTAAGGCTATAAATAGCCAACTTTATTTAACTATTGAAAAGAAGGCATATGATATTGAAGATGAATTAATAAAAAGAGAGTTGTCTCCTTTTATGGGGTTCCTTGATGGAACTTGAGTTTCTTCTTGAACTGTATCAAGTATTTAGCTTGGATACTTGTAGTGTTCAAGGTAAGATGATCACATCATCTTATTCTTTCAAGCCAATAACCAATCCACTAGGTTTCTAGAAACGAGTTCTCTTTAGGTCTAGTAAGGTAGTTATTGTTCAATAACCAATAACCAATCCACTAGGTTACTAGAAACGGGTTCTCTTTAGATCTAGTAAGGTAGTTATTGTTCCATAACCTGATCAAGATAGATCCTTCCGCTGCCTGATCAACTTGGTTCTTCAAGACAGGTTCTTGCTGGGTCGAGTTCGCATCAGCACCCCATGCAATCTCACAATTTCATCCAAGTATAGCGTAGCAAGTTTCTCCAAGGAGTACTTCATATTAACTGACAAAAAATGAACCGACTTAATCAAACGATCCACAATAACCCAAATCGCATCATGCCCTTTTTGTGTTCGTGGTAACTCTGGTACAAATTCATAGTGACATGTTTCCACTTCCACTCTGGTATTTCTAAGGGTTGTAGTAATCCAGAGGGTTTCTGGTGCTCAGCCTTCACTTGTTGACAAGTGAGACAGGTTTGGACAAACTGAGCGATTTCTCTTTTCATGTTGTCCCACCAATATAGTCCCTTTAACTCTTGATACATTTTACTACTTCCGGGATGTACGGTATACTTAGAACAATGAGTCTCCTCCAAAATTTTCCTTTTCAACTCCGCATCTTTTGGTATTACTAACCGATCTCGGAATCTTAGAATCCCTTCGGCCCCAATTTTAAAATCTGGTGTCTCTCCCTTTTGTACTTTTTCCACCCACTTTTGTACCATAGGGTCCTTTGCTTGTGCCTTTTTAATTCGATCCAATAAGGTAGGTCTCACCGTAATATTTCCAAAAATTATCTTTTGTCTTTCAAGGCGAGGATTCCATTCACTGAATTTCTCCAACAAATTTCATTCCTTAACTATTAAACTGACCACTTGAGCCTTTCGACTTAAGGCATCCACCACCACATTAGTCTTTCCAAGGTGATAATTAATAGTACATTCGTAGTCTTCTAAAAATTCTATCCAATGACGTTGCCTTAGATTTAACTCTTTTTGGGAAAAGAGATACTTAAGACTCTTATGATCTGTATATACCTCAAAAACTATCCCATATAAATAATCTTGCCATTTCTTTAGAATAAAAACTATAGCAGCTAGTTCTAGGTCATGACTTGGATAGTTCTGCTCATGGGGTTTCAGCTTCCTAGAGGCGTAAGCAATTACATTCCCATTTTACATCAATACACACCCTAATTCTTTTCTCGAAACAACTGTATACACCGCGAAACCCTCCTTCTCATTTGGCAAAACTAAATCTGGTGCAGTGGTCAATCACCTATTTAGCTCTTGAAAACTAGCCTCAAACTTTGCATCCTAAATAAATCTACCATACTTTTTGGTCAACTCGGTTAGAGGCCCTGCAATTCTAGAGAAGTCTTGGATGAATCTACAGTAATATCCTGCTAAGCCTAAGAAGCTATGGACCTCAGTCGGGTTCTCAGGTCATTTCCATTTAGCAACAACTTCCACTTTAGACGGGTCAACAGCTATTCCATCCTTTGAAATTATATGCCCTAGAAATGATACCTTCTCCAACCAAAACTCACATTTACTGAATTTGGCATACAACTGATGCTCCCTTAGGGTTTGTAAAACTATCCTCAAATGTTGTTCATGCTCCTCATAAGTCTTTAAAAAAACCAAAATGTCGTCAATGAATACCATGACAAATTGATCCAAATAAGCTTTAAAGACTCGATGCATCAAATCCATGAAGGTGGCTGGGGCATTCGTTAGTCCAAAAGGCATAACGGCAAACTCAAAATGTCCATATCTGGAATTAAAGGTAGTTTTAGGCACGTCTTCATTCCTTATCCTTAATTGATAGTATCCTTACCTAGGTCCAATTTCAAAAACACCACTGCTCCTTGTAGCTGGTCGAATAACGCATCGATGTATGGTAAAGGGTATTTATTTTTAATCATGACATTATTCAAGCCCCGATAATCTATACACAACATCAAACTCCCATCTTTCTTCTTGACAAATAGGACTGGAGCTCCCCACGGAGATTCACTTTCTCGAATAAACCCTCGTTCTAGTAAATCTTGTAATTGTACTTTCAATTCCTTCAATTCGGTAAGCGTCATCCTATAAGGGGTTTTTGAGATGGGCATTGTTCCGGGCACTAAATCAATCTTAAATTTCACCTTTCTCCTCTCTGATGACAGTGATACTAGCTCATTAGGAAAAATATTCGAGTATTCTCTTACTATCGGCACATCTTTGACCTTCAACTTATCTCCTGGGGTATTAATGAGAAAAGATAGGTATCCCTGACCTTCTTTACTTAATAATTTTCTATCCCGAATTTTCGAGATAAGAGCAGACAAGACTAGAATACCCTTTACGTCTAGCCTTGGGATGGCCTCTCCAGGTATACAAAATTCCACCACTTTCTTCCTACAATATAGTCAAGCATGATATCGGGCTAACCAATCTATCCATAATATAACGTCGTACCCTTGGATGCCCAAACTTATCAAATCTACCCACAATTTGTGCTCTCCAACACAAATCTCGCAATTCCTATAAATAGTATTGGTAATTATACGTTGATCACCGGTAAGGATTCTAACTTCCAGATCATAAGGCAATTGCTCAAGTTTAACATCAATTTCATACATGAAAGTAGGAGTCACAAAGGAATGAGTTGAACCAGTATCTATCAGAATCTTAGCTAAGCGATGGAAGATAAGGATCGTACCTTCGACAACTTCAGCCCAATCAGGAACTTGGTGTTGATTTACCGCATATACCTGGGCTAGCACCCTGGGCCTGCTCCCACCTGCAACTGGTGGCTTAGGGTTTACCCTATCTGTCCGCTGGGTATTACTCCCTTCTCGATGCACATTCGCACAACTGCCAATCCTGTGCTCAGTACTTTCGCAACGTAAATATTTCTGCCCCTTCCTCCAACACTCCTGGTGCTGGTACTTGCCCTCCTGGTGGGGTGATTCTTGGTTGTCCTTGCCCACTTTGGGCTCCCTTAGATGGGGGTATTCTTAATGTCCCTGGAACTCTCGTTCCTCCTGCTCCTCTCCCAGCTTTGGGCGGAAGTGCACTCCTATCACTTGCCCTAGATTAGTACTTGGTGGACCTCTCTTCCAGACATGAAAGGCATTTACTTGAGACCTTATAAGCTCAACCTGCTGGGCTTTCTCAAGTGCTTCCCTAAAAGTGGTTATTTGAGCGGCCACTAATGTTTCTTGGATCTCCACATTAAAGCCTTGCACAAAACTCCTTACTCTTCTCTACTTCGTCGCGACTAGTTTAGGAGCAAATTTCGATAACTTAGTAAATTGGATCTCGTACTTGGCTATGCTTTGAGACCTTTGACGAAATTTTATAAACTCATCCTCTCTCTTCTCCTGGATCAAGGGTGGAAGGAATTTTTCATTAAATTTTCGAGTACAGTTTATCCAAGTTCTAGGAGTTCGTTCCCTTTTCCACCTAACTCGTATAACATTCCACCAAGTATGAGCAACTCCCTCAAACTGAAAAGTGGCAAAGTTTACTTGCCTCTCTTCCGAATAGTTTAAAACCATGAAAATATCAATCATCTTAGCAAGCCAATTTTCGGCAGTTTCAGGATCGGGTCCACCCAAGAATTTAGGGGGAGAAAATTTTTTAAATCGTTCTAAGGCTCTATCTTCCCCTTCCGCAGGATTTTCAGGGTTTCTAGGTTGATTAAGAAGATTTTGGCCTTGATGGTCCGCTAAATGAGCCAACAAATCGGTTATACGGTTAATGGCCGTAGCCACTTGGTCTCCTGCTCCAGCCCCAGGCTTCTGATTTTGATTACCTATAGGCTCTCGGTCACCCCCTTGATCTTGGGGTTGCCTGGATCCACGCCCACGACCTCGTCCCCGTCTACTACGCCTACCCTCCATTGATTTTAACAAGTCTAGGATCGGAATATAAATGCAAATGTTAAAATTTCATAGATACATGAATAAAAGTAAGAACATAAACAAACCAAAAGGTCAGGTATATTTAACACAACTTTATCATACATGTCACACAATAGTAGCCAGATACAAGCAAATGCAATCCCTTTTTAAAGTAACAGGATCATAATAAAAGCACAATGTACAAAACCATGCCAAAAGTATAAAACATCCAAAACACCCTATAGAGTTCTAATCTAGTTCCCAATCGAGCTAACAGCCTCTCTCTCGTGGGTAGGACTAGGTGCATCTCCCTCTCTAGGGGCCCCGTCGCCCAGAATCTCCACAGGTGCGTTAGATCCAATCACTCCTTGGATTAGCGTTTCACACTCATCAATGATACCCCCGGATCGATCCTTAACCTCCCTGACCACTAGAGTGAGGTGGTCATTAACTACCTGTAGCTGTTCCCTAAAAGCATTAGTCCTCTCCTGCTCCATCAATATGTCCTCCTGGAGCTCCCAAATCCTGTCGGCCTACATCCTCATGATGCCTCTCATTCTCACCATCTCAGTCTGGTCCCTATCACAGCCAAGCTTAAGCCTCCTCCTCTCATCCAGTACTGCCAAGACCACATGATCGGCAACGACTACATCGTCTAATCTGACTAGCGATACTCCAATGTCGGATCGGTCCTCCTGGCCTCTCCTCATAATCAATGACTCGAAAGTGCCTTCAAAACGGCTCACCTCCACCCTCTCTAGTGTCTCCGTCCATCACCTACAAGGGTAAATACAATTTATAACTTAAGCAAGTTTAATCATACTTAATGATACTCTAACATATCACACTATATTCCTTAGGATCAAATTTCTATTTCGCCCAAGCTATTTCTAACCTAGGCTCTGATACCAACTGTGATGACCCCACCTTCTGCCAAGGCGAACCAAAGGGGTTAGCGGGCCGCCTACCCAACTCTCATCGATACTCGAGCACTCACCTATTAACAACTTTTAAAACAAGAGTCATATCCCCAAAGATAATATAAAATAACCCTTGGCCAAAACGCGAGTTTATAGATGATACAAACTTTAAAATACACTACTAGATTCATTTACATCAGTCGAGTTTCCCCAACTTACAAAACAAGCTAAAAGTTGGTGCAACTGAGTTAGGACAAAAGTTTCCGACAAAACTCGGCCCCTTTTCAATCACTCACCCAGGTGCTCACGTCTTGTAAGGAAAACAAATCCAAAGGGAGAGCTTTCGCCCCGTGAGGTTCCAAGAAGATCATGCAAATAATAATATCACATTTTAAGCAATGAATCCATAATTCACAACAATATAGTGCAAGAACTCATCAAATGAGAATTCACCTACTCGAGTAAAAGGATACGGAGCTTTTAAGAGCATATTCAGGCAGTTTGATCAAAATTCCGTTGACACTCCGTCAACATTTTTCCAAAATACTAACAAGTATTTCACCACTTCACGTCATTCTCCAACCACCGTTTAACCCCTTACCGGGTCCGCACGTCAAAATTTAAGAAGGGTAATACTCGAGTATACCAATTCAAGTTCAAGGGTTCAAGTACGAGTTCGCGTCCAAGTTACAAGACCCAAGGTTCGTCGATCGTCGATCGTGCCGACCAAGCCCTTGCCGGCTCAACCCGACCAACTAACCAATGGGATTTGGGCCCAAACACGCAAGAGAGTCGATGGAATAACCATCCCATCGACCAACAAGTCAAGTACAAGCACAACAATTCATCTCATATCAATATCAAGTCACAAAGGTGCGAGTATGATAAATTACATCCTCGTTCCAATATTAATAGTTCAAGAATAACGAGAGCAAGTAGTTCAAACAAGTGAACATGTCATTTAAGTAAGAAACATGACACATAAGAACTTTACAAGCACTTAGAACACTCACCACGGCAACAGGTTCAAGTGTTCGTCTCGGGTGTACTTCCGACCTCACTTCCCCGTTCTCTTTTGCTTTCCAACCAAGATGAATTTCTAACCACCAACTTCTTCTCCTTTCCAAGTATAAGCTAAGATGGATGAAACCCCCAAGTTATCTCCTTACTTTTCCATCAAAATTCAAGCAAGATTAAAGCTAAAATTTAGTGAAACGTTTCTCCCTTTTCTTTCCCTAACTCACGGCTCTCTGTCTCTCCCTTTTCTTGAGTTTGTTTTGTTTGGTTTTTAAGGCAAGAAAGGAAAATTAAATGGTAGGAAAGCTTAGTCAAAAGTCAAAAAAAAAGAAGTTTAGCTCTTATGGTGACACATGTCACTTCTAGAGAATTCTTATTGCACTAAACCCCTCATTTTTTCAAAAGTTCCTTTCACACCCCTCATTTTTTTCAAAAGTTCCTTTCATACCCCACTAAAAAGGAAAATTGCATTTTACCCCACGCATAAATTTTCACATGTAAAATTTAATAAAAACATTAAAACAAAATCATTATCAATTCAATAAATAAACTAATAGATGACTAAATAAAGAAGGTACGATGTAGTTAGACTAGGTAAATTAGTGAAATTTCTAGGTTCTCACAAAATCGTCGTAGCGTGTTTGTTGGTTAGGATTGGGTTTTCTAATTCTTAATGCAATCAAGAAATTGAATCCTACAGTCGTACCTAGGGTTGTGTTTTGGTTAGAAAAATAGTCAACGGCCGTATCTTTTTTTTTGCCATAATCATTATTATTATCTCAACAAACGTCATCATTATTAATAACATCAATAATAAAACTTGTTGGTTATCAACACTTGTTTATGGCTATAACCAATCTATTAATGAATTATCGAATTATCTTTGCATCGATGATCAGTTGAATAGACCGTGTTTGAAAAGTTACACTTTTGACTAGAGTCATATCTACTGTTGATTAATTCCTATTTATTTTCATTAGTTGTTTTATTAATTGGTTAATTAGTTGTTTTTATATTTTCTAAAATTCCCCCAATTCAGGACTCTAGACAAAACGAATTATCCCTAGTCCTTGTGGATTCGACCTTACTCACCGCTATATGTAAAAATTGTATTTTTTTTCGAGTAGTTATTTATTATTGTACAGGACTCGACACCTGTTACATACATTAAGAGTTATTAGTTCATAGAAATTCATATTTCACTAATAATTCTGTAGGTCATGTTTTGTCAATCTAAGTTTGGTTCATAATTCAAAAGACACTAAACTAATTACATTACATCTAGACAAATCCGGCAAATTATTTTTCTGATTTACACTTTTATCTAAAATCTTTTGAAATAGGAAGGAAATTGTTATATATAATAGTGTATTTCAAAAGATTTTGTCTCACATTGAAAAACTAAAGAGACTTCCAATCATTTTATGACACTTACCTTCTTACTAGGCTTGTGTTAAGTTGATAACTAGTTTGGACTCGCGCATAGGAGACAGAAAACTGAATTGCTCCTATCCATTGCAAACTAATGGATTTGCTACCTGAAAATTGATGAATTGCCCCTCTCCCCCTTTGCGCGTTCACGGCCTAGTTTAGTTTTACTTCTATTGTCTTTTACAAAGAGTTTTCCTACCTGAAGTAACCAAGTAAAGTTTTACTATGGTGAAATTGGATTTTACCGGAGTTTATCTTGATATGGACAGAGTTTGACTCTTTGCACAACATTAGTATTCTGCACATGGATAAAACTTTCTTTTACAAAGAGTTTTTCTACCCAAATTAACCAAGTAAAGTTTTCCTACAGTGAAATCAGATTTTATCGGAGTTTATCTTAATATGGATAGAGTTTGACTCTTTCCATAACATTAGTATTCTGCACACGGACAAAACTTTTGATCAATAAAATTCTATACATTTTCCTCTTCATAGAGATAAGCACACAAAATTTCAACTCGATGTTACAAAAAGAATCTACTTCCAACATTACTTCTGTTCCTGAAATTTTATCTCTTATCCAACCTATATTTCTTTAGGCCAATAAATACCGGTCACTCCCAGTTTAGAAAGTATTCTCACAACACGAGTTCCAGTTAAACTTTCCTGGCTGCTTATTCTTTCCTCCTCCTCTTTATTCTTTTCTCTTCTTCACTGATGGTTTATTCGATATTTGTTGTTCCTTTTCCTTCTTGCTTATAAGAAGAGGGGTTTGTTTAATTCTAAGAAAACATTTCTGTGACGATCCCACCGCCTCCTAGGGCGTACTCCAGAGTTTAGCGGACCACCTGCCCAACTCTCGCCAGGACTTGCTCACTCATTTCAAGAAAACAAGTTACAACTTCGAAAGGAAACAAAAAACAACAGTTCCAAATTTAAAATATACATTGATGCTTAAATTAAGCTCCAAGACTCATACATTCCCAAATATCTCAAAATATGTAACATTCTAGATACATTCAACTCTATTTGAGCACTAGCGCCAGTACAATCGCAAAAATTCAAAAGCTAGACAATGCTAGCCTGTACCAGCCTCACGTACCTCGTGTAAGGAAAACAAATTTTAACGGAATAGAGTGAGTCAAAACTCAGTGAGGTTCCAAAACTTCATACAGACCCAAGTAACAAGTTGGTCATTATGTAAAGCTTGAAATATCAAAGTAGCGAGCATAAGAGTTCATAAAAGTGGGCAATAACAATTGAAATTAGCAAATCATTAGATATCCAACAATTCCAGGTAAAGGATACAGATGGCTCTCAAGAGCCAAATTTCCGTTGCATTACTTGATCTGAACCCGTTGACACTTCGTCAACGTTTGAAGAAGCAAAATCATGACCGTAGATCTCCACTTTACACCAATTTCCATCCACCAATCAATCCCCTACCGAGCTCGAACTTCAAAGTAAAGGTGATGGTAATACTCGAGTATACCGAATCCAGTGGACCATATCCAAAGAATTATAAATAAACAATAAACAGTAAACAGTACCTATGGTTCGCCAGTCTCCTCGACCAAGCACTTACTGGCTCGATTCGACTGACTAGCCAATAGGGTGAGGATAAAAGTAGTGAGACGGGATGAGAGGCACCTCCCACTCAGATTGAGTGTGGTACATGCTACCGCTCAACACTTACAAGTCAAGCACAAGCACAAACTAGTAAATAATAAACAGTAAGAAATCACATTAGGGCAAGTGCGATAAAGTACACCTTTGCTCGTCCAAACAAGTCAAGTATTTCTTTCAAATATCAAGTTCAATTATGCACTTGAAAATGCTCACCAATAATTTATTTCTTTTCAAAACCATGTCCAAGGTCAACTCCTTGGTTGGAATCCAAATCTACTATAAAATATCATTGAACAATTTGAAAACAATTAAGGTTCAAAATATAGGAGTTTTGCTTAAAGAAAATCAAGTAAATGACACTCGTTGAAGTAGCGTTCATTTCACTTATCAAACTCTAGAAAATTCATGCTCGCTCGTTTGGTTTCGATAAAGAAACGATTAACACTTTTAAGTTCGCAACTTGATTTAAAAGACGAGAAAAACGTATTTATAGTGGTCGCTACTTTCACCTTTTAAAGGGTATGAGTTTTGCCAAAATTCAGCTTATGTACTCCTACTAAGGGAAACTTGAGTTCTCTAAACAATTCAAGTTCAATTCATCCCCAAAACACCGCTCAAGTACCAATTTCGCTCGTTTATCCTACGAAAGAAAATTTGGGCAGCATTTCCCTTGTTTTTACTTATTTTTCCAGCCATTAAGGCTTCATTGTTTTCCCTCAAATCAACCCAATTCAAACACCACAAGTAAGCATATCAAGATAGCTCTTCATCTAGGCTTAAAACCATCAAATAGTAACTCATTTCCAACAAGTAACCATCCAATATCAAAGCTGGAAATTTCTTGACAAAGCTGGAAATTCATCTTGTAAAGCTAAAAAGTCATATTCATGTTACTAATCACCTCACAAATTTCATATCCAAACTCAAAACCAACATTTGATAGTTAAACAACATAATCAAGGCTGAAAATTACCAAATCCTAGCTGAAATGTCACTAATCAACACCAAAACTAGAAGATCATCCATAATATGCCAAGATTCATGCCATCTAGACTATATATAGCAAGAATAAGAAAGAAAAAGGAAGTTTTAGACTTATACCTTACAAAACCTTCTTGAAAGTGAGAAACCAAGCTATTTCTTTCAAAATTTCCACCACACCAAGCTTCCTAACACCCTTGATGCAAGTTTAATCGGTTTAGTTTTTGTGATTCAACTTAAACAAGGCTAAAATTAAGATGTAGTTGGAGGTTTCTTCTCTTGTTTTTCCTCTCCAAGAGTTCGGCCAACACTAGAAGGAAATGAAGGAAACTTAGCCAAAATGAAAGATAAGAAGAAAGGAAAATGTCTTGGTCAAACTTCCATGGATTGCCAACACTTGTCACTTAAGATCTTTTCTTTGTTTTTGTTTTCTTTTCTTCCTTTTCCTTAGTCAATAATGGTGGCTGACTTAAGGGTTAATATAGGGAGGTTTAGGTGAAATAAAAACAAGAAGATTAGGGTAAGAAAGTAGTGGTCAAGTGGTGTACTCAATCGGTAACAAATGGTGCACATCAGTTCAAGGCTATTTTCCTTAACTCTCGTATACTTGTGTTTTAACTTATGATTCACTAACTTATTAGTAGCACTTATAATCACACACTTCCTCTTACCTAATACTCACTCTTATCCACCAAATTTAGTACACATATCTCACTAAGTGATCACATGATCAAAGTGCACAAAAACCCTAATTTGTTCTACCTATAAAAGTAAAAGTAAAACTCTCGATTCTATGATTTATTACCACTATTGAGTGAGTAAATTAGTAATAAAGAAATTATAAATTAACTTATTCAAAATAAGAGGAAATTATAAGGAAAATATAGGTGAATTTTCAAGTCGTCACAATTTCAATCTCTTGAAATAGTTTTTTAGGACAGTGCTATTTAGCCGACTCAAACTTGATCAAATTGTGCTTTCAATTTTGTTAGCATTGTTCAAATTATTTAACAACAGTTAGAATAGTTTCAAACATAAAATTTTTATTAAGATTGAAATTAATTAAAAGAAATCTAAATATAGGGAATGATAAATGTGAATGTGTATAAATAATAATTAGTGTGAGAACCCGTAACTTTTCCATTTTCTAGGTTTTATTATCTTTCTAGGTTTTCTTATCTTTAATGGCTTGTTTTCTGCATTTTCGTGATTAGGAAAATTTCTAGATATTTTTAAGGAGCAGATATAGTTTTTAGATGATTTTTCTAGTATTGAATAGGTTTTGAGAAATTAAGAGCGTATACCGGACGTGGGACCCACTAGGGCGAAAAGTTCGGAAAAATTCGACCAACTAGGTTAAGTTTTGAATACTGGAATTAATTTACCGGGTGTTAAGAGATAATTAGAGGGTGCTATTTGGATTAGTATGAGAGGAAACAAAAAGATAGGAATGCATTAAATAAAGTGACAAGTGTCACTCAATGATTGGTTGGACTTGAAGACCACTATTCACCTTTTTCCATTTGACCCAAATAAATCACAAAAATTACAAAATTTCACCATTTTCTTCTCCTCTTGGCCGGCTACTTCAAGGACAAAAAGAAAGGGAAAAGCTCTCCAAGTTTTGCTTCAATCTTGCTCCAATCTACCAAATCAACCATTGAATCTTGTTTTTGCTCCATAGAAACACTTAAGGGAGTGATAGTGAGTTGTTTTGTGGAGTTGTTTGGAAGGCTTAAAGTGATTAGTTGCTCTCTCTCTTGTGTTGCTAAGGTAAGTTGAGAAGGACCCCTCTCCTCCCTCTAATGATGCTTAAATCATGATTGGTGGTAGTATAAGATGCACTTTTATGGATTATATCTTGATTTTGGTTGAATTGATGAAGTTTTATAATTATTGGGGATTTTTCTGTTTTCATATGAATATGATTATGTGGTAATGTATGATGATTGGAAATGATATTTAAGGAAGCTAGAAGGTGGAAAAAGTGGTAAATTGCAAGCAATTTCTGTTTTGGAAGAAAAATTGGAAAGTTAGGGTTCTTTGAATTATATTCTGTCCAGTTTTGTAGCTCCTAGTTTGAGGCCGAATTGGCCTTGGGTGAAAACATGAAAGTTGTAGGGAATGATATTTTAGAGGTGCCTGCAAAATTTTCAGGTCAATCGGAGCAGCGTATCTTGAGAAAAGATGGAATTACCCTTGCTGCCCTGGTTTTACCCGAATTTGAGAATTGCTTCTGTAATGGGTTATTTTGGTTGGGAATGCTTCGGAATTGGTTGTTGAGGTTTTCTGATGAATTGTAGCCCTGTTTCTTAGCTTTCGGATGGCTTTGGAATTACTAGATTTGGATTTAGGTAGCCTGATTTATGATGTTTACACCAGAATGCGATTTGTGAACCTGATTTTGCGGTTCTGGTGTAGTCTCTTGCATTTTTGACCTGGTTACACTCGAAACTGGGCTAAGTGACCTTCTACAATATTGTATCCCTATCTCTTAGCTTCAAAACGGTGTATCTTGCACCTTCATCCGAGAATCGTAGTGCCATTGGTATCAAAACCGCAAAATGATGTCAAAAACTATTTTTTCGGGTTAACGCTTAACTCCATTTCCGGATTTTCTGGTTTCCTCTAATACTTATGTATGCTTATGGAGCCCTATTTTGGTGGTATTTGAAATTGGTTTATGACTTTTCATTGAGTCTTATTTTGCTTATTTGAATATTTTAGGGCTTGACTTTCATTTCCGGACTTTTTCCTAGCTTGAATTGTACTTGTACAACTTGGAGCTTACTAAACGGCTATTGAATGAACTTATGTTATGTGTGACTTTGGGACTGGTTGAGGAAAAATAATGAAGCCATGACGGCTGGAAAAGTAAGCAAATTTAGGGGAAATGCTGTCCAATTTTCTAGACCGTTTGGTTCCTTTAAGTTTGAATTGCCTTTTGGTAGAAATGAAGGGCTTTTGGGTTGTTTGAGCCTAGGTTTTCATGTTACCTTTTCGTTCCAAAAATCATGTTTTGCACCCTTGCATTAGTAATTATTTGGCGAGGCATACGACTGGTAGTCGAGCCTCACATGTGCATTCTGTATACTCGATTTTTGAAAGTGGAACCTTCAATTGTTTTCCTTGGATTATTTTAGGGTTTCTTGGTGATTAAAGCTCTCTTTTGGGAGGTATCTGTACTGACCCCGGTGAGTGTTCCACTACCTGCTACCCGTTATGTGAAATATCTGAATATCTGAAATACTTGATTTATGACTGTTGGAGCCAAATACTGTTTGGATAAAAGGGAGGCGAGGGTGTACTTTATCACACTCGTTCTCTTGTCTGTTCATATGCCAATTTTGAGTGCGTATCTGAATCTGCTATCTGTATCTGTATCTGTTATCAGTATCTGGATCTGTATCTGTTCTAAGCTTGTATCCAACGACCTTTCTGTGACCTCTGAACTCAACACCTGTGGCCAGTTACTCGAATCGGGCCAGCAAGGGCCTGGTCGATTAGATAACGAACCACGGTAGTCTGTTTTGGGATCTTTGGGTTTTGAGACCCTTGATTTCGGTATACTCGAGTATTACCATTTCTGATCTGATTGAATTTCAGGCCCGGTGGGGGTATGTGAGGTGGAAGGAATCGAAAAAAGTGGGGTCTACGGTATTGGTTACTCCTTTAGTGTTGACGGAGTGTCAACTGTTATTTCGATCAAGCTTCGGTGACGCAAATGGGAATTTGGCTCCTGAGAGCCACCTGTATCCTTCCTATTTGAATCATTGGTTCCTTTACTTTACATCTGGCATTTGTACCTGATTTGTTACATGTGAAATGCCATGATTTTATTGCTATATGTCTGGTACCTTATTGAGCGCAAGCTCACCCCTTTCTGTCCCTTTTGTTTTCCTTACAAGAAAATAAATCCTTTTGGACTGGATTTGATAGTTGGTTGCCGACTTGAGTTAGATGGATATATCTTTTGTATAGCTCATTGATTGAACACCCTAAATGTACTTCTGGGTCCGTTTCTCTTTTGATTTGGCAAACCGTACATGTATCAACTTTTGAATACTTTTGTGTGCCACTTTGGGTTGTATATGCTTAATTTCAACATGTAAAGATTTGCTTGATGATTGATTGGGTTTTGACGTGTTGGTTACTATTTATGGTCGACTCCGGATTCATTTTTTTTATTTTTGACATTTTGACTTGTTTACACGCGTTTGTATGTTCCGGAACGTATTAGATCGCTCCAAACTGAACCGTTAGTCCTAGCGAAAGCTGGGCAGGCGGCCCGCCGAACCCTTTGGTTCGCCTTAGGGGTTGGTGGGACTGTCACAGGTGGTATCAGAGCCGCTTCGCGTGGTTTCTGCGCGGAGTGAGTTTAGGGCCAAGTGGTGTTATGGTCCTGCTTTTGTGCATGCGTCTAATGGTATAAGTGCTCTTTTGAGCGTAGGCTATGAACTGTGCATGTTATAAGTGTAAAAATCTTTATCATGAAACTTGAGGCAGATAGAGATGTATGTCGGGTAGGAATCTATAATATGGATGATTTACTCTTGGGACCGGCCGGGTCGAGTTGTGAATTATCTTAGATGGGATTCTTGCGCCCGGATACAAAAGAAATAAGAGCCTAGGTTAGAAAGGATTGGGCGAACTAGAAAGGCGATTCTATGGAACTCCATGTGATTTGTTTGGATGTGGTTAAGCGTGATCCACTTTGATTAAGATATAGATGGTGTTGCTGTCGTAGATTATGGACGGAGCCCTAGAGGGGGAAAAGCTCTTCATGAGTTATTTTTGTACTCGTGACCTAGTCTGTCTATAGTACTTTCTGATCATCCCGCTACTTTCATGAATCTCTCATATTTGTATCTAATTGACTGCTACTGTGTGACTGGTTCGGTCCAGTTGAGTGTATATACGCTTTTGGTCTGTGTGTACCTCATGCTTATAATTATCTTTAATATTATCTTTGCACCCCTAGATTGACTTAGATTAATGGATGGCACACGTAGTGGCCGGGGACGTGGGCGCGGGCGTAGGCAACCCACGCCGGACAGGGGTGCTGGGGAAACCTCATCTGGATCTAATCCTGAACTGAGGGTTGATCCCAACGTGCAAATAGCCGCTACTATGCAGCAAATGACCAACCTGCTGGCACAAGTGGTGCAGCAACAAGGCCAAAACCCAAACCCTAATCCTGGAAACCCGGGCAATCATGTCAAAAGTGACGATAGGGCACTTGAGAGGTTCCAAAAGTTCGCACTACCGAAATTTATTGGGGAACCCGACCCGGATGTCACTGAAAGGTGGCTCGAGAAGATGGTGGATATCTTTGCGGCCCTGCATTACACCGAAGAAAGGCAGGTGTCTTTTGTCGTCTTCCAGTTGGAAGGGCGGCCCGTTCCTGGTGGAATGTCATTCGGCAAAAATGGGAGCGGGAACAAACGCCCAGGACTTGGGTAAATTTTATGAGGGAATTCAATGCGAAATTCTTCCCTCCTCTAGTTCAGGAGAGGAAGGAAGATGAGTTTATTCGACTTCGCCAAGGGGCCCAGTCTGTCGCGGAATACGAGAGTCAGTTCACCCGCCTGTCCAAATTTGCTCCTGAGTTGATCATGACCGAGCAGAGGCGAATAAGGCGTTTTATCCAGGGTTTAAATGTAGAAATTCAGAAGGACCTCGCGGTGGCCCAGATTAATGCTTTTAGCGAGGCCGTAGAGAAGGCGCAACGAGTAGAGAATGCTAGGCTGCAGGTGAAAAACTTTCAAGCCAAGAAAAGGGGCTTTCCTGGGTGTAGCTCTGAGCAAGAAGGTACAAATACGCCCCCTAAGATTGGAAAGGGAAACGGAGGAGTACGACAACCAGGGGTGTCGCGTGATGTCTCTCAGGGGGGACCGGTCTCTGCTACTCGTGGTCCCGGTGGATATTGCGGAGGGCCAAATCATACGGAGGCAAATTGTTGGAAGAAAGAGGGAAAATGTCTGCGCTGCGGAAATGCCGATCATCGGATTGCTGACTGCCCAATTCTATTGCGAAAAGGAAAAGGGACCTCGCAACCCATTAAGACTAACCCTGGACAGTCGGAAAAGGAAGGGACTGGATCCAATGTACCGGCTCAGGTGTACTCTTTAGAACACCATCAGGATCCTGACTCGTCTGAGGACGTAGAAGGTATGGTCCGTTGGGTACCTTAGATTTTGATAGATTTCGTTGATAAGAAAATTTCGAGAGCGAAATTTCTTTAAGGGGGAGAGAGTGTGAGAACCCGTAACTTTTCCATTTTCTAGGTTTTATTATCTTTCTTGGTTTTCTTATCTTTAATGGCTTGTTTTCTGCATTTTCGTGATTAGGAAAATTTCTAGATATTTTTAAGGAGTAGATATAGTTTTTAGACGATTTTTCTAGTATTGAATAGGTTTTGAGAAATTAAGAGCGTATACCGGACGTGGGACCCACTAGGGCGAAAAGTTTGGAAAAATTCGGCCAACTAGGTTAAGTTTTGGATACTGAAATTAATTTATCGGGTGTTAAGAGATAATTCGAGGGTGCTTTTTGGATTGGTGTGAGAGGAAACAAAAAGATAGGAATGCATTAAATAAAGTGACAAGTGTCACTCAATGATTGATTGGACTAGAAGACCACTATTCACCTTTTTCCATTTGATCCAAATAAATCACAAAAATTACAAAATTTCACCATTTTCTTCTCCTCTTGGCCGGCTACTTCAAGGACAAAAAGAAAGGGAAAAGCTCTCCAAGTTTTGTTTCAATCTTGCTCCAATCTACCAAATCAACCATTGAATCTTGTTTTTGCTCCATAGAAACACTTAAGGGAGTGATAGTGAGTTGTTTTGTGGAGTTGTTTGGAAGGCTAAAATGATTAGTTGCTCTCTCTCTTGTGTTGCTAAGGTAAGTTGAGAAGGACCCCTCTCCTCCCTCTAATGATGCTTAAATCATGATTGGTGGTAGTATAAGATGCACTTTTATGGATTATATCTTGATTATGGTTGAATTGATGAAGTTTTATAATTATTGGGGATTTTTCTGTTTTCATATGAATATGATTATGTGGTCATGTATGATGATTAGAAATGATATTTAAGGAAGGTTGAAGGTGGAAAAAGTGGTAAATTGTAAGCAATTTCTGTTTTGGAAGAAAAATTGGAAAGTTAGGGTTCTTTGAATTACATTCTGCCCGATTTTCTAGCTCCTAATTAGAGGCCAAATTGGCCTTGGGTTAAAACATGAAAGTTGTAGGAAATGATATTTTAGGGGTGCCTACAAATTTTCAGGTCAATCGGAGCTGCGTAGCTTATGAAAAGATGGAATTACCCTTGCTGCCCTAGTTTTACCCGAATTTGAGAATTGCTTCTGTAATGGGTTATTTTGGTTGGGAATGCTTCAGAATTGGTTGTTGAGATCTTCTAATGAATTGTATCCTTGTTTCTTATATTTCGGATGGCTTTGGAATTACTGGATTTGGACTTAGGTAGCCTGATTTATGATGTTTACACCAGAATGCGATTTGTGAACCTGTTTTTGCGGTTCTGGTGTAGTCTCTTGCATTTTTGACCTGGTTACACTCGAAACTGGGCTGAGTGACCTTCTGTAATATTGTATCCCTATCTCTTAGCTTCGAAACGGTGTATCTTTCACCTTCATCCGATAATCGTAGTGCCATTGGTACCGAAACCGTAAAATGATGTCAAAAACTGTTTTTTTCGGGTTAACGCTTAACTCCATTTCCGGATTTTCTGGTTTCCTCTAATGCTTATGGAGCCTTATTTTGGTGGTATTTGGAATTGGTTTATGACTTGTCATTGAGTCTTATTGTGCTTATTTGAATATTTTAGGGCTTGACTTTGATTTCCGGACTTTTCCCTAGCTTGAATTGTACTTGTACTACTTGGAGCTTATTAAACGGCTATTCAATGAACTTATGTTGTGTGTGACTTTGGGACTGGCTGAGGAAAAATAATGAAGCCATGAAGACTGGAAAAGTAAGCAAATTTAGGGGAAATGCTGTCCAATTTTCTAGGCCGTTTGGTTCCTTTAAGTTTGAATTGTCTTTTGGTAGAAATGAAGGGCTTTTGGGTTGTTTGAGCCTAGGTCTTCATGTTACCTTTTCGTTTCCAAAAATCATGTTTTGCACCCTTGCATTAGTAATTATTTGGCGAGGCATACGACTGGTAGTCGAGTCTCACATGTGCATTCTGTATACTCGATTTTTGAAAGTGAAACCTTCAATTGTTTTCCTTGGATTATTTTAGGGTTTCTTGGTGATTAAAACTCTCTTTTGGGGGGTATCTGTATTGACCTTGGTGAGTGTTCCACTACCTGCTACCCGTTATATGAAATATCTGAATATCTGAAACACTTGATTTATGACTGTTGGAGCCAAATACTGTTTTGATAAAAGGGAGGCGAGGGTGTACTTTATCACGCTCGTTCTCTTGTCTGTTCATATGCCAATTTTGAGTGCGTATCTGAATCTGCTATCTGTATCTGTATCTGTTATCTGTATCTGGATTTGTATCTGTTCTGACGTCGTTTGGAAGCTTGTATCCAATGACCTTTCTGTGACCTCTGAACTCAACACCTGTGGCCAGTTACTCGAATCGGACCGGCAAGCGCCTGGTCGATTAGATAACGAACCATGGTAGTCTGTTTTGGGATCTTTGGGTATTGAGACCCTTGATTCCGGTATACTCGAGTATTACCATTTCTAATCTGATTGGATTTCGGGACCGGTAGGGGTATGTGAGGTGGAAGGAATCGAAGAAAGTGGGGTCTACGGTATTGGTTACTCCTTTAGCGTTGACAGAGTGTCAACTGTTATTTCGATCAAGTTTCGGTGACGTAAATAGGAATTTGGCTCCTGAGAGCCACCTGTATCCTTCCTATTTGAATCATTGGTTCCTTTACTTTACATCTGGCATGTGTACCTGATTTGTTACATGTGAAATGCCATGATTTTATTGCTATATGTCTGGTACCTCATTGAGCACAAACTCACCCCTTTCTGTCCCTTTTATTTTCCTTACAGGAAAATAAATCCTTTTGAACTGGATTTGATAGTTGGTTGCCGACTTGAGCTGGATGGACATATCTTTTGTATAGCTCATTGATTGAATACCCTAAATGTACTTCTGGGTCCGTTTCTCTTTTGATTTGGCAAACCGTACATGTATCAACTTTTGAATACTTTTGTGTGCCACTTTGGGTTGTATATGCTTAATTTCAACATGTAAAGATTTGCTTGATGATTGGTTGGGTTTTGACGTGTCGGTTACTATTTATGGCCGACTCCGGATTCATTTTTTTTATTTTTGACATTTTGACTTGTTTACGCGCGTTTGTATGTTCCGGAACGTATTAGATCGCTCCAAACTGAACCGTTAGTCCCGGCGAGAGTTGGGCAGATGGCCCGCCGAACTCTTTGGTTCGCCTTAGGGGGCGGTGGGGCTGTCACAAATTAGATGTAATTTAAGTGTTTTAATTCATCGAGACATTTCCTTTTCTTTTCATCTTTTTTCTTTGTCTTCAACTTGGTAGGTTATTACAATTAATGTTATTTGTTTTCAATTTTTAAGTCCTTTCATGTGTAGGTTGTTGCCCGCTATTTTCTGGGCGGCGGAAGAGCATGTATTTCATGGAGTTGGTGCAATCAGTCATTAATAAAATCTCCTCTTGGAGGTCCAGCTGTCTTTCCAGTGGGGGACGTATCATACTCATTAAGCATGTTCTTTAAGCGATTCCGATTCACCTGCTTACGGCCTCGAGTCCTCCAAAAGGAGTCCTTGCCTTGGCTGAACGGGTCATGGCAAATTTCCTTTGGGGGGAGCAGGAGAGTGGCCTCCGTCATCATTGGATCAAGTGGCAAGAGTTATGTGTCAACTCGTCACGCGAGGGAATAGGTGTTCACTCGTTATTGGAGGTTCACTCAGCGTTCTCGATCAAATTATAGTGGCGATTCTGAACGAGTGATTGTTTATGGTCGACATTTATGCGTGCCAAGTATTGTAGCCATAGTCATCCATGCATGGTGGGGGTGGTGAAAGGCAACTCATATGTTTGGCGTCGAATGCTCCAAGTATGTGAGGTGGCGGAGCAAAACCTTTGGTGGTTGGTGCGGTCAGGTCAGTGTAACTTCTAGTTTGACAATTGGCTTGGGTCAGGTCCTTTGTGCCAGCGCCTACAAAGTGTCTCGGATCACTTTGTAGTTGACTTTTTTGTCGAATGGATGGTGGAATCAACATTTGTTGAGGCAATGGGTCCCAGAATACATTGTTTCAGAGATTGTTACTAAGTCAGTCCCAGTGGGGTACGCGCATGATTGTACGGTGTGGGGGTTGACGGAGTCAGGGGATTTCTTGATTGCTTCATCTTACTTGCTACTCAGTAGGCAGACGCCTTCTTCGTTCATGTTTGACAGGGTTTGGTACCCTTTGCTACTGGTCAATATATCATTTTTCATGGTGCGTCTGTTGTGGGATCGGCTGTCTTTACCATCATTAGGAAGACTGAATGTGCATGGCCCATCAAAGTGTTTTTGTTGTACAGACTCGCAATCCGAATCGTTGGTGCACATTTTTTCGGAAGGAGAATTAGCTCAATTTCTTTGGGCATTTTTTGGGAACGCTGCAGGTGTGGTATACAGAGGGACAGGGATGCGTTCACGACTGGCTAGTTGGTGGTGTCAACCGAAACGTCATTCTCGTATGGAGTCGCTAAACATAGTTTTGCCTAGCATACTCTGCTGGCATATTTGGTTAGCACGGAATCTTGCACACTTTGAAGGGCAGTGCCTGGGTAGGCAGACCATTTGTGATCGTATCCTGACGGATGTAGTTGGGGTATTTTGTAGGAAAGATGTGGGAGAGCCTGATGGGTTTGGGTCTTGGTATGCCTTCTACTCCAGCATCTCTGGATGGAGGCCACGGTATTCCCATAGGGTGGTTTGTTGGGAGTTCCCAGCCCAAAGGAGTTGTAAGCTAAATACGGATGGGTGCTCACTAGGTAACCTGGGAGTTAGTGGCGGGGATGGTGTGCTCCGGGATTCATCTGGTGCATTGTTGTTTGGGTTTTCTATTCCATTCGGGGAGCTGACATGTATTCAAACTGAGGTCAAGTCACTACTTTTTTGGGTGCAACAATGTCTTCTTCAGGGCTTTTCACGGATACAGGTAGAGGTGGACTCTCTAGTGTTAGTAAACACCCTGCTACATAAATCAAGGTGCCCATGGTTAATTCGATCGTAGCTAGATATGTTAATGGCAATACAAGGTTTGGAATGGACAGTGGGGCACTGCTTTTGCGAGGCGAATCAGGTGGCAGCTACTTTAGCCAAGGTTGGGGCATAGTCGAAGGATATTGTCATTTATACCTCACAGTTGGATTTACCAAGATTGGCGAGGGGAGCCTTGGGTTTAGATAGATCACAAATCCCCGTCATACGCATTCAAGCTGTTCGCAAATGAAGCCTTTGTAATTTGCTTTGTGATCATTAATAATTAAGGGGGTGGCGTCCCTCCCCGCATAAGGGGTTAGCCAAATAAAAAAAATGTGTAGGTTGTTGCAATCAACATGTGACTTTTCTCATCCTTTCCCTTTCAATTCAACAAGGCAGGTCATTTCAATGAACAAATACTTAGGTGAAGAGTAATGACTAAGGACAGTTCTTTTCCTTTCTATTCAATAAGGCAGGTCCTTGCAAATACTTAGGTGAAGAGTAATGACTAAGGGCGGATTTGAGGCAGGGACGGTCATCCGAAAGACCATCCCTGAACGGTCCCCTCACAAAACTTAAGAAGTGGTTATTATGCATCTACGTCGACAGGTAGAAAGAATGCATCAAAACGACACCATTTAATCCTCAAGTTTCCAAAAAAAATTATTAATTTCAAAAACACCAACATAAACGGCGTTATATGGGAACAGGATTGTTAAAATATGAAATTTGAATTCAAAACTGATTTTAAAAACAAACCTGGGAAAACCTTGACAAAAAAGAAGGCTTTCATTTTAGTTCTTTGAAGGTATAGTGGAAAGAGAAGAATGGTGAGAAATAACAATCTATCTCCAAAGAGGAGAGGGCAAAATAACAAATGCAAATTTGTGTACCAAATTAGGGTTAGAAGGTCTTGCTGTGGTGGGTTTTAAATGTTGATAATTTGGACCTCCACCCATAACTGGGATGGTAAGCGTACGAGCAAGTATAAACACTGAAGCAATCATAGTATTTGCATCATCATCGCCTCCAGGAAGTGATTTAAACTAGAAAAGGCTATTGCAGTTGTAGCATACAATAATGGCCAAGACAGTAGACATTATAACAGGGTGAGCAAATAGTTACAACAATGCGGCGGAAATTGATGAAGGTAATGATTCTGAATATCATATGAATTGGATAGAAATTGTAGTGGTAGCAGTGTTAGTAGAAACTAATATTTGAATGGAAAAGAAGTTATGGTCTGTTTGTTCAGTGTGTCTGTCTGATTGTACACATTGTTACTCAGGAAGAACAGTGCATTCATTTGTATGTACAAGTGAAAAAATCATTACTATTATAATAGTTATTATATAAGTACTGTTAATGGAAATAAATCCTGGCTATGTAGATGTAAGGTCAAAAATAGCAAATATATACATATGGTGTCTATACGCAACGTTAGAAAATATTCACAATGTGTTTCATGAGTATTACATTGAGTTTTGGTATATGTACAAGTATGTCTTGTTAAAGCACTATTTAGTCATCATGTTGCTATATGATAATCTTAACAGTATCACACATGGTTAGAATTATTATAGTAATGGTTATGTTGTACATACTAGGGTATTATGTTGCATAATCGGATTGAGAGACACCATGATTTGTACATTATAGTTGCCTCTTCTCTTACTTGTGTTTTTTATGAAAAAATTTTATTATATTATACAACAGTTCTTTTGTGATTCTATTATCTCTTTGTTCCTACATATTCCATATGTTTGGATGTTCTTTGCTAGATAGTTTCTTTTGTAATGCATAACAATCATCTTTAGTTGTCTCTATGCAAGTTTGCTTGTCTTTTGGAAAGATTCTTCCAATTATATATATTTAATATTACAGGTACAAAATTAAACTCTAGTTATTCGAATTTTTCCCTCGATGATTTGGCATATTAGTTAAGTACGAGAAGAGTAGATATGAACAAAGAGCAACAGTTTTTTTCGTTTATTCTTCTTGATGGCTGAAAAAGGTAGCACACACTAGTAGCTCTAGAGTAAAGCAGTCTTTGAGGAATGAATTATAGTCCTCATTTCTTCTACATCTTGTTTTGGTTTATCTGGGCTTATCTCTTTTGATTCTGGTCGGATTTAGGTTCCTAGGATCTCCAATTTCTTAATGATAGCTTGGATTCAGTTGTCATGAATCCTTAACTGCAATGTACTATAATTTATTTTAGAGTTTTGATTCTACATGATCTAAGATAGCATGTACAAGATATGCATGCAATTATACACTCTGTTATGGAATGTTTACATAATGCTGATGAATTTATACACTCTAAACAAATGAAATTCATGTAGTGGAATGCTTGAAATAGAAAGAAGACAAATCTTCGCAAATTGGAGTGGAGTTTGATATAGAAGACAAAGCGTATAATTTCTACAATAAACATGGATTTGTGACAAAATTTAGTGTTTGATAGGACTACTTAAACAAAGACAATGATGAAATTACCACAAGTTGGAGCTAAAGTTGGAGCATAATTATGTGTTGCTAAGATGGCTCTCTATTGCCGGCACCATCTTGAGAGAAAGAGAACAAAACAAGTTGTATGGAGTTTGGGTGTTAAGTTCAAAATTTTAAAGGCAGTGCTCCAAGCATTTGTAATTCTTTGGACGAATGTACTATTTGATTCCAAAATTGAGACCATTTCCTGCATTCTTAGAATTTAGTTGATTTTAGCACTTTTACATCTGTATTCAAAAATTTCACAAATTGTTATAACATATAAAAAAAATTGGACAGTGCCAATTGGTAGAGGTCAATTATTATTCAGCATGTTTACTGTAACTATACAAATTACATAGTAAACTATGTGAATGTTGGGCAATATTGCTATTTTTCACTTTCCTACCCACTGTTTACTTTTCAGATTGTTGATTAAATTAGTGAATCGTGTTATGGATAGTATAATGCTATTTCAATAAGTTGTTAGACACAATGCATGACATGTACAACTAAACAATAACTATGTGATGCTGTGCGACCCCACCGCACCCAGAGGCGTATCAAAGGGCTTAGCGGACCGTCTGCTTAGTTCGCGCCAGGATTCGAAAACAAGAAAAACTATATGAACCTAAAGAGCACTATTCACAACATATACATTGGCTACATTGGCAAAAGAGTGCTATTTACATCCTCAAAAGTAGATATCCAGATCACTACATTATCCTATGATAATAACCAAAAGCAGGTAGTAGACCCTAAGGAGGGTCCTTACACGGATCACCAAAACAAGAAGAAACATCTTAATTGTCCGATTATTACAAACTATACCCAACTATACTAGTGACAGTGCCAAAAAGTCTCCCGCGTCGGCCCCTGTTAAAGAAAACAAAGAAAAAGGGGTAAGCTATAAGTTTAGTAAGTACACGGGGTAAAAACGTATGTTGCACATCAAGGGAAACAACTATTTCACAAAGATGCTGAGTCAAACGCAAAAAGTAACAATACAAGTTAAGGATACAGGTTGGCTCCAAAGCCAATTCATCTGCCACGTGTGACCTCCTGTCGACACTCCGTCGACTACAAATAGGGGTTCGTAGAACCCCACTTGTACTCCCACCGTACACCTTATCGCCCTCAATGGCCAGTCACCTCACAAAATGGCTCGAGCAAATGAAACGAAATTGAACTTGGTTCACAAACTTGGTGACCTCAAAACTAGGTTGGACTGACTTCGACCAAGCCCCGACCAGCTCTAATAGTCTGTTTAGGTTTTGAGATCGGGTCCCACAAAAGTCATCCCGAACTACAAACTCAAGGGGTTCAACTCCAAAATAATTCATATTTACAACTTTCATGAAGACACCTCAACCCAGATCTCAATGGGTACAGGTCAAAATTGGGACAAACGGTTCCAGAATTTCATATTTAGGCTGACGGATAGGGTATGTTTGAATGACCATAACTCCTTGCTCACAAATACACATCAGGAAATTCCAAAAACAATAGACATCCAATACATAAGGCTCCAACTTTTATGTTGTGACCAAAGTTTGAATCAGTACAGAGCATAGGGAAAAATGGGTCCAAAGTTCGTGCTCAGAACTAACCAGTTTCAACGGCAATTCTGACACCTTACATTGTTTTGGGCATAACTAGAGCTACACTGATCGGATTGGGCTGAAATTTTGCAGCACAACAAGGACGTAAGAAGCTACAACTTTTGTGTTTTGGGCAAACCCTAAATCAATATGTAGCACAAAGAAAAACGGAGCCAAAGTTGGGGTTCTGGGATGCCCTGTTTTCCAGTTTGAACGGTTTTGCGCGTCGCAAACGCATGATCCGTTTCTATGATTCTCATGCAAGTTTTCTAACCAATATCATACCAAATAAACAAACATATACTAGCTCTTAATTGTTCCACAAGAGACCCGAAATTCCTTTCTCAAATTAACCCCAAAACCTAGCAAATACTAACCATTTTCTATGCTCTAATCTTACCCACCCAACTAACTTCAAAACCTAACCAATCAAACCCTAACCATCTAAGCCCTAGCTAAACCAAACTAACTTCCCTTTAAACTAGGTTTCATAACCAAACTGGATTTTGTTGATAAACAACCATACAAGTGAAATTATCACACCCAAGATTCCATTAACAAGCCAAATAACCAACCAAATCAACTTAAAGAACCATGAAGCAAGAAACCCTACTTTCCCTAGCCTTGACCGGAATTCATGCAGCAATATATCACCAAAATAAAGCATCAAACTACACTATAATCACCATATAAACCATAAAAGTTCACAACCACAACAAGAACATCACTTTCATAGCTTCAAGATTCAATCACCAAAAGTTAACTTCCAAGTGAGATGGTTTACCTTCAAGCAAGTCTTGCAAGTGATGAAACTCCAACAATCAAGTGCCAAAGTTATTGCCCTAAGCTCCAAGATCAAGATGGATGGCTAAACTTGGATGAACTTGGAAGAAATTTTCTCTTCTCCCTTGGCTTCAAGTCTCGGCCCTCTCTCTCTCTCTCTCTCTCTCCTTTGATGTTTGTTTGTTCAAAGACTTATGGTTAGCTTGTATTTACTATGGTGTAATATAATTCAAGACCCTTAGGAGATATTTTCACCTCAACCAATCACACAAAAGTTTGAATTTTGCTCCTTAGCCCTTACACCTTCACTTTCTCTTTCTTACACTCTTGCGCATGAATATATGAAAAGCTTTCAATTAACTCCATAGATTATATATTTAATCTAGTCTAAAATCCTTAATCACACTTAACCACTTCACTAACCACCCTTCTATCTTAATCACCCATTCTTAATCATCCCTTATTCCACATAAAAGCAACTCAACAACACACTTTTTAACATGGCAAAATCAAAAGCTTTAAATCCAACTTAGGGTTTTTAATGGATGGTAACACTAGAGGTTTTAGTTAGTAACAACCCAAATTAGGGTTTTCAAAGTATTTCGGCAAAATAACATTTTAAAGAATTACCACCAACCTTAAAACCAGGTTTTATAGCAAAAATAACGCTAATATTCCTTATTCAAATAATATCAAAATTAAGGACTAACCGGGGTCTTATAACCTTCCCCACTTAGAACAATTTCGTTCTCAAAATTAATACCTTTATTCGCAAATAGAGAAGGATACTTCTTCTGCATATCTTCCTCCACTTCCCAGGTGGCTTCCTCCATATCATGATTTCTCCATAAAATCTTCACCAATGGTATCTGTTTATTCCTTAATTCTTTCACCTTTCGATCCAAAATCTGCCCTGGTTGTTCTTCGTAGGTGAGGGTTTCATCTAGCACCACATCCTCAGTGCGTAAGATGTGAGTGGGATTTGGGTGGTATTTCTTGAGTAATGAAACATGAAAGGCATTGTGAATTCGAGACATACTGGTTGGCAATTCCAGCTGATATGCCACCGTCCCGACTCGTCGTTGAATCTTATACGGCCCTACATATCGGGGTTTCAATTTCTTTCTTTTTCGAGCCGCAACGGTTCCCCTTAGCGGTGTAACCTTTAGGAACACCATGTCTCCCACCTCAAACTCCAGGTCTTTCCTTCGATGATCGGCATAACTCTTCTGCCGGCTCTGAGCTGTTTGTATTTTCTAGCGAATAATTTTGACCTTTTCTATTGCTTCTTCAATCCATGGTACTGTGGTCGAATCCAATTCTTTTCTCTCACTTATTTCATCCCAAAAGATCGGTGAGCGGCACTTGCGTCTGTATAAGGCTTCATATGGTGCCATTTGTATGGTGGAATGATAGCTGTTGGTATAGGCAAACTCGATCAGGGTGAGGTGTTGGCTCTAATTCTCTCTAAAATCCATAACACATGATCGGAGCATGTCCTCAAGAGTTTGTATAGTTCTCTCCGATTGTCCATCTGTCTGAGGATGGTAAACTGCACTTAAGTGTTTGTTTAGAGCCCATAGCATATTGCATCCTTTGCCAGAATCGTGACACAAAACAGGGATCTCTGTCCAAGACAATACTCACCGGTACTCCATGTAACTGTATAATTTTATCCAGATACAACTGAGCTAGTTTTTCTAGAGAGTACTTCATGTTCGCGGGAAGAAAATGGACTGATTTGGTTAAATGGACTGATATGGGACTAATTACCCATATGGCATCATGTCCTTTTTGTGTCCGTGGTAATTCTGAAACAAAATCCATCGTAATATTTTCCCATTTTCACTCTGGCACTTCCAAGGGTTAGAGTAACCCTGAAGGTTTTTGGTGTTCAGCTTTAATCTGTTGATAGGTTAGACACGTTTGTACAAACTACGCTATTTCCTTCTTCATGCTGTCCCACTAGTATAACTTTTTCAAATCTTGGTACATTTTTATCGTACCAGGATGTACAGTATACCGTGATCGGTGAGTTTCTTCCAATATCTCTCTTTTAATGTCTTTATCTTGCGGTACAACCAACCGAGTGCGTTACCTCAATACTCCATTTGAGTTCACATTAAAGTTGGGTATCGATCCCTTTTCAACTTTCTCCTTCCATTTTTACACCTGACAATCATTCTTCTGAGCTTCTTTTATACGAGATATTAGAGTAAAAGTTATCGTAACATTGCTCACAAGCACTGCTGACAACTTAAGTTGAGGATTCCCTTTCCCAGTTTTCTCTAATAGTTCCCACTCTTTTGCCTGCAAACTGGACACCTGAGCTTTACGGCTAAGAGCATCAGCTACTATATTAGCCTTCCCTGGATAATATTTAATGGTACAATCACAATCCTCTAGGAGCTCCATCCACCGACGTTGTCTCAAATTCAACTCTTTTTGCGAAAATAAATACTTGAGACTCTTGTGGTTGGTGAATACCTCAAAAGTTATCCTATACAAATAATGATGCCACTTTTGAAAAGCAAAAACTACGGCTGCTAATTCCAAGTTATGGGTGGGGTAGTTTTGCTCATGAGGTTTTAACTTCCGAGATGCGTACGCTATCACCTGCCCGTTTTGCATAAGTACACAGCCTAAACCCATCTGAGATGCATCTGTATATATCACAAAACTGTCCTTTCCATTGGGTAAAGTCAAAATTGGTGCGGAAGTTAGTCGCCCTTTCAACTCTTGAAAACTAGTCTCACACTTTGTAGTTCAGACGAATTGATTATGAATTTTAGTCAAATCCGTTAGTGGTCCAGCTATCTTGGAAAAATCCTTGATAAAGCGGCGATAATATCCTGCCAGCTCTAAGAAACTCCTAACTTCTGTTGAACTTTCTGGTCGTTTCCATTCGGTGACCGCTTTTACCTTAGCGGGCTTCACCGCTATTCCATCCTTTGAAATAACGTGTCCTAAAAAGGATACTTTCTCCAATCAAAACTCACATTTGCTAAATTTGGCATATAATTGGTGTTCCTTAAGAGTTTGTAGTACTAACCTCAAGTATTGTTCATGGCCCTCCCGAGTCTTAGAGTAGACCAAAATATCATCAATAAATGCCACAACAAATTGGTCTAGATAGGGTTTAAAGACTCGATGCATTAGGTCCATGAACGCGGTTGGAGCGTTAGTTAATCCGAAGAGCATAACTGCAAATTCAAAATGTCCATACCGTGAATTAAAGGTTGTCTTAGGTACATCCTCCCTTCGTATCCTCAACTTGTAATATCCCTGCCGAAAATCCAACTTAGAAAATACAACTGCGCCTTGCAGTTGATCAAACAACTCATCAATAAGTGGCAGGGGATATTTATTCTTAATGGTGAAATTATTCAACCCTCGGTAATCAATATACATCCGTAATCCTCCATCTTTCTTCTTTACAAACAATACCGGGACTCCCCACGGCGACTCACTTTCCTGGATAAACCCTCGATCCAACAATTCTTGTAACTGTGTTTTCAATTCCTTAAGTTCTGCAGGAGCCATACGATAAGGAGTTTTTGATATCGGCTCTATTCCAGGATAAAAATCAATTTTAAATTCTATTTCCCTCTCCGGAGGTAATGATATCAATTCTTTAGGGAAAATCTCAGGAAACTCACATATCACCGGTACATTTTCTACCTTCAGCTGATCCACTAGAGCATTAATCAACATTGCCAAATATCCTCCGGCACATTTGCATAGTAATTTTCTGAGTCCGAATCCCAGAAATAAAAGTAGTAGAGGTTAACTTTCCCTGTACATCTAATTGTAGTATAGGTTCACCTGGTATGTGAAAATTAACCTTCTTAGTACGGCAATTCAACTGTGCATGATATTTGGCCAACCAATCCATTCCTAAGATGATATTGTATCCCTTAAGAGCTAGCTCAATAAGATCTACTAACAATTTTCGCTCTCCTATCCATATTTCACACCCCTTGTAGACTGTGAGAACCCGTAAAATTTTTCTTAATTTATACCATTTAATTCTATTTCTTTTCATGCATTTTCCTTATTTTATTTTACTACATTAATTTTCTGGACACTTTATAAGTGAATATAGTTTTTCCAACCATTTTTCTAGTATAAGTTAGTTCGGGTTAAATTTGAAGTGTGTTATAGACGTGGGACCCGCTAGTGTGATAAACTTTTGGTGATTAAGTGATTTTTGTGCAATATGCTATTAAAAGTTAGCTAGATAAATTACCATTGGTAGACAAAAGGATAAGCTTAAAACCCTAAAAGGAGCCAAGTGTCACTATGCTATTAGAAGTTGGACTTTTGACCAAGGTTGGTAACTTTACTAAAATCAGATTTTTGACCAAAATTCATTCATTTTCTTGTCTCCTTTGGCTGAAATTAGTGAGAGAGAAACCAAGAGAGTTCTTCATCTTCCACTTCAATTTCTTGCCCAAATCTTGAGTTTCAACCGATTAATTTGCAAACTACTCCATAAAACTTACTTTCCAAGTAGTTTCCAAGGTGTTTGTGGAGTTATTTTTGGAGGACAAAGCCTAAGCTACCATCTTTCATAGGGAGATAAGGTATTTTGCCAAGAACCTCTTCTTTACTTCAATTAATTGCTTAGTAGTGGTTTTTAGTTGTTTTAGATGTTGTTTTGTGGAAGATTAGCACTTGAATGCATGAATTCCAGATTAGGGTTTCATTTTTTTTCCCAATTCTTCCCGGTTCTATTTCACCTTGTTAGAGGCCGAAACTAGCCTTAGACAAAACATAAAAGTTGTAGATAATGATGTTTTATAGTTTCCTACAAAATATCAGCTCAATCGGAGTAATGTATCCTGTGAAAAGACCGAAATACCCCTGCTGCCCTGTTTCTGTCCGAAAATGAAAATCAGCCTCTGTAAGTGGTTAGTTTGACCAGGAATATTACCGAATTGGTTGATGATGTCTTCTTAAGAATTATAGCCTTGTATCTTAGATTTCAAATGGTTTTAGAATTACCTGAATTGGAGTTGTGTGTGCTGAGATATGAGTGAATAAAGCAGGACTGCTAGTGGATTTCTGCAGTGAATTTCGAATTGGAAAATCTGGAGTTGTTTTGGTAAATTTAGCCTAGTTAAGGTGAGAACTGGACTGAGTGGTCTTCATCAAAGTTGTAGGTTTTCAACGCCTCTAAGAACACCTTAAACGGACTTTGGTAACCTGCGTTATGGCCATTTAAAGGTAGTACGGTTAATTAGCCGATTAGTTGGAACTTGGTTCTGGGAATTGGGAATTTGACTAGGTTACACTGGAATTTGGACTAAGTAGTCTTCATCAAAATTGTATCCCTCTGTCTTAGCTTCGAAACGGTATAAATTACATCCCAATCCGATAAGCGTAGCTTCGGATGTGTCCGTTACGCAAAACCCGTCAAATCTGTCTTTTGTTAAACTTCATTTCCGTACATGTTGTTAGCTTGATTTTTGTACTTATATGACTTTGAGCCTATGGAATGGCTATTGAAATGAGATGATATTGTGTGTGATTTTGGGATTGATTGAGGAAAACAATGAAGCCATAAATGGCTGGAAAAATAGGTAAATACAAAGGGCGTGCTGCCCAAATTTTCGCTCGAGGGCTAAGTTTCTATTTGAATTTGTATATTTTTGTTTGGCAAATACTATGACCGTTTTCCATCTTAAAACATGATCCTTCTTCAATTGGAAACTCCAAATGTTTACTTACGCTTACCAAATAAAAAGGAGTGATTTAGGGTTTTCTTGGGTATTTTGTCCTCCCTTTTTACATGAATTTCATTAAGACATTTAGTCTATAATATGTACTTGAATATGAGATGATTTTGAACCTTATAAACGATCCCGAAAACAGTATTTCTTAGCCTGTCTAGTTGGATTCCGACTTGTCTTTGGTTCAAGTGTTTCCATTGGAAAATTTTATAACCCTTTTGAGTTGGGTTTTACGTTTCGCCTATGAAACCCTAGTTATTTTTGCCCACGGGTCCAAATGTCCTCGTTTAACATTAAAGTCTTTTATACGTTCTACTCATCAATTGTCGAGTTCTTTGATTTCACCTAATTGTTTGTGTTAGATGAGCTGTAATATTCTTTCTTGTTTAATCTTAGGTTTTCTTGGTGACTAAAGATAATATCCGGAAGGATATTTTGCACGTTATTTTGCGTATATAGGTGAGTGTTCCTTGTTTACTATATTTTTCTTGACTTTATGACTTGTGTTCTTGTTTGATAATGTGTTAAGTGCTTTCAAGAATTTCCAAAACGAGTTTTCTAGGCGAGCGTGCACTTTACCGCGCTCGACCTAAATGAAACGTGAAATTTTCAATGATTTAATGATTGCTAAATTAGTTGCACATGAATGTAAGCCGTTTTGCTGAACTGGGCCCTGCCCTTCGTTACCGATCGACTCGAGCCAGAAGCGGATTCGGTCGGGCGATATGGTGACTCTGGGTGTGAACGTTGGTATACTCGAGTATTACCTTGTAAGTTGGTGGAGCCTGGCCAATTTCCAGGAGAGGGTGAATGAAACGAAAGAACGAACGAGGGGTTTATTTACCAAAAATGCATTTTATTTAATTGACCGGAGGAATAAGGGGAGTGACAGGAGAACGAACGAACGGACGAATATATTGCTTCCTGTGAGTCCGTATCCTTTTAATGAATGTGTTTATCACTTTATTTTGTATTTGTATCTTGAATTATTTGTAATATGTAATGAATGCATTGAACTTCTTGTTGCCTATGTGTTCGGAACCTCACTGAGCTTTTAGCTCATTCCTTTAGTTTTGTTTTCCTTAACAGGGGACGGCGAGCAAGGACGAGAGTTCGGTAGAGTCTAGCCTAGACTGGTTTTATTGGTTTTGTAATGGTTCTCGCCCTAATGCTCGACGGGCTGGATGTATGGTGAATTGAGAACCTTTGTATATTCGATGTTTGTACTCTCTTTTGAGATAGCAATGTATACAAGTTTTGCGTTAAGTTTTGGATTGTCGTTATATTTATTCTTGTGTTTTATTTCGATTTTAATTGAGGACTGAAGTGAACAACTGAATCCCGGCGAGAGTTGGGCAGGCGGTCCGCCGAACCCTCTGGTTCGCCTTAGGGGGGGATGGGGCTGTCACAGTTGGTATCAGAGCCTGCTTCGCGTGGTCTCTGCGTGAAGTGAGCCTAAACTGAGTGGTGAATAGGTATGAAGGATTAAGTGTTTTCTATCGAGCATAAGCTATGAACTGTGAATATTATAGGCCTTATAACTTTCCCGTGGTATCTGAGGACCGTAGATAGGTACGTCAGGGAGAAATTTCGATTGTAGATAGTTTACTCTTGGGACTGGCCAGCTCGAGACGTGAATTGTCTTATTTCGGATTCTTGTACCCGAGTACTCCAGAGTTGAGGCGGGGTTAAGTATTTGAGATTTGCATTTTGGGAACATGAACAGGCTTTGTCTGGTTAGAATGAGTACAAGAGGTCAATGGACATCTAGTTTGGATAGTAAGTGACGTGAGAGACCGGACGGGGTTATCTTAGCTGAGACTGGGACGACTTCACCTTTTCCTTTTGATTCTCCCGTATATTGCTACCACCTGACGGTAGTATGTGTGTTTGTGTACATGGTCATCTGGCCAACTTGATATGTATTTATGTATTTGCTTATCTGTCTTCTTGATATGGCATGTTATGTGCGGATATGTTTATTTGTGTATTTGGTATGTTGGATTTTGTTATTTTAGTCAATTTACTGCATTCATTCATTAAAGTACCCTTTTGAAAAGAAAAGAAAGAGGGAGGGGAAAAACTATATATATATATGGAAGGAAGACGTAGTCGCGGACATGGTCATAGCAGTGGAACAAAGCGAGGCCAAGAGTCAAGAGAATAAAGAGGAAACAACAGCTGAACAAAACACGGACCGAGAGTGCCATTTGTATTTAAGAATTTATTATGACCCATTGTTTTGCCCGACAGGCTATCATCTGAGTTCCAGCAATTCTGTGAGATGGCACATTGGGTTGAGATGTATAAGGAAATCGTGGTTTTTCGAGACGAAATAGAAGTCCAAAAGAAACTAGCCGCATACTGGGAAGGGCGATGGAAGCACGAGTATTCAGAAAAAATTGAGCTCTTCCACAAGAACTTAGAGCTAAAAAGGAAATACGAAGGAATTTCCGAGGAGGCCTTAGCAATGGCACCAAGCACTACTTCTATGGGGGTTCCAGAGAAAACTCAAAGGACAGAAATTGCAAGGGCACAAGTGAAGACCTTCCATGCAAAGAAAAGAAGCGCATCTCTTGAGAGTCAAAGGCCAGAACAGGGTAAGCAAGGTAGGCCATTTGCTAAGAAGGGTCGTGGAGCGGGTGGTGTGAAAATTTTGGAGACACTTAGGAAGGATACTCCAGGAGGAGACCCGAGTGGAAAAGGACCACTGAGAGGTATCTCACGAAAAGATCAAACCTCAATTCCTTTTCCATTTTGTAGCTATTGTAGAAAATCCAATCATATTGAAGTGGGTTGTTGGGAAAATGGGGAAAGATGTCTGCGCTGTGGGAGCGCCGAGTATCGGATTGCTAATTGCCCGGTTCAATTGCGCAAAATGAAAGAAACCCAGCAGCCAACCCAGACCGACCCTGGACCGTCAAATAGAGAAGGGACTGGAATGAAGACTCTCGTTTTTTCTGAGGACGTAGAAGGTACAGGCCATTGGTTACTTTAGATTTGATGGATCCCATTAAAAGGAAAATTTCGAGGACGAAATTTCTTTAAGGGGGAGAGAGTGTGAGAGCCCGTAAAATTTTTCTTAATTTATACCATTTAATTCTATTCCTTTTCATGCATTTTCCTCATTTTATTTTACTACATTAATTTTCTGGACACTTTATAAGTGAATATAGTTTTTCCAACCATTTTTCTAGTATAAGTTAGTTCGGGTTAAATTTGAAGTGCGTTATGGACGTGGGACCCGCTAGTGCGATAAACTTTTGGTGATTAAGTGATTTTTGAGCGAAATATTATTATTTTACAAGGTGTTAGGAGACAATTATAAGTTAGCTAGATAAATTACCATTGGTAGACAAAAGGATAAGGTTAAAACCCTAAAAGGAGCCAAGTGTCACTATGCTATTAGAAGTTGGACTTTTGACCAAGGTTGGTAACTTTACTAAAATCAGATTTTTGACCAAAATTCACTCATTTTCTTGTCTCCTTTGGCTGAAATTAGTGAGAGAGAAATCAAGAGAGTTCTTCATCTTCCACTTCAATTTCTTGCCCAAATCTTGAGTTTCAACCGATTAATTTGCAAACTACTCCATAAAACTTACTTTCCAAGTAGTTTCCAAGGTGTTTGTGGAGTTATATTTGGAGGACAAAGCCTAAGCTACCATCTTTCATAGGGAGATAAGGTATTTTGCCAAGAACCTCTTCTTTACTTCAATTAATTGCTTAGTAGTGGTTTTTAGTTGTTTTAGATGTTGTTTTGTGGAAGATTAGCACTTGAATGCATGAATTCCAGATTAGGGTTTCATTTTTTTTCCCAATTCTGCCCGGTTCTATTTCACCTTGTTAGAGGCCGAACTAGCCTTAGCACAAAACATAAAGTTGTAGAGAATGATGTTTTATAGTTGCCTACAAAATTTCAGCTCAATCGGAGCAACGTATCCTGTGAAAAGACCAAAATACCCCTGCTGCCCTGTTTCTGTCCGAAAATGAAAATCAGCCTCTGTAAGTGGTTAGTTTGACCAGGAATATTACCGAATTGGTTGATGATGTCTTCTTAAGAATTATAGCCTTGTATCTTAGCTTTCAAATGGCTTTGGAATTACCTGAATTGGAGTTGTGTGTGCTGAGATATGAGTGAATAAACCAGGACTGCTAGTGGATTTCCGCAGTGAATTTTGAACTGGAAAATCTGGAGTGTTTTGGTAAATTTGGCCTAGTTAGGTGAGAACTGGACTGAGTGGTCTTCATGAAAGTTGTAGGTCTTTGTCTTAGGTTTTCAACGCCTCCAAGAACGCCTTAAACGGACTTTGGTAGCCTGCGATATGGCCATTTAAAGTAGTACGGTTAATTAGCAGATTAGTTGGAACTTGGTTCTGGGAATTGGGAATTTGACTAGGTTACACTAGTAATTTGGACTAAGTGGTCTTCATCAAAATTGTAACCCTCTGCCTTAACTTCGAAATGGTATAAATTATATCCCAATCCGATAAGCGTAGCTTCGGATGTGTCCGTTACGTAAAACCCATCAAAGCTGTCTTTTGTTAAACTTCATTTCCGCACATGTTGTTAGCTTGATTTTTGTACTTATATGACTTTGAGCCTATGGAATGGCTATTGAAATGAGATGATATTGTGTGTGATTTTGGGATTGATTGAGCAAAACAATGAAGCCATAAATGGCTGGAAAAATAGGTAAATACAAAGGGCGTGCTGCCCAAATTTTCGCTCGAGGGCTAAGTTTCTATTTGAATTTGTATATTTTTGTTTGGTAAATACTATGACCGTTTTCCATCTTAAAACATGATCCTTCTTCAATTGGAAACTCCAAATGTTTACTTACGCTTACCAAATAAAAAGGAGTGGTTTAGGGTTTTCTTGGGTATTTTGTCCTCCCTTTTTACATGAATTTCATTAAGACATTTAGTCTATAATATCTACTTGAATATGAGATGATTTTGAACCTTATAAACGATCCCGAAAACAGTATTTCTTAGCCTGTCTAGTTGGATTCCGACTTGTTTTTGGTTCAAGTGTTTCCATTGGAAAATTTTATAACCCTTTTAAGTTGGATTTTACGTTTCGACTATGAAACCCTAGTTATTTTTGTCCACGGGTCCAAATGTCCTCGTTTCACTTTAAAGTCTTTTATACGTTCTACTCATCAATTGTCGAGTTCTTTGATTTCACCTAATTGTTTGTGTTAGATGAGCTGTAATATTCTTTCTTGTTTAATCTTAGGTTTTCTTGGTGACTAAAGATAATATCCGGAAGGATATTTTGCACGTTGTTTTGCGTATATAGGTGAGTGTTCCTTGTTTACTATATTTTTCTTGACTTTATGACTTGTGTTCTTGTTTGATAATGTGTTAAGTGCTTTCAAGATTTCCAAAACGAGTTTTCTAGGCGAGCGTGTACTTTACCGCGCTCGACCTAAATGAAACGTGAAATTTTCAATGATTTAATGATTGCTACATTAGTTGTGCATGAATGTAAGCCGTTTGGCTGAACTGGGCCCTGCCCTTCGTTACCGATCGACTCGAGCCAGAAGCGGATTCGGTCGGGCGATATGGTGACCCTGGGTGTGAACGTTGGTATACTCGAGTATTACCTTGTAGGTTGGTGGAGCCTGGCCAATTTCCAGGAGGGGGTGAACGAAACGAAAGAACGAACGAGGGGTTTATTTACCAAAAATGCATTTTATTTAATTGACCGGAGGAATAAGGGGAATGACAGGAGAACGAACGAACGAACGAATATATAGCTTCCTGTGAGCCCGTATCCTTTTAATGAATGTGTTTATCGCTTTATTTTGTATTTGTATCTTGAATTATTGGTTATATGTAATGAATGCATTGAACTTCTTGTTGCCTATGTGTTCGGAACCTCACTGAGCTTTTAGCTCATTCCTTTAGTTTTGTTTTCCTTAACAGGGGACGGCGAGCAAGGACGAGAGGTCGGTAGAGTCTAGCCTAGACTGGTTTCTTTGGTTTTGTAATGGTTCTCGCCCTAATGCTCGGCGGGCTGGATGTATGGTGAATTGAGAACCTTTGTATATTCGATGTTTGTACTCCCTTTTGAGATAGCAATGTATATAAGTTTTGCGTTAAATTTTGGATTGTCGTTATATTTATTCCTGTGTTTTATTTCGATTTTAATTGAGGACTGAAGTGAACGACTGAGTTCCGGCGAGAGTTGGGCAGGCGGTCTGCCGAACCCTCTGGTTCGCCTTAGGGGGAGGTGGGGCTGTCACATAGACCATATTAGCAATTAAGCTCTTATTGGTAATGGGAGTTTTTATTTCTAAGTTATACGGTAATTGTTCAGATTTAATATCTATATGAGCCATAAATATAGGGTTTACAAAAAAATGCGTGGCACCGAGGTCTATTAGAACACTTGCGGTACGCCGAAAAAGAGAGAGCGTACCTTCGATGACTGTTGAAGGGTCAGTCATCTCTTATTGACCCATGGCATATACTCTGGCCGGTACGTTGGGTCGATTTCCCGCTGCATTTGTCGGCTTAACCGTGGTCCCTTCTGCCAGTGGGATATGTCCTTCTTTCTGTATCTTAGGATATTGGGCAATCAAATGTTCCGTACTGCCACATTTAAAGTATTTTAGTACCGAACTATTCTTCCAGCAGTTATCGTCTGTGTGATTACCCCCATAGAAACCACATATTTGCCTAATTCCCGCACTTGACCCTCCACGCTGGGCACCCCTCTGGGGCCCTCGCCCTGCCTGACCTCTCCCAAGATTATCCCGATTTGGGATCCCTGTAGGTCATGGACCACCTGTTTCTCGACCTATCTTAGAGGGTGGCTCGCTTCTCGAGCTCTGCCCGGCCGCAAAATTGCTCGAGCTAGATTGTCTCATTTTCCGGTCATGAAAGGCTTTTACTTGTCCCCTAACTGTCTCAATTCTTTGTGCTTTTTCTAGTACTTAGCTAAATGTGTCCAACTGAGCAGCAGCTAGTGCCTTCTAAATCTCCACATTCAAACCTTGAACGAAGCGGTGGATTCGCTTTTGCTCCATTAGCACCAAATCCGGAGCGAAGCGAGAGAGTTTCGTAAACTGAGTTTCGTACTCTGTCACACTAGATGCCCCTTGGTGCAAGCGGATAAAGTCATTCTCTCGCCTTTCTTGTACAATAGGGGGCAAATATTTCTCATTGAATTCTCGAGTAAAATTGACCCACGTCCAGAGGGTCTGTTCCCGCTCCCACTTGGCTTTAATCACATTCTACCAAGTTCGGGCGGCTCCCTCAAACTGAAAAACAACAAAAGATATTTGTCGCTCCTCTGAATACCCAAGCGCGGCAAATATATCTAACATGCGGTCCTACTAACCCTCCGCTAAGTTAGGGTTAGGTCCACCTATAAATTTCGGGAGTGCAAACTTTTGGAACCGTTCTAAGGCACGGTCCTCTCCCTCGTGATTACCCGCATTATTTCCAGGGTTTCTGGCATTACTCTCCTGGCCCTGACCCTGTTGATTAACCATTCATTCTAACAGGTTAGCCATTCGCTGGATGGCTGTAGCTACCTGATCCGGCTCACTTTCATTTTCTCCCTCGGGGCCTCGTCCTCGCCCTCTACCTCTAACTCGACCACCGGAGTCCATTTAGGTTTAAAAGTCTATAAATCGAGACATAACGTGTACTTATTATTCGAGATATGAACAAAATAAAGCACACAAAATATAGATGCATATGCACAAAAGACATGCAAAAGATAAACCCAAAAGATTGTACTCAAATATTTTCATATATTTACCATGTCACACCAAAAGATATACAAGTTACCTGACATCCGGTCGGTACAAAACCCATTAAATACATGAGCACTCCGGCTCCAAAAATCTAGTCAGTCACCAGAGAACAAAAGAAACCAGCCATACTGGCTATAACAAAAGCATGTCAGATGGTCAAAAGAAAATCCAAACAACGGCCCTACGCGCCTTCCCTAGGGCCCCAATCCCCAACAGAGCCTAGAGTGTCAACCTCATCCATCGGCTCTGGACCAATAGCTCGTGGTGGTGCCTCCGCGGCCACATCTAACAGGACCTCACAGTCCAGTATGATCCCTCGAGCCTTCTTCCTCAGCTGTCCCTTCATAGCGAAGAGGTGCTGGTGTGTGTCGTGGAGCCGACGACGAAAAGCGTCTGTCTTCTCCTCCTCATCCCTGAGGCCTTGCTCCAACTCCCTAATGCGCATAGCCTGCCCGTGAGCCACCCCTCTAGCCTCTTCCAACTGCCTAACCAAGCGATCGTTCGCCTTCCCCAGGCGACGTCGCTCGTCGTCCACTGCCAGGACGACCTCGTCTGGGTAGCCGAACGTGTGTCGGCACTCACATGGCCGGTTCAGCCGACCAAAAGGGGAATACAGCGTATACCGCCCCCCAGGCCTCCTCTGGAATCAGAGCACACGCTGGCGTAGCACCTGGTTCACCGGGCCCCCCGCACTCGGAGGTCTCGGTCTTGGTCCTGATCCACTAGGTTCCCCGGCTTCTATTCCTACAAAACATTATTCAGTCAGTTCCTCGGCATTTCAGTTTAAAATAGATCATTTATCTTAAATAAAAAAACATATTTCTAATGCCTATCACGTATGTCCCAATTGTCCAAATTCTCTAATCTAGGCGCTCTGATACCACCTGTGACGATCCCACCGCACCCAGAGGCGTACCAAAAAGGCTTAGCGGACCGTCTGCCTAGTTCGCGCCAGGACTCGAAATAAAAAAAACAAATAAAACTATATGAACCAAAAGAGCACTATTTACAACATATACATTGGCTACATTGGCAAAAGAGTGCTATTTACATCCTCAAAAGTAGATATCCAAACCACTACATTATCCTATGATAATAACCAAAAGCAGGTAGTAGACCCTAAGGAGGGTCCTTACACGGATCACCAAAACAAGAAGAAACATCTTTATTGTCCGACTATTACAAACTATACCCAACTATACTAGTGATAGTGCCAAAAACTCTCCCGCATCGGCCCCTGTTAAAAAAAATAAAGGAAAATGGGTAAGTTATAAGCTTAGTAAGTACACGGGGTAAAAGCGTATGTTACACATCAAGGGAAACAACTATTTCACAAAAATGCAGAGTCAAACGCAAAAAGTAACAATACAAGTTAAGGAAACAAGTTGGCTCCAAAGCCAATTCATTTGCCACGTGTGACCTCTTGTCGACACTCCGTCGATTACAAATAGGGGTCCGTAAAACCCCACTTATACTCCCACCGTATACCTTATCGCTCTCACTGGCCAGTCACCTCACAAAATGGCTCGAGCAAACGAAATGAAATTGAACTTGGCTCACAAACTTGGTTCACAAACTTGGTGACCTCAAGACTAGGTTGGACTGATTTCGACCAAGCCCCGGCCAGATCGAATAATCTGTCTAGGTCTTGAGATCGGGCCCCACAAAAGTCATCCTGAACTACAAGCTTAAGGGGTTCAACTCCGAAATAATTCATATATACATCTCATATATAAACACAGGTGCAAATTAGGGTTTAGGTCGAGTGTGATCAAGTACACCCTCGCCTAAGTACCCTCTCATTCACATCAAAGTACATAAGCAAGTTATACATAGAAACGGCCCGAATACTTACATAAAGATCAAGTATAGCAAAAGTGCGAAAATCACGTCGCGTGCGACAGCTAGTGGGTCCCACTGGCTCCGCCTAGCCTGCTACAGTCTGCAATAGAAGGTTGTACCACATTATTCCACAAGTGGCTACTAAAAGGTATAAATCAAGCAAAAACGGCAAAACGGACATGGGCGAGTGAGGAAACGGCAAACGGAAACGGAAACGGTCGGCAAAACGGAAACGGCCGGCATGACGGAAATGGGCAGATTTGCTACCCTGAACCGTTTTGACCATAAGTTAGACTACGAATGTCAGATTAAGGTGTATAAAGTACCATCGCGAAGCTAAGAAGAAAGGCTACAACTTTCATGAAGACACCTCAACCCAGATCTCAATGGGTACAGGTCAAAATTGGGACAAATGGTTCCAGAATTTCATATTTAGGCTGACGGACAGGGTATGTTTGAATGACCATAACTTCTTGGTCACAAATGCAAATCAGGAAATTCCAAAAGAAATAGACAGCCAGTACATAAGGCTCCAACTTTTATGTTGTGACCAAAGGTTGAATCAGTACAGAGTATAGGGAAAAATGGGCCCAAAGTTCATGCTCAGAACTGACCAGCTTCAACGGCAATTCTGACACCTTACATTGTTTTGGGAATAACTGGAGCTACACTGATCGGATTGGGCTGAAATTTTGCAGGCACAACAAGAATTTAAGAATCTACAACTTTTGTGTTTTGGACAAACCCTGAATCAATACATAACACAAAGAAAAATGGAACCAAAGTTCGGGTTCTGGGCTGCCCTGTTTTCCAGTTTGAACGGTTTCGCGCGTCATAAACGCATGATCTGTTTCTATGATTCTCATGCAAGTTTTCTAACCAATATCATACCAAATAAACACACATATACTAGCTCTTAATTGTTCCACAAGAGACCCGAAATTCCTTTTCCAAATTAACCCCAAAACCTAGCAAACACTAACCATTTTCTATGCTCTAATCTTACCCACCCAACTAACTTCAAAACCTAACCAATCAAACCCTGACCATCTAAGCCCTAGCTAAACCAAACTAACTTCCCTTTAAACTAGGGTTTCATAACCAAACTGAATTTTGTTAATAAACAACCATACAAGTGAAATTATCACACCCAAGATTCCATTAACAAGCCAAATAACCAACCAAATCAACTTAAAGAACCATGAAGCAAGAAACCCTACTTTCCCTAGCCTTGACCGGAATTCATGCAGCAATATATCACCAAAATAAACCATCAAACTACACTACAATCACCATATAAACCATAAAAGTTCACAACCACAACAAGAACATCACTTTCAAAGCTTCAAGATTCAATCACCAAAAGTTAACTTCCAAGTGAGATGGTTTACCTTCAAGCAAGTCTTGCAAGTGATGAAACTCCAACAATCAAGTGCCAAAGTTGCTGCCCTAAGCTCCAAGATCAAGATGGATGGCTAAACTTGGATGAACTTGGAAGAAATTTTCTCTTCTCCCTTGGCTTCAAGTCTCGACCCCCTCTCTCTCTCTCTCTCTCTCTCTCTCTCCCTCCTTTGATGTTTGTTTGCTCAAAGACTTATGGTTAGCTTGTATTTATATGGTGTAATATAAGTCAAGACCCTTAGGAGATATTTTCACCTCAACCAATCACACAAAAGTTTGAATTTTACTCCTTAGCCCTTACACCTTCACTTTCTTTTTCTTACACTCTTGCCCATGTATATGAAAAGCTTTCAATTAACTCCATAGATTATATACTTAATCTAGTCTAAAATCCTTAATCACACTTAATCACTTCACTAACCACCCTTCTATCTTAATCACCCATTCTTAATCATCCCTTATTCCACATAAAAGCAACTCAACAACACACTTTTTAACATGGCAAAATCAAAAGCTTTAAATCCAACTTAGGGTTTCTAATGGATGGTAACACTAGAGGTTTTAGTTAGTAACAACCCAAATTAGGGTTTTCAAAGTATTTAGGCAAAATAACATTTTAAAGAATTACCACCAACCTTAAAACCAGGTTTTATAGCAAAAATAACGCTAATATTCCTTATTCAAATAATATCAAAATTAAGGACTAATCGGGGTCTTACAGATGCTCTATCTAGTATTGATATGGGTTACAGATATAGTAATTGCATCACTGTTATGAGAAATTACAAATAGTTACCTATATCTTATAACTTATTGGTAAGCCATTACACCTTTGAGGAATGATTGTACTCAATGGCATACAACCTTTGCAAGTAATGATTATCATAAGATATGTAAGGATTAGAAAGTACCACGTGACTATGAGTCAATAATAATTGAGACGTACAAGTAATAGTTGTATATAACATCTATGTCACTAAAACATACAAGCAGTTGAAATTGAGTTACTACCTGTTATAAAATTAGAACACCCTCCAAAGGGATTCGGGGCAGTCAAATCAACCGTCCCTAAACGGCGTAACCCTCTCTGCACAAATTGTAACTCCTCCTTAACTACTTGTACGTCTTTACAATAGAGATGTGATATTTTATTACTATTTATATATGGGTCTCATATGCAAAAATTGTGCCTCTATTGTTAAGTTTTACGAGTAGTTTACATAAAGTTATACCTTGTTCAAAAATTATTATATCGTTCAGAATAGTTGCTACTAACAACTGCTGGTGCCGAAGATCCCCATCAAAGATGGCTGCCAGTCCTCATCTCCCAATAGAATTTAAGGAATGCTGAGTCTAACCATATTTACAGTAGTAGAAAATATACATAAAATATAACCATGAGTTAGCATGATGAACTAGAAATCGACTCATCGATAACAATCTGATGAGAATGGAGTTCGGCTACTATGTACATGTCGGCCAAAGTTGTTTGAGGCATCAGTAAATCAACCGTATAAAATTTAAAAAGAATTATGAAATTGTTACAAATTATTAAATATTATTCATATTCATGTTGATTGAATTTACAAATTGTTGAAAGTGGACAAGGAATGAATGTAACATTGTTTGAATTGCTATAAGATAATGTCAACTATTTGTATAAGTACATAATAGATATGCGATTATTATGCATGAAACCCACAGAAACAGCTGCTAAATTTATCACACTTGTATTGTGAATGTGTACAAACAATTAATAGGGAGTTACAAGTTGTTTAGTTAATGTTATAATGATCAGAAACAGTTTATTTCATTTTAAGTTAGGAATTCTAAATTGCTTCGCTCCAGATGCTCCCTCATCTATGCCCTCATCATCATTTTCATCGGAATCATCTTCTTTGGCATCTTTGTCATCATCCCTTTCTTTCTCATATTCATATTCAGAATTTTTGTCGCTTGATTCTAGATTTGCAACCTTTGTTTCCTATAGTGGTTTTTTTCCCTTTGTTCGTTGATTTGGGCTTGCTGGATGATGCTTTGGCCTTGGTATGTAAAGTATTTTCAATCTTTAGAATCCTCTATGACATTTGGTAGCCAAGTTAAACAACTCCTGAGTTAGCATTTCTCCAATCTTGATCTTCTTTATGTCATTTGTAAATAATTTTGGACAAAAAAAAGATAATTTGTTTAATTGCTTAAGATTTTTACCCAACATTCATAATACGCTATAAAATCATGATAGGTACATTTAACCTAATACATACATATTAGAACCTACATTTAAATATTTTTCAAGTTTTTCCATCCTAGTAGCCGGTAGCCTCACTAGAAATCATCAACATAGATGACCATTAGTTTACTACTAGGAGCTACTTTATTTCTCAATAATTCTCAATTTCATCTAGTAGGCCAATAGTCTAATAACCTACTAGGAACCATAAAATTTATACCAATTCTCCTCATTTCTCTCTCTTTCTGCAAAAATTTATTAGGGTTCGTAATTCTTGCATGGCTGCCCTTCAGCCATCGGCTGAGGGGCAAGGATCTCCTACAAGAAAAAAAACTTTCTCCCAACTTTTCTCACAGCCTTCAACATCTCCTATCCAAATTCGGCAGGCAACTATTTACAAAGGTGAAGCTGCGGTCATCTTCTCGAGAGCAGATGTGGAAAAACTAGCAGTGCCGTTTCGATGGGCTTTGGTTGGAAAATTTTCTCATGGGAGACCTTCGTTGGAGGATATTCGCAAGTTCTTTGCTTCTTTAAATCTAAAAGACCACATCTCCATTGGATTGATGGATTATAGACATGTCCTGATTAAGTGCTCTGCTGAAGTATATTTTAACAGGATTTGGACAAGAGGGATTTGGCAATTGGGCAATTATCCGATGCGGGTATTTCGCTGGACCAGGGAGTTTCATGTGCAAAGAGAGTCATCTCTGGTTCCGATTTGGGTGGAGCTTCCAAATTTACCCATTCATTATTTCAATAAACACTCTTTGTTCTCCATATTATCTCCAGTAGGAAGACCATTGTTTCTAGATTCGGCAACGGCTGCTGGGACACGTCCTAGTGTGGCCAGGGTGTGCGTGGAGATCGATGTAGCGAAGATTGTTGTGCCAAGGATATGGGTAGCTGTTGAAGGAGAATCAGGATTTTGGCAAAAAATTGTTCCAGACAACATCCCACCATATTGTTCATCTTGCTGGAGATTGGGTCATTCGTCTAGCAACTGCAAGAATAACGTTTCCAAGGGAGAACTTCAATACCACAATCATCAAACCAACCGGCTGCAGCAAGGTCCTAAGATACTTGGGAACAATCAGTATGGGTTAGTTATTACACCTACGGGCAACCCAAAAGCTGAAGGGAAATCAACAATGGAGGTTACGACATCGACTGAAGATGCGCGACCTGGTGCTGTTGCAGTCCAAGGAGCTTCCACATCTGGAATGGAGAAATCTGTTGGACCTGATCGGATAGCTGAGAAACAGAATACAACTCCTCCACAAGATGATAAGCTCAACTGCATTACTGCCCAAGCTCAAGCTGCCGAAGCTTCCGCTGCTGATGCAAATGGACAGTCGGTGGTTGATGATGACAGGGAGGGATCATTGCACAACGTTCAAACGACAATTGCAGGCCAAGACCATGCACATAATTGTGAAGGGTCCCATAATCTAGTGGAGCAAATCTTGGGAGATGTTCAACAGCAAATGGCCGACACTACCACATTGATTATTCATAATGCCGACAATCATAGTTGGAACAAAGGTGAAGGGTCCCAACCTGTTGAGGAGAAGCACTTGGGAGGTGAACATCTTCAACAGTCCGACACCACTGAGCTTGAAACTCTTTATGTCGACTTGTGTGGGGTCGAGGAGGAAGATTCCAAATCCGATGCGGTTGATGAAGCAGCTTTGCCAACTACAGCAGGGAATTTATCTCCAAGATTAGTTGAAACAAGTGAGAGGTCAGTGGAGCCATCAATTAACACTTTAAACATTGACCAATCTGTAGCTATGGAGAGGGATTGCCGACAAGAAAAGGTTAAAGGTGTGCGAGCTTACTTCCCATCCGACAGACAGCTACGTTCGACAACATCATCCCATAACTCATTCCAGGTTTTTTCTCATGATTAGTGGAATATTTTGGAATATTAGAGGGGTAGCTAAGGCCCCTAATCTACGAAGATTGATTAAATTAGTTCGTACTCACCATGTTCAGTTTGTCGTGATTTGTGAACCAAAGTTAGACGAGTCCAAAATTGAGTCCATTCGTCTACGATTATTATTTGATCATACCTTTGTTAATAACTCGGGTGATATTTGGGTATTCTATAGTAGTCCTTTTATGTGTTCCATTGTGGGTAGATCGGAGCAGCATATTTCTATACATGTCCAAAGTCAATTGCTTTCTTCTTCAATCGTTATGTCTTTTGTTCATGCTAAATGCTCAGTGCAGGAGCGCCGTGTATTATGGTATACCTTATTAAATGATAAGCCAATTTCTCTTCCTTGGTGCATTGGGGGTGATTTTAATGTTATATTAGCACCTCATGAAAAACGAGGGGGACGTCCATTTGCTATAGCGGAGGGGATGGAATTCATGTCTTTTATGGAAGAGGCCAGAGTTTTTGACGTAGGATTTTCAGGAGCTAGCTTCACATGGTCTAACAATCGGAGAGGAAGAGCTCGGGTTTCAAAGAGGTTGGATAGGTTTTTAGTCAATGGGGCTTGTTTGGATCTCTCAAACGCAATTTCTGTGCTTCACCTGGCAAGACATCCTTCAGATCATGCACCGTTGAAAATTTCATTTAAGGAGAGATCAGATCATACGCCACGGCCTTTCAGATTTTTGAACGTCTGGACAACCAAATCTGAACTCTTGGAGGTAATTCGATATGCTTGGAATCAAGATGTGTCTGGTTCTCCATTGCGTGTTTTGAGCTCTAAACTTTTGGCAACGAGGAGGGCTATTCAAACTTGGAACAAGCAACACTTTGGGAATGTATTTGATGCTGTTCGTTCTGCGGAAATGGGGCTTCAACGCGCAGAGGAAGCTATGGATCAATATGCATCGGAGGAATGTCAGGTTGAGCTTAGCAAGGCTCAGGCGGAGTTGCGACATGCATTGTCAATTGAAGAACAATTTTGGAGCCAAAAAGCCAGGGTCAAATGGCTTAAACACGGAGATCGTAATTCAAGGTATTTTCATGCGGTAGTAAGACAGAGACGGGCTCAAGGAATGATTCACCGCATCAAAAAGTCAAACGGTGTTTGGGTGGACAAGAATGATGATATAGCAACTGAGGCAATAACATATTTTTCTGACCTATTCACGTGTTCTTTAGAGTCATCTTCCGATTTGCGGTACCTAATTCCATCCATAATCTCGGAAGAGGACAATGAAAAATTGGAAGAGGTTCCTTCGATTGAAGAAGTCTATCGAGTCGTGAGATCAATGGATGGGGACAGTGCTGCTGGCCCAGATGGTTTCACAGGTAAATTTTTTACATTTGCCTGGGAAGTTGTCGCCCAAGATGTATATAATGCAATACTCAGTTTTTTCTGTGGGGCAGAGTTGCCTCGATTCATCACATCTACCTCCATTGTGTTAATTCCGAAGATGCCAAATCCTCAGGATTTTTCTCAATATAGGCCCATCAGTCTGTGTAACTTCTTCAACAAATTATTATCCAGGATCTTAGCTGATAGAATTGCTTATGTTCTGCCCAAAATTATTTCACCCCAGCAGACAGGCTTTGTGAAGGGGCGCAATATAACAGATAATTTTCTGCTAGCTCAGGAGATAGTTTCGGGTATTGGGAAAAAAAATAGAAGAGGCAATGTGGTAATGAAGCTTGACATGTCTAAGGCTTATGACCGGGTGGCATGGGATCATATTATTGATGTTCTCAGGAGGTTTGGCTTCGGAGAAATATTTATTGATTTAGTATGGCGATTGATCTCTAATGTCTGGTTTTCGGTCATTTTAAATGGGGCATCTCATGGTTTTTTTTAAATCTACGAGAGGCCTCCGTCAGGGTGATCCTTTATCGCCTGCTTTATTCATTATAGGGGCTGAGGTGTTATCTAGAGGACTGAATAACCTTGCCATGCAATCGGGTTTTGTGGGATTCAAAGTCCCGTATGCATGTCCTACTATAACTCATTTGGCGTTTGCGGATGATGTTCTCATATTTGCAAACGGATCCTCTTATTCTCTAAAGGTTATCATGCAGGTGCTAGAGGCTTATCAAAGGTGTTCGGGTCAGCTAATAAATGTGCTAAAACTTGTTACCTGGTTCATCCATCTTTACCACCGGCAAGACGAAGGGTGATTGAACGTATCACCAAGTTTACCTGGCAACCATTTCCAATTCGGTATTTGGGTTGCCCCCTTTACTTTGGGAGATGCAAATCATCATATTTTGGAGAAGCGTGTCAGTCTATTCTAGGGAGAATTATATCATGGAAATCAAGGATGCTTTCCTTTGGAGGTAAGATAGTTCTAATCAAACATGTCTTGGCATCGATGCCAGTACATCTGATGTCGGCTGCGGTTATCCCGAGTAAGGTATTTAGAACTATTGAAAAGGCTTTCTCGACCTTCATATGGAGCTCTTCACCCGAGGAGTCGAAATTTCACTGGATACGTTGGTCCCATATGTGCTATCCGATAGATGAGGGAGGAGTTGGATTTCGGAAGCTACAAGACATCTATACAGCTTTCTCATTCAAACTTTGGTGGAATTTTAGAAAGGGTTTGTCATTGTGGGCTGAATTTATGAAAGCAAAATACTGTAGACACCTTCATCCTTGTCAGGTAGAAATCAAGGCAATTGACTCCGCACTCTGGCGCAGGATGGTCAATGTGAGTCGACAAGTGGAATTCTCTATGCTATGGATTGCAAAAGACGGCGCTTGTCATTTTTGGTACGACAATTGGTTGGGGGGTGGTGCTTTGTTCCACCAAGCGACCGTTGTCCCACATTTGTCTTTTGCTAATTTCATCATCAATGGACACTGGGATGTGAATTTGTTATATCAGATAATGCCGAGGGAAATGGTGCCCTCTATTTTAAAGCACCCGATTCCAGAAGAAGGGGGTGAATCTGAAGTCATTTGGACGCTCACAACATCTGGAAACTTCTCTATAGCTTCGGCATTTCGGGATATTAGGCAGGCCCGCAACAAGTCTATGGTCTTTAATACAATTTGGCATTCTCAGCTCCCTTTCAAAGTTTCATTCTTCATGTTACGATTGTTGCTGGGGAGACTGCCGGTTCCAGATCGGTTATGTAAACTTGGTTTACATTTACCCTCAAAGTGTTTTTGCTGTGCTTCGGCATCTGAGGAATCAATTGAACATTTATTTTCTAATGGCCATATAGCGTCGACAGTTTGGCACTATTTTGGAGCTTCATGTGGTTTGTCCTTTCCAGGGTCATCTTTGAGGCCCCGTATAGTTGGTTGGTGGCTCAGCTCATATGATTCTGAAATGCAACGATTTATTGGGCACATTCTACCCAGCATTGTCTGTTGGCAGATTTGGAAAGCAAGGAATAAAGCAATGTTTGAGGATGTTCAGATGAGGCCGCTTGCCATTTGTCGTGCCATTTTCTCGGAAATCCAGACCATGGTGGGAATTCATTTCAAACAAGTGTTCAGAGTACAGTCATTTCATCATTTGTATGATTGGTCGTATTCTTCTCATACTGAGGTTACATACAAACTTGTTCGTTGGGAAGCAAAGGAATCCGATCGGTTCATATTAAATACGGATGGATGTTCTAAGGGCAATCCAGGAGTGAGTGGAGGCGGTGGATTCTTCGGGATTCAAATGGCATACCTTTGATTGGCTTTTCGGCATATCTTGGGGAAACTACAAGTTTATGTGCAGAGGTTCGGGCACTCCTTATTGGTCTTCAAACTTGTGTACATAGGGGTTTTCAAAATCTCTATGTTCAATCGGATTCTTTATTATTAGTTGGAATTCTTCAGAATCGCATTCAATGCCCCTGGAAGATTCGACGAGAGATTAGGCAGATTTGGCAGTTGGTGAAAGATCCTGATCGTTTTTTGCATTGCTATAGGGAAGCTAACAAAGTTGCTGATGCGCTGTCCAATGTGGGCATATTTCATCCAGAGCATCAAGTCAAGCTTTACGAGGCCTTTAATTCGTTCCCAACTATGGCTCGTGGGGCCATTCGACTTGATAGATTAGGAATGCCTTCAATTCGGAAAAGTAAGCGTATGAAGGGCTGAGAACAAAGGACAACTGGAGCTAATATGCGGTTGAATGAGACATGGAGGTTTTGTGTTTGATTTATTACCTTTTCAGTCGATTGCTGTACTTCGAATTGGTCTTTCTCAGTGTGTAAAATTTGCTCCTATCTATAAAATAAAATAATATTTTAAAAAAAAAAAAACCTACATTTATCCAATCAAGTTTAATCCCATAGATTGGTACTATAGAAATAGGTACTAGTTTACAAACATGGGATAACAAACCATCAATTTAATAGTGTGTGCACTTTTCTCTTTCTTTTATTTATTTCCCTTCCACTGTAAATCCCGCCGACCTTGCTTTAACATGATTATGTTAATTAATTATTAAGTTACAATTGAATGAAAGTGTTTGTCTAGCATCACTATTTATTCACCGATAATAATAGTTATCCAACATGATGTACAGACACGCTAACTAAGATATCTTGTAACCATTTTCTACAACTTAGTAAGGCACAGTAAATACTATGCACATTTAGTCTAATACATATAAATTAGAATCTATACTTACACCAATTGACTTTTAAACAATCCATTTCAACTACTAGCCTGCTATTGTATGAATAGGTACTAACTTTCAAACACAAGATAACGACCACTATTAATGTTCAATGTGTGCACTTTCCTCCTTGCCTTCGTTTTATTCTTTTTTTCATTCATTGTGACATTTCTTTAACATCATTATGTTAATTGATTACTAATTTACAATTACATGAATATATTTTTCACCATCACTATGTATTCACAAAAAGTAACAGGTGTCCAACATAATGTACGAACACACTACTAATAAAAACATTTTGTAACTGTTTTATTACACTAAGTGGGTCACATTCAACAATATGTACATTCGGCCTAACACATACAAATTAACATTTATATTCATACCAATCAAGTTTGAAGTAATTTACTTCACCTACTGCACTCCTATAGTATGATTGACTGCGAATTTTCAAACATGAGGTACTACCTATTGATGTCTAATCGTGTATGCACTTTCCTTCCTCTTCTAGCTTTTATGCATAGTCAGTAGGCCATCTTGTAATCTATCACAATTTTTTCACTTCTCTTAACTTTACTCTTAATGTATATCTCGTACTACTTCAATGTAATCGATCATAAACACCCAGTAATACTATGCACATCATAAGGCGTCCTTGCTTATCCACCCATACAGAACCAAAAAAAATTGACTTCAAAATTTCCTTGTTATTTACCAACCTAAAATCTCCCATACCCATTTAGTTCATATAATGACTATACTATTGCTATTAATGCGAGAGTTACGACCCCTGTTTATCCCCTCCTAACAACTCCTTCTACTAATTGGTTTGGAAGTTTTCCTTTTCATTTTTACAAACACTTGGTGTGCAAAATTTCTCTCTACTTTACTCTCCCATATGGGCCATGAACAGATCTAATTTCTAACATCCATAGGGTTTCCACAGCCATGATATAAAATCATGGGATGCCATTCACCAAATAATGAAAATTATGTCATTGGCTTGCAATATTGTTACCTATAGGGTTTTACGTATATGCGATTGGCTATCATTGCTTCGGACTCTAACATCTTTAGCTTCATTGCTCAGTCCTTACCTTCCTCAAGCCTTTATAGATATTAGACCTCTAAGACTTTCTCTTGCAATAGGTAGTTCTTCCTAAGTGTATTTTGACTGCTCTTCTTCCATCCCTTGTCTACCGCTTTCCTACTCACAGATTGTATTTTGTCTTAGTTCTAAAGTTGTGGATGAATATTGACAACTTTTTGAAGGGAGATTAAAAAGAGTTCTTAGTTTGAAAAATTGAAATCAATAGTCATAGCGAGTCAATTTGGGCGGGATTTTGTGGAATAGAGTTTCAATGGTTGGTAATGGAGGCGTTAGAGTCACACATGTTTTTTAGTAATTTTTTCCCAGCTCACTAATCAAAACGACTCTGTTTTCTCCTCCACGGCAATTTGTAGTATATTCCTTCCTTTCTCATCGATGGTACACATAGCTTCAGGGTAGACACTCGGGATTTCCTGAGCTACCTCAATGATGCCCAGTCTTGTTGCTTGTATTAGTGGATCTGGCATCCTATTTTTTTGTTCTGATGATATCCCAAACCGGCTGCCTTAAAGATCTTTGTCCTCTGCATGCACAGAGTGGCTCCAATCTTCTCTTCTGATTAACCTTTCTGCAAGCATTAGTGCAACTGCATGTCTTTGCTTTGCATCATCAATTTCTTTAAGCCAAGGATTACCTAGAGGGCAAATACATCAAATTGGATAAACCATTAATGAATAACTCCAATGTGGGCAGATTTGGTCAGGGAGATGCAGAAATAGTACTTCAAGATCCATTACATCTCCTAGGCTTTTTCTTTTTCTTAGCATCTATTATTTTGGCACAAATCTTCTTGGTTCTTAAGAAGAAACAGTTTGAGGAGGTTCAATTGGCCGTAATGAATTTCTAGACTAGCGATTGCTTGTTTATACTTTTTACTATGACATGCCGACGAATAAAAGATGTGTGAAGTAAAAGGAAATTGAAGACAGCATGCAGGCCAAGCTGAATAGCACTTGAAAACAAAATTCTTACATTGTTTAGGCTTGAAAAAGAAACAAATTTACTCAAAGGAATAAGACGTTCTTGTAACTACGATGCTAGGCTAGACAAGGCTATGTTTCAACTCTCAAAAGAAGAATTGGGGGAAACAAAATTTTATCAACATATTCCATCATCACTAGCATGAGTGCATATGGAGTAGATTACCCTAGATAAACTTGACAATATGAGATCAGTTCAATTTATTAATGGAAGCTAAATTGCTTGGCTCTTCTGCAATATGGATAGGTCGTGATTCCTTGTACAAGACTGGAAAACCTGCCAACAGCACAATGAACTGATAATATCACTCTTTCAAAATTATGAGGGCATTTTAAGCCTGCTTCCTAGAAAAAAAACCAGCTGGCAGATAAAATGGTAGTTCAAATTGCTTCTCCAAAGATCACAAAACCATTAAACACTAAATTGGATGATTTTTAACAAGGTTTCCAAGCTAATTACACAAGCATGTCCCCCGGACATACTACACTAACAATTAGTTAAAAAATTTTGTCTCCTAACATCAGGGAGAATAATTATATGCATGATAAGATCTTCATGGACTTCAAAACCATATCACATTCAGCCTATTGATTATTGTTCAAATGTCTCTTAAGACTGGAAAAAGTCTTATGTTGCAACTTGCATGCGGGTAGTAATACAACACTTGCAAGAATGGATTATAGTTCAGAGTATATGCAGAGGAATGAGGGACTTTCTCCCAAGATCTTTGAGTGTGAAGGCTGAACCATTACTGAAGGACTCTGGTTTTGCAGCCAAAATAGGTAAAGTAGTTTTTCCTTTTTCATTACGTTTGCCAGAAAGATCAGGATACGACTCCAATATGCCAATTGCCAAACCTGTTGATACAATAGAGTGAAACATGTAGGAAGCAGTAAACTTTAAAAGGAGTAACATATAATGCAACAACATCCCACATCATATTCCACCAGCATAGACCTAGACAAAAAATAAGATAGCATAATCCGACAAACTGAACAAACATTCGAATTCAACAAAAAATTTGGCTGCTTTTGCAGAGGCAATCAAATTTTACTCAATAGAGAAGCTTACTGTAACATTCTCCAATTACAGCAACATGAAGGATTGTGCATCCGTCACTCCTCATCATAGAATCATCGATATGCCATCCGTCATTTCTCCTCATCATACAATCACCGATATGCTTTTCCAGAAGTGAGAAAACTTCCTTTTTCCCACATGCCGCAGCCATAAAAAGAGGGGTTTCACCCAGTTTGTTGCTCTCAGACACTAATTTGTTTTCTGTCCTTATCATGATCTCTGCAACATCCTTGTGGCCAAATCTTGCAACTTCACGCAATGCAATGTTGCCGTTGACATTCTTTGCCTTCAGATTTTCACTGGTCACAAGACCATCTTGCAGAAGTAATTTGAAGGCAGCCGCATTTCCGTGAATGGCCAGAAAATGGAGAACAGTATCACCACATTTATCTAGTGGATTCACACCTTCTTCCTTCCAAAACCTACGAAAGTTTTCTACTGACCGTCTTTTCCCCTCTAAGACAGCTCTAAAAGCAGCAGATCGATTGCTGCGATCCTCGTTGATTCTTGAGCTTGCCATTTTGGATAGGCATAAAAAAAATTTCTTCAAGATTCTTATGAGAGCGCTGTATCAAGTAAGTCATCCATATATGTAGGCCCTAAAAATATTTTACAATGTAATAAGTGGGAGGACCCGAATTTTTACTTATTTTAATCTTAATTTAATGGCTTAATTAATTATTTATCCACTCGATTTTTTCAAATAATTTATTTCAACCATTTTAGACCCAATTGCATGGAACTATGACTTGCTTATATTTTTAAAATAACTTCTTTCAAAATTTAATTTTTGAAAGCTCGTTAAGTGAAAATAATGAATATGCGATTGGAGACAATAATCGATTCGAGAATACTATAAGCATGAAAAATTGGAGACTTGTACATTAGTCTTGAAATAGGTATTTTTATGTTTAATTGTTCAATTATTAGCTAGTGATACTATCGTTATAAGAATTTCTTGGAGATTTCACTTTCTCGCGCAAGAATCGGAAGTACACGTTTTTACGCGCGCGGTTAATTGAGGAACTTAAAACCATTATTTTTAGACCAGTAAGAGTGAATAATAATAGTATGAATACAAGTGCATTAAAGGTTTAGTGCACCAGTAAAATAAACTCGAGAGGAATCGAGCACAAAACGCGTGCGTGTACGCGCGAGGAGAGAGTTGACTTTTGCTTCATTTTTTGCCACACATTAAAGCTTCTCAAGGAAGCTTCATTTTGATCAAACCACTCTCTCTCTCCTCACCAAGACAGCCGGCCATCTTGAGTTTGAAGAACAACCAAAGCTCTTCATTTTTCTTCACCAAATCTTGCTCCAATCCTTCACCATTTCACCTCAAAATTTAACCACACTTCACTAAACACTTGGTGATCATCTTAAGCTACAAAAGGGGGCTGCTTTCCATGGTTTTCTTGGGCTACGGAGGACCGAAAATTTCTGTCTTGCTCATCCAAAGAGGTAATGAACGATCAACCTCAAAAATCTTAGTTTATAGAAGTTATATTACACTCATGAGCTCTTGGATTCTCATGGGTAGCTTTAAATTGTTATAAATTTGGTGTGTGGGCTTTATGAACTCCCACTATGGTTGGATGGACTAATGTGATGAGTTTTGATGTTATTAATGTTGGATTAGTGATTAAATTAGTGGAATTGAGTGATATTTTGGATAGAAACTCAAAGGAAGTGAAGATGAAAAATTTTCCAATTCTGCCCCTATGTTGTCCGTGACCCTTAGGGTGATTTTTCATGGTTCTAATGACTTATTTATGATGTATATATGTTGTGTGGGTTGTACAAAAAGTTTCACCAAAAAATAACGTGATTTGGTTGGCCAAACGTTGTGATTTCGGAAGTTCGACAAATCTGGAAATTCTTCCCGTAACTGCTCTGGCAGTGTTATTGTTTTGGCTATAACTTTTTGCTCCTATGTCGAAATCGAGTGCCGTTTGTGGCACTGGAAACTAGACATTCCCAGATTTCCAACGGTATAAAATGAACATTTTGATTCCACCTGAGAAGTCCGTACCAATCGTTTAAACATGACTGTCCTGTTTCACGTCTACACTGGGAGCTCTGTTTTGAGCAGTGAATGGATGCTCAAATGTGAGCTAGTTGTGGACAGATTTTGAAAATAATTTCTTCTAAGAAATTGTAGCTTTATGAATCTAGTTTTCAATGCCACTAACCACGCTCAATTCCATGTTGAATTGAGTGAGTTGTGGCCGAAATCCGAAACTGACTCAATGATTTGAAACCCTCTTTTTGGCTAGTAAATGTCTAAATCTTGATTGGGACTTGTTGTTTCGAAATTCTTGGCGTCAATCACCTACCAAACACATCTTGGATGCTTCTTAGACATTGTCTACCTAAATGAACCAGATTTAAAATGTTTCCTTTGGCCAAACGTTTAGAAAGAGAAATTTACATACAAGGCAGATTTGCTTTGGAAACTTGTGGAACTTTAACAATTTTGTTAACTGACTTTCTGTACGTATTTTTGGATGAAATTTTATAGTGGAATAACCCTCATATGGTAGTATAATACTGCCAAGTTTGGTGTCATTCCAAGTCCTTCTCGATGCCCAACAGATGTCCCCAAAGTCTGCTTTTTAAATCTGGAAAACTTTTCCCTTTCTCTTGTCCGAATGGTCAAATCTGATTTGGGGAGTTATATTTCAAAAATTGTGATGTTCATTACCTTTAAATTGCTTAGTGGATGTTTATGGGCTCTTGGTTTCGAAAATGGAGTGATTTAGAACTGATTTCATTGCACAAACTCTTGCAAGCAAAAGAAAAGTGAGAAGGCAGATTAGCCTTGAAATATTTCTTGAACTTTGGTTGTTTTAATGACTGCCTTTCCGTGGGAATTTTTGCATGAAACTTGGTAGAAATGTTGTTCACACATGGAGGATTTAGTGTACCAATTTTGGTGTATTTCTAATGCCAAATCGATGGCCAAATGATATTTCCAAGATAGTCTTTAAATCTAGAAAATGACTGAACAGTTTGCAAAATGTGACCAACTTTGGACTGATGTCTCTCAATACTCAAAATTCTGATTCCTATTCCGCCTATTGCATTTTAAACTTTGATTGTAACTCTAATGGATTTCCAAATTGTAGAGGTTAGTTCGCGTTGTGTGAATTTTGCCGAATTTCCAAACTTTGTCAAAAACCAACCCCGAAACTGTCTTGCAAGCCAAAACAGTAACTTTGAGCCAATTTTTGAATACCTTCCATTTGGAATCATGGAAAAGTGTCTTCTAAGAACTTTTAGTACTTTCTAAGAGGTTTCCAACGGTACCAAGTTTTCTAATTTTGGACTTGTAAAGGGTGAGATACGATTTTTCAAAAATCTCGTATCAAAACTGAAATTTCCGAATCTTAAGGAAATGGAGTTTTTTGAATTCTCCTTATTCTTTTGATATTACTTGGACGTTTTATACTTGATTTCAAAGATAAAAACTCAATTGCTCTTGTGTTTTAAAACCCCATCTTCGAGCCTCAATTTACGAATATTTGGGGTTCATTTTATGATATTTCCTTAGATTGTACACTAGTGCAATCTTCCTCGATAATTGAGGTTTATGAGTGACGAATCATTATTAATTACTCAGGCTCATGCGTGGACCTTCAAGAGGATCCAACGATGAACACTGGAACTTCAAGTGACTTTTCTTCTTATTTACTTGGTGAGTGTCAAGTATGTGTTAAATGCTTATGTGATTGAGATATTAGTTGTACAAGTGTTATACATGATACATAAACTTGCCGAGCCGAGTATGTACTTTATCGTAGTCGTTCTCATTTGAAATAAATGACTCATGTTTGACCTGACGTGACTTTCTTGACCTGACTTGATTTGGAAAATATGCTATGGCTGCATAAGTCGATTGGAGCGATGTCTCATCGACCTCTGAACGATAGTAAGTACCACACCGATTAGGGTGGGAGGTACCTCTCGGATCGTCTCAGAACTATAAACTGAACGATAGTAAGTACCACACCGATTCGGGTGGGAGGTACCTCTCGAGTCGTCTCAGTACCCTAAACCTCTGAACGATAGTAAGTACCACACCGATTCAGGTGGGAGGTACCTCTCGAATCGTTTCAGAACCCTAAAGCATTCTAAGTCGATTGGAGCGTTGTCTCATCGACCACTCAACGATTGTAAGTACCATACCGATTCAGGTGGGAGATACCTCTCGAGTCGTTTCAGTACCCTAAATCATGCTAAGTCAATTAGAGCGATGTCTCATCGACCACTGAACGATTGTAACTACCACACCGATTTGGTGAGAGGTACCTCTCGAGTCGTTTCAGTACCCTAAATCTCTTAACGATAGTAAGTACCACACCGATTTAGGTGGGAGGTACCTCTCGAGTCATCTCAGAAATATAAATAGAATACGTGAAGTGCTACGATTTAATTATCTACCCAGGTGATGGAGCGTCGTTACAAGAAGGTATTGATTTGAACTTGGGCAAAGTAATTGAAAATTAGCTTTTGAGAGCTCCTGCCTCCTACTCAAGTGTGTTTATTATAAATTGTGAATTTCTTGAATGATATAATTTTCACTATTGTATAAGTGCTATTGCTATTGAATTACTTGTCTTGTATGTTTTTCTTGGTCTCACGAGCATCCGCTCACCCCGTTAGATTTGTTTTCCTTAACAGGAGCTGAAATGGGAGGAATTCTGGAGAAGCTTACTTGATGCTTCACTTGATTAGAATTGTGAATGTATTTGTCTAGAATTTGATTTTTGGAAGCTGTATATTTTGGGAACGCAAAGTAATTGGGTAGATTATGATGTTTGACTTGAACGTTTATTGAGGAATTGACCTTCTTTTATCTCTTCGATTTTTAATATCGGTTGATTATTATTGAGTGTAAATTAAATTAGTACCGAGTTCTGGCGAGAGTTGGGCAGACGCTCCACCGATACCCTTGGGTTCGCCCTTGAGAGAAGTAGGGGCGTCACAATAAGCCTCTCAAATCAAATATAAGCCGCAAGGCTTTCTTGACTATCTATGAATGGGCAAAAGAATAAAAAGACAAAATAAATCCCGAAACCAGAAAATGTAATAGAAGAAACAGAACTAGGAGGTTTTTCTTATACACTCTAAAACTTTTTTTTCTCTTACATCAATAGATAAAAAATTATAATCTTTATATAAACTAACAAGTACCAAAATCCTATTGGGATTCAAACTACCAAAACATACCAGTAATAGGAAATCGCAACTAAACAACAAAATAAGTAGTTTCCTAAATAAATAAATAAATCCTAAAAACAATTGATTTAATAATCCTACATTGGCTACTTAAAATCAATGTCTTCAAGCCGCATCATGCCAAGCATCTTTTTTTAACTAATTAAGAACAACTCCACCTTCAGTGGTTTTGTGAAAATATCCACCATCTCATCTTCACCGTTGCAATAATTAATGGCAATCTCTTGATCTTGATCTAGTTCACGAATGAAGTGAAACTTGATATCAATGTGCTTGCTTCTTCCATGAAATACCGGATACTTTAACAACTCAATTGCAGACTTGCTATCATAATAAATCTTGGTAGAACTAACTTGTTCATGTCGTAAAAAATCAAACATTCTTCTCAAACATAATGCCTGAGTAGCACTATATGCACTTGCCATATATTCCACTTCAGCTATGGATAATGCAGCAACTTGTTGTTTTTCTAGAAATCCATGAAAATACACCTTTGCCTAAATAAAAGGCTTAACCTGACGTGCTCCCTCTTTGAATCATGTCACCAGCCCAATCACTATCTGTAAAGTCAATAACACTAGAATTGTTAGCATATGGATAAAAGATAACATCAGATTGTGTACCTCTAATGTATCTTAAAATCCCTCTTAGCCGCCTACCAATGTGATCGGCGTGAAGATTCCATAAACCTATTAATTAACCCAATACCAAAAGTGATGTTAGGTCTTGTTGACGTCAAATATCTTAGGCTTCCAACCAATCTCCTGAAATTAGTAGCATCAATAAATTTACCACTGCCATCCTTCACCAACTTCAATTTTTTTTCAACTGGAGTCAATATAGGTTTGGCAGTATCTATTTTAAACCTCTTCAATATGTCATCTATGTACTTCTTCTGTGTAATAAATATGCCATTATCCATTTCAGAAATTTCAATGCCAAAAAAACTATGACATTAACCCCAAATCAGTCATTTCAAAGTGACTAATCACAACCTCCCTAAATTCAGAAATTACCTTGGAATTATCGCCAGTGAAAATTAGATCATCAACATATAAGCATACAATAACAATATCACCACCAGGATTGAATTTGATATATAAAGGATGTTCATATAGACATCTATGAAATCCATTCCCAACAAAGTAAGAATCGATACGAATATACCAAACTCGAGAAGCTTGCTTCAAGCCATATAAAACCTTCTTTAACCTATAAACTTTATTTTCTTGGCATTTTCTTCACACAACTTACAAGTTGCTCAACATATATTTACTCCTCAAGAATACCATTCAAGAAAGAAGATTTCACATCAATTTGATAAATCTTATAAGAATTATTGGTAGCAATAAATATAATCATACGAACAGTATCAAGTCCGGTAACAGAAGTGATAGGTTGCAATTTATCGTTTATTTTATAATATATTTTCCTTATTACCTGACCCAATGTGAATTAATTGTCAGATTCTACTCATTTTTAAAAATTTGCATTTATTGCATGGAATAGAACGAAAATACCACAACAAGTGCCAATTTGACAGTCATCAGGAAAAGAGTTCAAGTAGCAGTGAACACAGGGGCATTTTTGGAAAAACAAAAAAATGGAACTCTTTAAACGTGAAGCAGAAAGGAGGGCTGACGTGAAGCTTCCTTTTTTCTTCCAATGCAGCAGCCGAAAAGTGAGGATAGGAATTAGACTAGGAATCAGATAGGAATTAGAGAGGAGATAACCTTTAGGTAGTTTTGAACTTTTCTTCTTTGGCTCTTAGTAGTTTTTCTTTCGTGGGATGTCAGACGGAGTGAAGACTACTTTATGTAGCTTGCTTTTCTTAGTGATTCGAACGAATTAAATTTTTCGAATTCTTGGTGACAATGGCCGCAACTATTGTTGCAATTTTGTATGGGTTTTTCTCATCAGGGATGAATTAAATCCAGTTCTCTTGTCAAGAAATAACGGAGGCTTTGGTTCGTCTAAAAATTGTGAGATCGATTTAATTTTATCTTTTCTTTTTATTTATTGGTATTCGCATATTCTCTGGTTACAGTGCTTATGGTTGTTCAATTAATTGATTGTTTTGGATCCGGATAATTAGTTAATTTGGTAATCTATTGTCAATTGGAGCTTTAGATCCGTAATTGTTTAATTGCTCTGAAATAGTGATAACTGGCATGATTGGGTTTGTGACAGGGGAATACGCGGACTAACCTGAAATAACCCTTGTAGTGCGTTATTTGGTTAGAATAGGGCTCCTCTAATACGTAAAGCAGTTGGAAAATTAAATCTTTTGGGCGTACCTAAGATTATTTCTCAATTAGACCAGTGATTAACGGGCGTACCTTAGTCACCGATACAATAAGGACGGGTTGACTGTCATCGCTTGTATGGCAGTTATAACCTATTTATTTGTGAATAATTGGAATTGCCTTTGCATCGATAATCAATTAAGTGAACCATTGTTGAAGTTATTTCTTGGCTAGACCTTTAGTTGTTATCACTCTGATTTTAGTAATTTGTCATTTAATCTTTTGTCGGCTATTTATCTTTATTCAAATCATTTACTTATTGTCATTGCTATAAAAAAATCCCCCATTGTTACTTTGAACATCAAAAAGAGACAAATAACTCCAGTCCCTGAGAATACGACTCTACTTGCTCCATTTACAGATTAATAATTATTTGTGAAAAAATCATCCCATTCGAGTATATCGGATCAAGCAAACTCTTCGGGAACATGGTGAATCAAGTAACCTATTGCACACCTAGAGTTCCTGCTCCAGTACTTGGAATCGGGTTTCGGTTACCTTAATTGGTAATTAGATTTATTTTTATTATTGCACAGGCATCGACAATCTGCCAATTTTTTGCGCCATTGCCGGGGACTGGTGTTAGTATTTGTGTCTTTTTAAGTTCATTTTTGTTCTAATTTTTTGATATTTTTTAGTGTATACCTCGTTCTTCTCGTATAGGTAAATTGATTTTTGCCCCTGAGGTAGAGAAAATCGCTCGGAGAATACGAAAAGAGACCAGACAGCTTAGAGAGGAGCAATATAGTGCTGCATCTCAGAGACCTGAGCTAAAAGTTGAACTAACAGATTCGCTTGATGATTCTTCGAGTGATTTGGATCGAAAAAAGTCACTATAGCTAATGTACGAACACTGAGGGAGTTGACTGTTCCTGATTTAAATCAGCAGCCTTTATGCATTACTTTTTCGCATTTAAATGATAACACTCCATTTGAGTTAAAATCTGATCTAATTCATATCTTGTCATCTTTCCATGGTTTACCAGGTGAGAAACATTATAAGCACCTATAAGAGTTTGATGTCGTTTGCAACAGTATGAAACTTTCGGGAATTACAGAAGAGCAGATAAAAATAAGGGCATTTCCCTTCTCTTTGAAGGACTCCGCGAAAGATTGGTTATACTACCTACCACCAGGTAGTATCACCACGCGGGACCAGTTGAAGAAAAAGTTCTTAGACAAATATTTTTCTGTGTCTCGAACCGCAAGTCTAAAGAAGGAAATATGCGGTATCAAGCAGCACTCAGGAGAGTCGCTCTACGATTATTGGGAGCGATTCAAGAAATTATGTACCAAGTGCCCTCAATACCAAATAAGTGAGCAATTGCTCATCCAATATTTTTACGAGGGGCTACTTTTCAGAGACAGGAGCATAATTGATGCTACAAGTGAAGGGGCATTGGTGAACAAAATTCCTCGAGAAACGTGAGAGCTAATTGAAGGAATGGTTGAGAATTCACAGCAGTTTGGTACAAGAGAGGATGTCCTGACACGCAAAGTGAATGAGGTAGAGACATCTCCTATCCAACAGCAGTTGACTGAGTTAACATCGTTTGTTAGGCAATTGGCTATAGCAACTGCATCACAAGCCAAAGTGTGTGGGATTTGCACTGCTATGGGTCATTCTACAGAGATGTGCCCAATGATTCAAGAAGAAAGTGCGGAGCAAGTGAACATGACTAATCACGCGCTTGCGCCAAGAAAGTCATATGACCCGTACTCGAATACGTACAATCCAGACTGGAGAGATCACCCTAACTTCAGTTATGGAGGAAATGGACAGTCAAATTTTGCATCAAATAGACAGCAAGGGTATCAACAACAGTATCAAGTTCGCCCGCCACCACCCCCTTCAAATTCAAGTCCGTCTATAGAAGAGATGATAAAGCAATTGATTGCTAATCAACAAAAGGTAGATTCTGACCTACAAAGTATGAGGAATCAACTGGGATAGATGCAAGCAATGCAGAGTCAGATGAGTCAGATGGCAATAGCAATCAACCGCTTGGAATCCCAAGTTTATGAAAAATTGCCATCTCAACCTGAACTGAACCTGAAGAATGTGAGCGCAATGACCTTGAGGAGTGAAAAGGAAATCCAAGAACCCGAACTCGTGATTTCTAAAGACAAGGACGAGGAACGAATTGAGAAAGAGGTTGAAGAGGAGGGCAGAGGCAACAAGGATCCAAAGATACTCTCGGACTCAATCATTACAGTTAAAACTAACCCACCACCTTTTCCTAGCAGGTTAGAGAAACCGAAGAAACAAGATAAGGAAAAGGATATTCTAGAGGTGTTTCGAAAGGTAGTAATCAATATCCCTTTGTTGGACGCGATCAAATAAGTGCCAAAATATGCTAAATTCTTGAAAAGCTTGTGCGTCAACAAGAAGAAGTTGAGAGGGGATAAGCATATTATGGCAGGTGAGAACGTTTCAGTGATTTTACAAAGGAAATTACCACCTAAATGCGGAGATCCAGGTATGTTTACTATCCCCTATAAGATTTGACATTCTAATATTAAAAATGCCATATTAGATTTAAGGGTTTCTATTAATGTGATGCCTAAATCAATCTATGATTCTCTAAATTTAGAACCTTTGAAAGAAATAGGGATAATAATTCAATTGACTGATCGTACATTTGTTTATCCGGATGAGATAGTTGAGGATATTTTAGTGCAAGTAGATAGATTAATTTTTTCTGCTAATTTTTATGTGCTTTACATGGGTGATGGAAGTGCTCCAAATCCATCACCCATTATATTAGGAAGGTCATTCTTGAGTACGGCCTAAACTAAGATTGATGTTAGTAAGGATACTCTCACGATGGAATTTGATGGAGAAATAGTCCACTTTAATATTTTTGATACAACGAAATATCCTGTTAACTCTCATTCTGTGTTTGCTATTCATGCTATTAATTCCTCTGTGCAAAAATTTTCTGAATTTGCTTGTAGTGGTAAATTCAAAATTGCTGCGAACAAGTACCATGGGATGAAAGCAACTCATGAGGTGAAAATGAATAGAAAATTAAGGAAAAAGGTTGCACTCAATGGCTATTTGGATCCCGGAGGAAGGCCACAGATTACATAAAAAATTGAATTACATCCAAATTGAAAAGTGGTGTTTAACGTCTAGCCAAAAACGTTAAAGAGAGGCACTTTTGGGAGGCAACCCAAATATTGGTTTTATTGTTATTGTTGTTTTTTTTTTAATTCTTTCAATTTTTCGTTTCTCACCTGGGTAATAGTCGCTCTTTATATTTTTCTCTACTATGACCAGGACAGGAAATCTTGGCATGCCCACGCCGTGTCAGTGACTCCCAAGGTCAGTGGACGTTTACCAATTTTGGCGTGCCCACACCATGTTGGTAAAATCTCAACATCTCACGACGTTGGCAGGAAGTGGAATCTTGGCGTGCCCACGCCGTGTCAGTGATCCCAAGATCAGTGGACGTTTTCCAATCTTGACGTGCCCACGCAATGTTTGACGACCCAAAAGCAAAAGAAAGATTTTTTAATTAAAAAAACAATTTTTTTTAGACAAATAAAAATAAAAATATTTTCTGTTTTAACCTTCAGTGTTGTTTTTCAAAATTCAAATTTTTATGATTTTAATTCGACAAAGGAAAAAAAAAAGAAAAACCCAAAAAAAATTATTTTTTTCTTTCTTTCTTTCCTCTTCCCCCATTCCTTTCTCCTTCTCTTTCGGCCGAACCCACTTCACGCCACCACTGCCCTCTTTCTTTCCAACCACGCGCGCCGCCACTCCATCTCTCTTTCTCCTTTTACCATGTGATTCTCCTCTACTTCGCCGCAGCCGACACGCCATTGCGCGTTCAACGCAGCCTAGGCACGCCGTTGTGACCACCGCGCGACTACCATCACTCTCTCCTCACCACTCTCCGCAACAACAGTCTCCTTCGTGCGCTGCCAGCCCGTGTCGCCCCTTCCTCGAGACCATCCACTCCACCACGTGCGACGCACAGCCCATCGCCGCCGTCAGTAGCCCAGCCTCCCTGGTGCCAGGTTTTTCTTTCTTAATTTTGTGGTATCTGATATTTTGATTTATTGATTTTGATGGAATCTAGATGATTGTGATTTCGAGAGGGTAAATTTGTTCGCTTACATCTATGATACTGGACCAGTGTGTTGGGTTATGTCATGAACATGATTTGCCATGTCTGATATAACTGTCGATTGAGTGGGCTCTTGGGGTATTGTTTAGTGTTGTTTCTATTTCTCAGTGGTTTGGGTTGACCGTTTGAGTTGATTCATTATCTGTGGGGTGCACCAGTGGTACTGGTTGGGATATTTTGACTACATTTGTTGATTCTATTTGCTTGGCTGCCTGATTGAAAGCTAGAAACCTTGTGACTGAGTTGTTATTGTCAAATCTCTGAATTGCTATTGCTGGGATTGTCGAATTCTTGGAGCATTTGCTACGGTTTTGGTTAGTTGAATTGTGCAGTTAACTGTACCATTGGGGACATGTATTGAGTATTTGGGTGGACAACTTTTGCATTTGACTATTGAGTTGGGGAACACCAGTGACTATTGATTTGCATTTGTTGGTTGCTATCTTTGTTGGATATTCTGTCTTTTGTTGTTTGGGGTTATAATTGGTGAAAATAGTGAGTGGCGTCACTTACGAGCACAGGTTCACAATGTAGATGAGCGAGTAACGAACGTCGCCAATCAGGTGACTCAAATGTCTCCGAACTTGGCCGCGTACTTCCACCATATCGGTTTCACTTTGCCGTTCCCGCCTATCCCGTAGCTGCCCCCGAGGGAAGTTTCAGTGTCCTCTCTGCTTGATTTGCTCTATTACCTCTATTGAGGACAATGTCGGATTTAGGTGTGGGGGAAAAAGTTGTGGTACAGCTAGTATTTCTAGTTTTTAGTTTTCAGATATTTTTCTTTTATTTTTAGTTTGTTCTTTTTCTAGTTTTCGTTTATTTTTTTAGTGATCAGCTCTCCTATGACTGCCAAGGTTTGATGTTGGATTGTTGACTCTAGTTCTGCTATTGCCGAGTTTTAGTAACAAAAGTGTATCTGGTTAATGTGGTTGAGTCCAAGAACATCTCTTTGGTGAATATCGATAATTGCTTGACTCTTATGATTTTTGGTTAACTTTTCTAAGCATAGGGAATGATTGTTGATATTTTCATGTGAATTGTTTCAATTATTAACTTTAGTTCTCCATGTTTGAAGAAATGAGGCTAGCTGCTGCTGTTTTTGTTTTTTGGTTGTGTTATTTTGAGTTATTGTGTTGTCTGGCTGTGAATAAAGGTTGACTATACTCCACTATTTGTTACTACTGAGTAACTGGGGATCTTCACCTAAAGTGTCGATTCTCGTGTCAAAAAGTAGTAATGTCTATGAGTACGTGGTCGTATAGCGATAGGAGTTGAGTAACCGGGCTCCTTCATCTGACAAATGTTGGAGTTCACGTCAAAAGACTCCGATGGCTAGAGACTAAGTTTTGTGTTACTATTGAAAAAGAAAAAAATAGAAAATGTGATAAGAAAGTGAAGGTTGTGTTAGTATGTGATAAAAGTCAGCTTGCTGATTTGTGAATTTAATGTTGAGATTTTGGTTAATAGTTGGACCATTTGCTGTTAATGTTGAGCGACCATTCCTTTTTCTTAGATTAGTTAACCTGAAATTGGAGGAGTTTGTGGTTTAGAAATAACCGGAGTGATGTTTCTTGGACCTTGATCACTGATGCTTGATATATATTTTTCTTGGTATCTTGGCAATATGGTAGATGGAGCAATAGCCATTATCAAATATTGGTGTATGTTTGTCATTCTCATGCTTGAGGACAAGCATGGTTTAGGTGTGGGGGGAATTGATAAGTTGCAATTTATAGTTTATTTTATAATTAATTTCCCTTATTACCTGACCTAATGTGGATTAATTGTCAGATTCTACTCACTTTTAGAAATTTGCATTTATTGCAGGGAGTAGAACGAAAATACCACAATAAGTGCCAATTTGACAGTCATCAGGAAAGGAGTTCAAGTAGCAGTGAACACAGGGGCATTTTTTAAAAAACAAAAAAAAAGGGGACTCTTTAGACGTGAAGCGGAAAGGAGGGCAGACGTGAAGCTTCCCTTTTTCTTCCTATGCAGCAGCCGAAAAGTAAGGATATGAATTAGACAAGCAATCAGATAGGAATTAGAGAGGAGATGACCTTTAGGTAGTTTTGGACTTTTCTTCTTTTGGCTCTTAGTAGTTTTTCTTTCGTGGGATGTCAGACGGAGTGAAGACTACTTTATGTAGCTTGCTTTTCTTAGTGATTCGAACAAATTGAACTTTCCGAATTCTTGGAGGCAATGGAAGCAACTATTGCTGCAATTTTGTATAGATTTTTTTCATCAGGGATGAACTAAATCCCTTTCTCTAGTCAAGAAACAACGGAGGTTTTGGTTCGTCTAAAAATTATGAGGTCAATTTAATTTTATCTTTTCCTTTTATTTATTGTTATTCGCATATTCTCTGATTATAGTGCTTATGATTGTTCAATTAATTGATTGTTTTGAATCCGGATAACTAGTTAATTTGGTAATCTATTGTCAATTGCAGCATTAGATCCGTAATTGTTTAATTGCTCTGAAATAGTAACAACTGGCATGATTGGTTTTGTGTCTGGAGAATACGCGGGCTAACCTAAAATAACCCTGGTAATGCATTATTTGGTTAGAATAGGGCTCCTCTAATACGTAAAGCAGTTGGAAAATTAAATCTTATGGGCATACTTAGAATTATTTCTCAATTAGAGCAGTGATTAAAGGGCGTACCTTAGACACCGACACAGTTAGGAGGGGTTGACTTTCATCGCTTGTTTGGTAGTTATAACCTATTTATTAGTAAATAATTGGAATTGCCTTTGCATCGATGATTAATTAGGTGAACCATTGCTGAAGTTATTTCTTGGCTAGACCTTTAGTTGTTATCACTCTGATTTTAGTAATTTGTCATTTAATCTTTTGTCGGCTATTTATCTTTATTCGAATCATTTACTTATTGTCATTGTTATAAAAAATCCCCCATTGTTACTTTGAACATCAAAAGGAGACAAATATCTCTAGTCCCTGAAGATACGACCCTACTTGCCCTGTTTACAGATTAATAATTATTTGTGAAAAAGCCATCTCATTCAGGTATATCGGATCAGGCAAACTCTTCGGGAATAGAGTGAATCAAGTAACCTATTGCACACCTAGAGTCCCTGCTCCAATACTTGGAATCGGGTTTCGGTTACCTTAATTGGCAATTAGGTTTATTTTTATTATTACACAAGCATCGACAACCTGTCAAGGAGTAAAACCTCAAAGTAATCAATACCTGTCTTTTGCTTGTGTCTTTTAACCATGAATCTTTCCTTGTAATAATCTACCTCTCTAGTTGACTTATACTTGATCTTATTGACCATTTTAATACAATTTAGCTTTTTCCCAAGTGGAAGTGAAGTCAACTCCTATGTCTTATTTTTCTCAATTTCATGGATTTCCTCATTCATTGCTTGCTTGATTCCAATGATCATCTTTGACAGCCTCCTCAAACGTAACTGGATCACAATCTGCAAATAAAGAAAAGTTTACAATACCTCATTAGATAAATCATTATTATTATCAATAATATAATCATTCAAATGAGATGGCATGCAACATTCTCGTTGTGGATGACTAGAGGACTGCATAGGACTTGACTGCACCTCAGAAGATGAAGGATCACCAGTAGTGATACAATCCAAGGCTTAAGTTCAAGTGTTGAAGTTGATGTCATTTCCTCTATTCTTGTTCAAGGTGATTCGCTTGTTGCTAAAGCAAGTGTTCGTGATTCAAGCAAGCTGAAAAAGGAATTCTCAGTTATTCAAGTGGAAAGATGTGAAGGCGAAACCTCTTGATAAAGCTTTCATTAATGCGGATACTTGATCTTAGCTAGTTGGCCGAATGAAGCTTAGTAGATAATTGATTCTTGTAATCGTTAGTTAAGGTTTATGGTTTTAATGTTTGTCATTTTATTGACTTAATTAGGAATAAATTGTGACCAACTCATGTTGAACAAAGTTTAGTCACTTAGTTGCTTCTTAAGTCATCTAAGAATCCCAGGACAAATAGAATTTTAGGTTCAGCCAGGCCTTAGTCAATTAATTTTCCAAGTTCAATTAGGATTAGGGTTTCGTTTGTTGTAAAGCCTATTTAAAGGCTACGTTATTTCAGAAATAAAAAATGGAAATTCCATGAATGAAAATTGAGAGTTTTTTCGCTTAAGGCTTGTTGCAAACTTTTTTTGAATACTTAGATTTAGACTCTAGTGTTTGTTGCCTTTATTGTTATGGTACAGAACCAGATTACAGCAATGGCAGAAATTTCACAGCAACAATGCAACTTAACTTTAACAGAAATTAATGGAACAGGGAAATTGTGAAAACTTGAACTCAGTTTTTCATCAATGAACTGCAATAATTAACTTACAAGAATAGAAATAATGGATTCAGGAGAGGATGAGGAAGAAAGGAAGAAAAACGTAGGATGAGGGAAAATAAGATTGGCAATGCCAAATCTCTTACAACCAATCTGGAATGATGGCAAAAATGTCCTATTCACAAAGATCCTTCATGCTTATATCATTTTTAGGACTAACTAAGTTATCAATGAGCTAATGACACGTGTTCTTCTAGAATCATCAACTGTAGTGGTCCTTAGTTCAGGCAGAAATCTATTATCCCAGCAAAAATGTGTTTTTTGAAATCACGCTTTCTCCTTTTCTTCCTTCCTTTGCAACTTTAAGTTGAGCAAAATCCTCTTCACTCCTTGATAGAGTCTCTCCCTTCAAAAAAATCTTGTCCCCAAGATTGAAACTGGGGAAATCATTATTCAATTTCCGCAGCATACTCCCATGTTGCTTCTGTTGGATCAGTTCCCCACCAATGAACCAGTCATTGAACTGTAACAGCATTCCTCTTCTTGACTATCCCCCTATCCAGCACTGCAACTAGCTCAACCCTTAGGTGTCCATTTCATCAACTTCTTGTAGTTGCAGGATAGGTGCGACCTAGTCTCCTATCTTCTTCTTCAGCAGCGACACATGGAAAACTAGATGTATTTTAGAGCCTACTGGTAACCTCAACCTGTATGCTACCTCCCCAATCTTCTCCACTACTACATAAGGTCCATAGTATCTAGCTGATAGTTTGGTGTTGCTCTTTCTGGCTACCGAACTTTGCCTTTAAGGCTGCAGCCTCGAGTACACCTAATCCCCAACTTCAAACTCTCTTTCACTCATTTTTCATCAGCATATTTGTTCATCATTTCCTGAGCCTGTTTCAAGTTTTGCTTCAATATAGTGTCAACCTTCTGCATATCCCTCAAATAGTCCCCAACTACAGCCACCTTAGTTTGTGTGTAAGGTCCCATAGCTAGTTCTGGTGGTGCTAAGCCATACAATGCCTCAAAGGGAGTCATCTGAATTGCTGTGTGGTAGGTGGTGTTATACCACCACTCTGCTAAAGATAACCAATGATTCCACTTTTTTGGCTCCAAATGTGAGAAGCATCTGAGATACATTTCCAACACCTGGATCATTCTTTCAGTTTGGCCATCAGATTATGGGTGGTAAGCTGTGCTGAGGTCTAGCTTAGCTCCTAGTAAGGTCAACAGCTCACCCCAAAACTGATTGGTGAAAATCCTATCCCTGTCTAATAACATACTTTGGGGTACTCCATGTAGCTTGGTTACTCCATCAATGAATATCCCTAGAATCTTTGGGGCATCAAAAGGGTGTGAAATGCTAAGAAAGTGTGCATACTTGGTGTACCTATCTACCACCACTATAATGTATCCTTTCCCTCAGAATTTGGTAATCCTTTAATGAAGTCCATAGTGACATGGCTCCAAGGGTACTGTGGGATTGGCAAAGGTTGCAGCAATCCTAGATATGCCACATGCTCATCCTTGCATTTCCTGCATATAACACACTCTAGTATTGCTATCTTGATGTCTTATACATACCTTGCCAGTAGAATAATTGTTTGGCCCTCATGAAGCTTGCTTGTATGCCAGAATGTCCCCCTAGTTATGAGTCATAAAGGGTGGTGATTAGTCTCTTATATTTCCCCCAGATCCCACTGTCACTCTACCATTGTTCTTCAGTATACCATTCTAGTAACTAAAATTGGGGGCTTTGGTAGGGTTCAATAACATCTCTCTGATGCTATTCTGTGCCCATTCATCTCCTTCATAGCTTCCCATCACTTCTTTGATGCATTCTGGAACCACATTGGTTATTGCAGTGCACTCCAAGCCTTGACCACTACTTTTGGACAATGCATCTGCCACTACATTCTCTTTTACCCTTCCTATAGTGAATCTCGTAACTCAGTCCCGTGAGCTTAGTTAGCCACTTCTGCTGCAGATAGATGGTGATCCTTTGCTCTAATAAGTCCTTCAAGCTCTATTGATCAGTGTAAATGATAAAGTGTTGACCTTCTAAGTAGTGTCTCCACTTGGTGACTACTGTAACTAGAGCCAACAATTCCTTCTTATAAATAGATAACCCCAAATTCTTTGGCCCCAAACCCTAAGAATCACCTCTCAAGTAGCAAGCCAAGGTTGGGTAGAATCTAGTTGAACTTTCTCTTGAATCTTGCACTAATTTTCCAAGAACTGGACTTAGGGTTTATGTGAAGTTTTTCCTCTCAAGAGGTTTAGCCAAGAGCTCAAGACAAAAGGGCTAATGTTTTGTTAAATGGTAAAGTTTACTTAAGAAGCTAATTGTCCAAGTCAAGGTGTTGCAGTGTGATGACAGTTGGCCAAATTTCTACCTAGCAAGTTTTTCTAAATTTCCTTCCAATCCTAATAGTTTATTTAAGTTCTAACTTCACCCTAAAACAATTAAATTTCCTAGGGTTCATTAGACATAACAAAAATTAATTCTCTCATTTTCTTAAACTCATTTTACCAAAGTTAAATAAAGTAAAGAAAATAAGGCCCCAAAAATGAATCATATCTTGAATGCTTAAAATAATTTAAATGCATATAGATGGATTAAAAATGGAAACATAAAACTTAAAATTCGGAATTCTCACAGAGGTCCAATCCGCTACTCAAAGGAGAGGAGAAACCATCAAGCTCTGCTCCTCATCCAAAATCGAGAATGGAGCAAGCCAAATTTGGTTCATGAGTTGAGTCTAGTAAAGAAGGCTTTACTCCTTCTAGTGAAGCTCCTAAGTCGCGCAATCAGGATGCTAAGTGCTTCAAGTGCCACGGTTATGGCCACATCCAATCTCACCCTAATCAACGTACTATGTTGATTATGGATAATGGCCAGGTGGAAACTGATGATGAGAAAGAACATGTGATACGAACTCTATACGAGACTAGGACCTAGAAGATTGATTGGTAACACGTTGAAAAGATGGAGTTGAGAACGACACAAGAAACCGCTCGAGTATCAAACCAACGGTAGAAAGACGCCACGATTGAGTGCGTTTCTCAATCAATGAGTCTCCGATCACCTTAGGAACAACGCTAAGATGTCAAATTTAGCTTTTGCAATCCAAGGAAGAGGGCAACGCCCAACAGCAAGTTTGATGAAAAATTCTCAAATCTCTTTCCCTTAGAATGAAAGAAAATACAACTATAAATAACCCTACTAATACCCAAGATGGGTTGAACTAAGACTTGACCCAATGAACTACTCTAATATGGACTTAATTTCGGACCTAAGGGAAGCCATAAGGCTGGCCGAAACTAACCCCTTCCAAATTAAACAATCCAACTCACTAATTATGGCCTAACCATCTAATTCGGATCCAACTCAACATGAGATCTTGGACCGACTTTGTTCCTACTAATTTAACTAAAATATCTAGTAGCATACTACTAACAACTTGACATTAAAATTTGGCCCGTTTGAGCATCAATGGACAGCCCATACGAGCTCTACCTCGCATCATTCCCCTCCTCTTGAAAAGATTTGTCCTCAAATCTCCAAGGAATGACTCGAAAAGCACAAGTGAGTGACGAATTTCTCGACGAAACAGCCACACATTGGTTCTCATTGAATGGATGATGCTCATAGATGTCAACATCCACACAATTATTTGAACATGTCACTTGGACAGCTTGTAGACGTTCAAGCACCAAGTACATGTTGTATGTTCAAGAACCCTTCAATAGCCTCGGACCTCTCACGAACAAGTAATGCAGCAAAATGTCGACCACTCTTTGAAAAAGGCTAACCGAGTACCATGTCGTCTATGCAAGCAGAAGATGCACACGACCTCAAGTTGCACATCAAACTTAACTCTTGCAGGTAGCAACATGAAAGAGTGGGCAACAATCACTTCACATGAACATGTAGACGGCATTGTAGAAATGAAGGACAACGATTGACTCAAATCCGTAGGTGAATGAAGGCCTAAAGACTCACAAACTATGGCTGACTTTGGCACTTCAAATCTAGAGCAATAAGCTCAAAAATCATCAGGAAAGTAGGTTGTAACATGACAATGCATGAGTTGATTTTGGATTTGGAATTGAGCATCAACCGACCACAAAGACTTACAACACTTAGTATGCACACTCCATGAAAACTAGCAAGCTTTCCAATGGACGTAGGCAATGAACAAAACAAGGAAAATGTGACCACGCCTTGCTCAACCTGCACAAAAGGAAAGAACATTAAACAATGCAAACGTTAGCCGGTTAGGAATCAAATCTTACTTCACATCCTTGGCTTTCGCAGACATGGCCAATGTCATTTCCTTTCTTTGTACTAAGGCCGAATTACTTTTGCCTTTTTCCACTCTATTTTCCTCGGCCCTTTGCTCACTCTTTTGTTTACAATCAGCCTTATCTATTTCCCTAGCACACTTCTCTTGTAGAAGATGTTGATATGTCTCCCATATTGTCCCTTTATTAATTGATTGAACTCTACGTTTAGACCTCGAAGAGATCAAATAATCCATCTCCACCTTTCTTGAATAGGATAACTTTGATGTGTGATGTTGATCAATGGGACGAGACAACCTTGTTGTCTTTGAGGAAGACAGCATGGAACTCCTCTCATGACAACCTTGTTCATCAGTTGATCAAGTCGTCTTTGAAGTGGCTCGATAGCATCATGCATTATTTGCTGCATTTCACTTATCAAGGCCTTATTATTGAGCTTGGCAAAGCATGATGATTCTCCCTCATTGGACATACTGATATCCCAACAAAAATATTAGTGCAAATAAATAAATAAATAAATATATGTATATGTATATGTATATGCCCCACTATCGCTCTCTTAGTGTTTACACTCATACTAGTATTTACTCAAAATTGCTCAAACAATCTTACCAACTCAATTTCACAGCTTGTTACTCATTTGACTTGAAGAAACTAGTAATTTCATCCAGGCAATGTTGGCTTATCAATTGAGATTCGCACTAGCAGCAATTTGGCTCGACTTGGACAAGAAGGATTCAATGACATAACCAGAAATTTAAGACACTTAAAGCTCAACTCAAAGGACACAAAACTACTGGAAAAACACTACAATATATTCTAGAAAAACATGGAAAAGAATGGGATTTGACTGACAAGAATTCGGGCTAAAACAGTTTGGAAGCTAGGTAAACTAGTGGACTGTGTGACGACCCCACCTCCCCCTAAGGCGAACCAAAAAGGGTTAGTGGGCCACCTGCTCAACTCTTACCAGGACTCAGTCACGTGCTACAAAATTTTAGAACAATAACATCAATAATAAAGGTGATAACAAATACAACCTCCAAGGTGTACAGTTATAGACCTGAAATGCTCATACAATCTATGAATACAACCACAGAGTCGAATTTACAAAATCAAAACCACGAAAGCAAGCTAGAAATTCTGAGTGCTCACGCGAGCAACTAACAAACTTAGATGAAATTTAGGCATTTTCCAATTTCCACTCTCACATTCTCATTCCTGTAAGGAAAACAAATTCATGGAATGAACTAAAAATCCAGTGAAGTTCCAAGAAAACAGGCAAGTAAACTTGCATACATGATACTATTCATAGGATATCGAAAAACAAGTCATACTCAAGCAGACCGTGACATATGGTTTATTAATCAGGTAACCAAATAGATCATGCATTAATATATGGTAAAGAACATATTTACATCAAAAGGATATAGGCTGCTCTTAGGAGCAAGTTCCACAGCTGCTTGTTCGAGGTTCGTTGACTCTCCGTCAACAAGGAAATTATAATGTCCGTAGATCACCACTAAACGTCAATTTTTGTCCATCGATAATCCCCCTGTCGGGCCTGAACACCAATCAAGTACCCATGGCTCGTCAATCTCCTCGACCAAGCACTATGCCAGCTCGATTCAATCAACTGTATACAAGTATTCATGATTGGCTTAAAACCCCAAGTATTCAGGATCAAGTATTCATGAGTGGAGTCGTTGGTTGTCACCCAACGCTTACGCAAGTAATGATTGGAACCGTTAGATGTCATCTAACACTGTGTCATGAGTTCAATTCACGAGTTCAAGTCATGAGTAAACAAGTTACGAACTTTGTCCTTTACCCAAGGTTGCCCAACTTACCCGACCGCTCTAAGACTAGTCTCAAGCAAGAGGTCCAATGAGGGCTCAGTTCAGCCGTTACCGACCTACATTCATGCATACGCATGAGTAATCCAAGTTTCAACTTATCCGACGTTTCGGATAAAGGTTCAAGGGCCTAATTCAACCGCTGCAAGAAGATATACAGTCGATCTACAATCATGCACATATACATGCAAGTCCACACGCAAGATCAAGTGTTTCAAGTTCACGGAGGTCGAGTGCACATGAGGACGCACTCGCCTAGCCAAAATCAAGTCACAAGCAAACTCAGCATATCACGGTTTCAAGTATTTCAAGTCAATATACAGGTCACATGTAAATCACATTACTTGCGCATGTATGAATGAAATATCAAATGTTTAGTCAAATTAGATCAAGTGCGATAAAGTACAAACTCCCTTATGAAATGTCAAATCAAGTGTCTAGCAAATTCCTAGCTACAATGAACATGGAACATGCAGATGAACACTCACCACAACACAAGGTTAAGTGTTCGCCTCGTCTGCACTTCCAACCTCACTTCTACGTCCTAAAATCACATCTATAAAGTGTTATGAGATCCACTACGCCAAATCACATTACTCAAAGAAAATCACCTCAAATCACCCAAGTTATCTCCATTCCAAACACAAAACCAAGCTCAAAATGGTTTAACAATTCCAACTTGAAGTTGGAAATCGAAGCAAGAACAATTTTAAGAAAATAGAATTTCTCCAGTTTTGCACTATACTATTTGGAAAATCATATCTCAAGCTTCTTAAGTCCAAAATTTATAAACTTTATATCATTGGAAAATAGACTCAAAGGATTACAATTTTCCAGAAGACACATTTGCAAGATTCTATCCACAAGTCATTTAAATTCCAACTTCAAATTACTGCTTCATCCAATAGAAAGACAGAGCAGGTATGCAAATTCAGTCAACTTTGAAAAATCACAGATATTCATAGGAATTGAGAAAATTTCTGAAATTTGCACGATATAAAGTATTCTGAATCTAGTTTCAAACGCAACAAACAAGTCTCAATTTAAATTTTTCTACACCAAGATACAATAGATTTTTCAAGACCGTTCAGAGTCTCCTGCGGAACAAAATTTTCAGCAACACTTGACTCAACCTTCCCACTTAATCTCATGATTTTGGTTCAAATCCAACTCATAATCAAAGTTTAATGTCCAACATAGTTTGTGAAGCAAGATTTTTCCCAAAATTTCTTGAAAAATAAGGGCAAATAGTACTCAAAAGTTTCGGCCAGCAAGAATCTTTCAAAACAGAATTTTTCCACCAAAATTTGCAACAAAATCTAACCAAAATTCAAGCTTTCCAAGAAATATACACACAGGCCACAACATCAAACTTTAAAGCACCAAAATCTACCACAAACATTTATCATTAAAGCATAAGAATGAACCCCAAGTCATCTACCTACCTTGCCATGAAAATACAAGAAATTTTCCTCAAGTCATCTACATAAATCAAGGTTTTAGGGAAACCCATTAACAACCCATTAAAGATTCAATTTTTCTAACTACAAATCTACTAGAAACTTGAAGGAAAAGAGGGTTTCAAGCCAATACCTCTCCTAGCAATTTCAACCAAGCAACAAGTCCAAGTTTCCTTCAAGATTTACCTCCAAACAAGACTTTCTTCCAAGCCCAAATGAGGTTCAAGAATCAACCAAAGTTGGGGAAGATTTGAAACAAAAATGGAGGAAAAAAAAAGTTGAGCTTCTTCTCTTTTTTTTCCTAGCTCTCGGCCCTCTCTCTCCTCTTTCCTCTTGATTTTGGTTGTCTTATTTTTTTTTTTTAGGCAAGAAAAGAAAATTAAATGGTAAGAAAGTTTGGTCAAAGGTCTCACTTGGTTTATATGGTGACACTTGTCGCCTTCTAGAATTCTTTAGCTCCAAGTGTCTCAACACTTGTCACCTTCTAGAGCTCTCTAGCTCCAAGTGTCCCAATTCTCTCTCTTATTGCACTAATGTCCTCCCTTTTTTTTCTTTCCAAAAGTTCCTTTTACACCCCACTAAAAAGGAAATTTTCATTTTACCCCACACATTAACTTTCACATGTAAAATTTTATAAAAGCATTAAGGCAAGATCATCATCAAATCAATAAATAACCAAATAGATGACTAAATAAATAAAGTACCATGTAGTTAAGTTAGATAAATTGGCAAAATTTCTAGGTTCTCACACCCCCTCCCCCTTAAAAGAATTTTATCCTCGAAATTCTAACTTTTGCTCATAAAACTCAATTCTATAGGGTTTCCTTCACTTCTCAAGAGTTTCCTCTCTCTCATAATGCTTACACAATTGAATTACTAAACACATACTACCCTTTCTAGTCGAAATTCCATCCTTCCTTACAATCCACAAGTAAAAATCCTTGTTCAAAACCAAGAATATAGTAAAGAAATTGAATCATTTGATAGGGGTTTAATTCCAACCAAAGACAGATGTTTAATATCACTAATCAAAACATCAAGCACCAAGGTCACTATTTCTAACGGAGATACAACTTATATATAAATCTTTCACTACACATAGTCTAATAAATATAGCTATTTCAAGTAAAACATCACTAATTGCTAACTTTAACTATTACAGCAGTTCACCCTTGTGAAATTCATTTATTTTGGATAGTTCCTCACTTAATGTCCAAGTTGGAAGCATTTGAAACATGCACCAGTTGTTAACTAACATAATCTCATATGAATTTTGATACAGGTTTCACACTTAGCAGCTACTCCTCTCTTCTTGAAGTGTCCATTCTTTTCTTTCTCCTTCCCTTTATCCTTCATAGTGAGTTCATCTTCACTATTCACTTTATGTTTCCCTTTAGTATCATGAGAACTTCCTTCACCTCTTTTAACTTGATTACTATGAAGGACTTGAGATGCTAATTGACTAGGCGAATACACCAACTCAAACTTATTCCTCACCTCTTCCGGGATTTCTTTATATTTCTTTTCCAGTTCCACATTCTTGTGTAATATCTCAATTTTCTCCACATATTCTTGTTTTCATTGTCCTTTGTGAGAACCCTAAAATTTTCACATTTGTTTCAGCATTTTGGTTACTCTTACTTTCCTTTTTAAAAATGAAAAGAATTTGCTATCCAATTCTTAGGAGGGTTTCATTGCATATATATGAACGTGTGATTGTGTATATTAAGTGTATTTGCGTGAGATTTTCGATATATGTATTCGTTGGAAGTACGGACGAACACAGCGTGTGAACTTGGAAAAGAAAAATTTTTCGGAAAAGTGAAAGGGCCAAATCCGGCCGCAAATCTGGCCAGTTCTTGGCCAGATTGTTGAAGGGTTTTTAAAAAAAATTGAGTTCGCCTCTACCCTATATCCGGCCAGGAATCCGGCCGGATTACCGGCCGGATTGTGACGTGTCACAGTCGGTCACCAGCTTTAATCGGCTGTTTCTTTCCTTCTCATCCCACTTTTTGGTCCAAAATATCTTCATGTCTTCCTTAGCTCAGCCGGCTGCCTTGAGAGATAACCAAGAAAAGCTTTTCATTTTCTAACTTCTATTTCAACTTAAATCTTGAGTTTTAACCGGTGGATTTTCAAACTACTCCGCACAAGTGCTAGCTAAGGTGAGTTAAAGGTGATAGTGGAGTTGTTTTTGGGAGTGATGCTCTAAGTTCCTACCTTTCTTGAGTTGTAAGGTGAGTTGCTAAGGAAGTTCTTGTTTTGTTTTAATAATGGTATATTGGTGGATTGTGAAGGTTAAAGATGCTATATTGTGGATGATTTCATGATTTTAGGTCAAGTTGGACCCTTTTCTGATTTATTGGGGATTTTTTCGATTTTATATGATAGTCATGGATTGGCTTTGATTTGATAGCTCTAAATGGTGTTAAATGAAACTTTTATGTGTTAATTACGATCGTTTGCGGAAAATTTACGCTTGTGGGGATAAATTCTGGTTCTAGGGTTTTAATTTGGGGGTTTTCTTATAGTTGGCTTTGGAGCTTCTAATTAGCTTTGATTGAAGGGTTTTGTGGCCTAATTGGATGTGTTTTATTGTTTATGAGTTGTATGTATGATTGTGGTTAAATTGCTATGAGAATGGGTTTTGGATTGTAGGGTGAAAATGTGGAATTTAAGGGGAAATGCCGTCCGTTTATTTTCTTGTATTGTGAGTGAGTTAAAGTGGTTTTAGAAATGTGTGATGGGTCAAGTGGGACGTATCTCATTGAAAATTTGATCGGTTCTTTCAAAAGTTGATCGAGGGCTAAGTTTCTATTTGAACTTGTATACTTTCGTTTGGCAAATACCATGACCGTTTTTTCATTTTAAAACATGATACCTCTTTAGTTTAAACTCCCGATGTTTACTTACTCTTTGCCAAAATAAAGAGGAGTGGTTTAGGGTTTCTTAGGTATTTTGTCCTCTTTTCACATGATTTTCATTAGGACCTTTGTTATATAATAACTACTTGAATATATGTTGACTTTGAGCCACATAAACGATTCAGAAAGAATATTTCCTTAGCCTATCTATTTGGATACTGATTGGTCTTTGGTCCAAGTGTTTTTCGTTGAAAATTTTATACCCCTTTTGAGTTTAGTTTTGCGTTTGGTTTATGAAACCCTAGTTATTTCCGTCCACAGATCCAAATACCTCATTTCACTTTTAAAGTCATCTTTTATACGTTCTTCTCGTCGTTAGTCGAATTTTCTTTGATTAAACCTAATTTTGCTAGATGAACTGTAATATTCCTTCTTGTTTAATCTTAGGTTTCATCGGTGACTGAGGGTAATATCCGGAAGGGTATTTTGGACGTTATTTTGCGTAAATAGGTGAGTGTTTCTTGTTTGTTATATTTCCTTGACTTCTTGGCTTGTTGTTATTGATTGATAATGTGTTAAGTGCTCTCAATGATTGCCAAAACGAGTTTTCTAGACGAGTGTGTACTTTATCGTACTCGACCTAAATGGATGTGAAATTTTCAACGATTGAATAATTGAAACGTTACTCGTGCATGAATGTAAGCCTTTTGGCTGAACTGGGCCCTGCCCTTCGTTACCGATCGACTCGAGCCAGAAGCGGACTTGGTCGGGCGATTTGGTGACCCTGGGTGACTGTTTGGTATACTCGAGTATTACCCTGAAATCTGGTGGAGCCTGGCCAACGTCCAGGAGGGGGTGAATGAAATCAATGAACGAATGTCAATGCAAATGAGGGGTTTTACTTACAAAAATGCATTTTCAAATGATTGAAGGAATAAGGGAATGAAAGGAGAACGAATGAATGAATGAACAAATGGATGTGAAATTTTCAACGATTGAATGATTGAAATGTTACTTGTGTATGAATGTAAGCCTTTTGGCTGAACTGGGCCCTGCCCTTCGTTACCGATCGACTCGAGCCAGAAGCGGACTTGGTCGGGCGATTTGGTGACCCTGGGTGACTATTTGGTATACTCGAGTATTACCCTGAAGTCTGGTGGAGCCTGACCAACGTCCAGTAGGGGGTGAATGAAATGAATGAACGAATGTCAATGCAAATGAGAGGTTTTACTTACAAAAATGCATTTTCAAATGATTGGAGGAATAAGGGAATGAAAGGAGAACGAATGAATGAATGAACGAATGAATGGCTCCCTGTGAGCACGTATCCTTTTATTGATTGTGTTTATCGCCTTATATTGTAAATGTATCTTGAATTAATGGTGATATGTAGTGAATGCTTTGAACGTATTGTTTGTCTATGTGTTCGGAACCTCGCTGAGCTTTTAGCTCATCCCTTTAGTTTTGTTTTCCTTAACAAGGGAAGGCGAACCAGAACGAGAGCTTTGTATCGACTAGCCTAGTCTAGTTTCTTGAATTTTGTAATGGTTCTCGCCCTAGTGCTTGGCATGGGCTAGATGTATGAAGAATTGCGAACCTTTGTATATTCGATGGTTGTACTCCCTTTTGAGATAGAAATGTATATAAGTTTCGCTTTAAGTTTTGGATTGTTGTTATATTTATTCCTGTGGTTTCATTCTGATTTTGATTAAGGATTGAAGCGAACAACTGAGTCCCTGCGAGAGCTGGGCAGGCGGTCCGCCGAACCCTTTGGTATCAGAGCCTGCTTCTCGTGGTCTCTGCGCGGAGTGAGCCTGGACTGAGTGGTGAGTAAGTATGAAGGACTAAGTGCTCGTTCGAGCATAAGCTATGAATTGTGAATGTTATAGGCCTTGAACCTTTCTCATGGTTTCTGAGGACAATAGATAGGTACGTCAGGTAGGAATTTCGATTGTAGATAGTTTACTCTTGGGACTTGCCAGCTCGAGATGTGAATTGTCTTATATCGGATTCTCGAGCCCGAGTACTCCAAAGTTGAGGCAGTGTTAAGTACTTGAGACTTGTAATTTTAGGAACATGAACAGGCTTTGTTTGGCTAGAATGAGTACAAGAGGTCAATGGACATCTAGTTTGGATAGTAACTGACGTGAGAGACCGGGACGATATTGCCTTTTCTTTTGATTTGCCTTATATTGTTATGACATGACATTAGTTTGTGTATTTGTGTATATGATTATCTATCTAATTTGATATGTATGTGTATATTTGACCATCTGTCTTCTTGATATGTGGTGTTTTATGTGTGTATATGTCTATTTGTATATTTGGTACACTAGAATTTAGTTACTTTAGTCAACTTACTGCATTTAATCACTAAATTACCTTTTGGGGAAAAGAAAAGAAAAGAGAGAGGGAAAAAAAACATATATATATGGACGGAAGACGTGGTCGCGGACGTGGTCGTGGCCGTGGGACCAAACGAGCCTAAGAGCCAAGAGAAGAATGGGAAATAACAGCTGAACAAGGACAAGGACCGAAAGTTGAAGCCGAAGACCAAATGGCGACGGCAATTCAACAAATGACAAACATTTTGGCAAGGTTAGTGGACCAACAAGGTCAAATACCTGTGAATCAACCCCAAAACCCTGAAATAGGAGAAAATCGGGCTCTTGAGAGGTTTTAGAAGTTTGCTCCTCCAAAATTCGCCGGGGGGCCTAATTCGGACATCGCTGAACAATGGTTAGAGGCCATGGTGAATATTTTCACAGCTTTGAACTACACTGAACAAAGGCAAGTGAACTTTGCAGTGTTTCAATTTGAAGGATCGGCCCGAGCATGGTGGAACATAATTAAAGCAAAGTGGAAAAGAGAACGAACTATATGGACATGGGCGAACTTTATAAGAGAATTTAACGAAAAGTACCTCCCACCTTTAGTCCAAGAAATGAGGGAGGATGAATTTATTGGACTACGCCAGGGAACTTTAAGTGTGGCTAAATATGAAATGAAATTTACCAAACTATTCAAGTTCGCTTCCGAATTAGTGGCCACGGAACTGAGGAGAGTGAGATGGTTTATACAGGGATTGAATTTGAAAATTCAAGAAACTCTAGCGGCGGTTCAAGTTAATACGTTTACGGAGGCTCTTGAGAAAACCCAACGAATCGAGAATGCAACCGCACAGGTAAAAGCCTCCCAAACTCGGAAAAGAGGTGCAGCTGGTAGTGTGGTTGAGGAACCTGGTGAATCAATAGCACCTTCTAAAGTGCAGAAAGTGAACCCGTTACCCCGCCCACCATGGACATTAGGGGCGGTAGATGAAAGGTCTACAAAAGAAAGTCAAATCGGACCTAAGGAGATTTCTCAAGAAAGTCAAAGGATGGCTTCTCACTTGACTTGTGGCTACTGTGGAAAGGCCAATCACACCGAGAAGGATTGTTGGCGGAAAGGGCGGAAGTGTTTGATTTACGGAAGTGGGGATCATCAAGTTAGCAACTGTCCGAGGAGACAGTCACGTGAAAGTAGTACTCCGCAACTGGATGGAGCCAAAATCAAAACAAGCGAATGAAAGAGGGAAACGAACAAGTGCACTGGCAAAAGTTTATGCATTAGATAACCAAACAGTTCCGGACTCGTCTGAGGCAAATGAAGGTAAAAATTTTGAGGATGAAATTTCTTTAAGGGGGGGAGAGTGTGAGAACCCTAAAATTTTCACATTTGTTTCAGCATTTTGGTTACTCTCACTTTCCTTTTTAAAAATGAAAAGAATTTGCAATCCAATTCTTAGGAGGGTTTCATTGCATATATATGAACATATGATTGTGTATATTAAGTGTATTTGCATGAGATTTTTGATATATGTATTCGTTGGAAGTACGGACGAACGCGGTGTGAACTTGGAAAAGAAAAATTTTTCGGAAAAGTGAAAGGGCCAAATCCGGTAGCAAATCCAGGCCAGTTCTTGGCCGGATTGCTGGCCGGATTGTTGAAGGGTTTTGAAAAAAAATTGAGTTCTCCTCTGCCCTGTATCAGGCTAGGAATCCGACCAGTAATCTGGCCAGAAATCGGCCGGATTGTGACGTGTCACAGTCGGTCACCAGCTTTGACCGGCTGTTTCTTTCCTTCTTATCCCACTTTTTGGCCCAAAATATCTTCATTTCTTCCTTAGCTCAGCCGGCTGCCTTGAGAGAAAACCAAGAAAAGCTTTTCATTTTCAAACTTCTATTTCTACTTAAATCTTGAGTTTTAACCGGTGGATTTTCAAACTACTCCGCACAAGTGCTAGCTAAGGTGAGTTAAAGGTGATAGTGGAGTTGTTTTTGGGAGTGAAGCTCTAAGTTCCTACCTTTCTTGAGTTGTAAGGCGAGTTGCTAAGGAAGTTCTTGTTTTGTTTTAATAATGGTATATTGGTGGATTGTAAAGGTTAAAGATGCTATATTGTGGATGATTTCATGGTTTTAGGTCAAGTTGGACCCTTTTCTGATTTATTGGAGATTATTCCGATTTTATATGATAGTCATAGATTGGCTTTGATATGATAGCTCTAAATGGTGTTAAATGAAACTTTTATGCGTTAATTACGATCGTTTGCGAAAAATTTACGCTTGTGGGGATAAATTCCGGTTCTAGGGTTTTAATTTGGGGGTTTTCTTATAGTTGGCTTTGGAGCTTCTAATTACCTTTGATTGAAGGGTTTTGTGGCCTAATTGGATGTGTTTTATTGTTTATGAGTTGTATGTATGATTGTGGTTAAATTGCTATGAGAATGGGTTTTTGGATTGTAGGGTGAAAATGTGGAATTTAAGGGGAAATGCCGTCCGTTTATTTTCTTGTATTATGAGTAAGTTAAAGTGGTTTTAGAAATGTGTGTTGGGTCAAGTGGGACGTATCTCATTGAAAATTTCATCGGTTCTTTCAAAAGGTAGTCGAGGGCTAAGTTTCTATTTGAACTTGTATACTTTCGTTTGGCAAATACCATGACCGTTTTTCCATTTTAAAACATGATACCTCTTTAGTTTAAACTCCCAATGTTTACTTACTCTTTGCCAAAATAAAGAGGAGTGGTTTAGGGTTTCTTAGGTATTTTGTCCTCTTTTCACATGATTTTCATTAGGACCTTTGTTATATAATATCTACTTGAATATATATTGATTTTGAGCCACATAAATGATTCAGAAAGAATATTTCCTTAGCCTATCTATTTGGATACTGATTGGTCTTTGGTCCAAGTGTTTTTCGTTGGAAATTTTATACCCCTTTTGAGTTTAGTTTTGCATTTGGTTTATGAAACCCTAGTTATTTCCGTCCACAGATCCAAATACCTCATTTCACTTTTGAAGTCATCTTTTATAATTCTTCTCGTCGTTAGTTGAATTTTCTTTGATTTCACTTAATTTTGCTAGATGAACTGTAATATTCCTTCTTGTTTAATCTTAGGTTTCATCGGTGACTAAGGGTAATATCCGGAAGGGTATTTTGGACGTTATTTTGCGTAAATAGGTGAGTGTTTCTTGTTTGTTATATTTCCTTGACTTCTTGGCTTGTTGTTATTGATTGATAATGTGTTAAGTGCTCTCAATGATTGCCAAAACGAGTTTTCTAGACGAGTGTGTGGATGTGAAATTTTCAACGATTGAATGATTGAAACGTTACTTGTGCATGAATGTAAGGCTTTTGGCTGAACTGGGCCTTGCCCTTCGTTACCGATCGACTAGAGCCAGAAGCGGACTTGGTTGGTCGATTTGGTGACCCTGGGTGACTGTTTGGTATACTCGAGTATTACCCTGAAGTCTGGTGGAGCCTGGCCAACGTTCAGGAAGGGGTGAATGAAATGAATGAACGAATGTCAATGCAAATGAGGGGTTTTACTTACAAAAATGCATTTTCAAATGATTGGAGGAATAAGGGAATGAAAGGAGAATGAATGAACGAATAAATGGCTCCCTATGAGCACGTATCCTTTTATTGATTGTGTTTATCGCTTTATATTGTAAATGTATCTTGAATTAATGGTGATATGTAGTGAATGCTTTGAACGTATTGTTTGTCTATGTTTTCGGAACCTCACTGAGCTTTTAGCTCATCCCTTTAGTTTTGTTTTCCTTAACAGGGGAAGGCGAGCCAGGACGAGAGCTTTGTATCGACTAGCCAAGTCTACTTTCTTGAATTTTGTAATGGTTCTCGCCCTAGTGCTTGGCACGGGCTGGATGTATGAAGAATTAAGAACCTTTGTATATTCGATGGTTGTACTCCTTTTTGAGATAGAAATGTATATAAGTTTCGCTTTAAGTTTTGGATTGTTGTTATATTTATTCCTGTGGTTTCATTCTGGTTTTGATTAAGGATTGAAGTGAATAACTGAGTCCCGGCGAGAGTTGGGTATGCGGTCTGCCAAACCCTTTGGTTCGCCTTAGGGGGAGGTGGGGCTGTCACATCCTTCCCAGTAGTCGGCCAATTTCTTTTGGAATTCTACCTCTATTCGAAAGATGTCTATTTCCTTATGCATATCTCTCAAATTTGTCATATTACTGATTCTCTTAAAGTCAAATGATAGCCTGCCAGAACAATCAAAAGATCGGGATGAATAACTAATCACAATTGGAAACTTTGGCCATTTTACTCTTCCGTTCTTTTGCTTACAAATCACCCAAGAAATATAAATCTTAACTATTCTCTACTTGAGGTAGATGAGTTCTTGGGTTTTCTTATAAAGATTACTATGATCACTTATGAACATAACAAAATACGGAATCATATTCTTTAAAACAAAAGTTCTACACCCTAACTCCCTCTCTATTATACACTTACTTACAAACTTACTCAAGAAGTAACCATAGCCTCTTACCCCCACTAGTGCCTTATACCATCCTCTATCAAGACGATCATTCTAATTCTATCAAAACTCTCATACAAGTATAGAACTCACGTCTTTGTCCCCAAAATTCCATACATAATCTATAACTTATAGAGAAATAGGAATCAAAACCAGGTTCCTATGGGGTATCATAGAAGGGTAGGAAATAGACAAGAGTAGTCAAGCAAGAATTAAAATGTAATACATATATAACTGTAATCGAATCGCAGCAAAATCAAGAAAACACGGAATAAGGATACACATGTACAAGAGAAATGAAACAGGCTGCAATACTAGAGCCTTAAACATTCACGACGACCGCAAACTAGCCATCATCTATATAAACCTTAACCAGACAGACATGAAACTAGTCCATGACGACACTCTCTGATCCACTCTTCTTGATTAGTTCAATCTCAAGTCCAATACTAGAATTTTTTTTACGCCTTGACTTTTACCATCCAATTTTATCTCAAGTCCAATCAAGATACCGACTCTTATTCTAGTGCTTTCCATTTTTGGTACTCGGGTACAAAAATTCAAAACTAGGAGAATTCACATCTCAGACTGTACGCTCCCAAGTGCAAATCAACCAAGTTTAAAATTCCTACCTGACGTACATATCTATCTTCTCAAATATCACAACTTATGCTCAAGAAGAGCACTTAGTTTTTTATACTTATTCACATAATTGGAACCATAACACCACTTGGTCCAACCTCACCCCGCACAGAGACCATGCAAAACAGCTCTGATGTCAAGTGTGACGACCCCACCTCCCCTTAAGGCGAACCAAAAAGGGTTAACGGGCTGTCTGCCCAACTCTCGCCAAGACTCAGTCACGTGCTACGAAATTTTAGAACAATAACATCAATAATAAAGGCGATAACAAATACAACCTCTAAGGTGTACAATTATGAATCTCAAATGCCCATACAATCTATGAATACAGCCACAGAGTCGAATTTATAAAATCAAAACTACGCAAGCAAGCTAGAAATTCTAAGGAGTGCTCGCGCGAGTAACTAACAAACTTAGATGAAATTTAGGACTTTCCTAATTTTCACTCTCACATTCTCATCCCTGTAAGAAAAATAAATTCATAGAATAAGTTAAAAGTCCAGTGAGATTCCAAGAAAACAGGCAAGTAAACTCGCATACATGATATTGTTCATAGGATATCGAAAAACAAGTCATACTCAAGTAGATCATGACATATGGTTTAGTAATCAGGTAACTAGATAGATCATGCATTAATATACGATAAAAAACACATTTACGTCAAAAGGATATAGGCTGCTCTCAGGAGCAGGTTCCACAACTGCTTGTTCGAGGTTTGTTGACTCTCCGTCAACCAAAAAATTATAATGTCTGTAGATCACCACTAAACGTCAATCTCCATCCACCGATCATCCCCCTGCCGAGCCCAAACGCCAATCAAGTACCCATAGTTCGTCAATCTCCTCGACAAAACCCTATATCGGCTCGATTTAATCAACTAGCCATGGGGTTGGGCTTATAACCCTAGGTATTCAAGTATTCATTATGTGGCTTAAAACCCCAAGTGTTCAGAATCAAGTATTCATGAGTAGAGTGGTTGGTTGTCACCCAACGCTCACGCAGATAATGATTGGAGCTATTAGCTATCATCTAACGCTCCGTCATGAGTTCAATTCACGAGTTCAAGTTATGAGTAAACAAGTTAGAAAATTTGTCCTTTATACAAAGTTGCCCAACTTACCCGACCGCTCTAAGGTTGGTCTCAAGCAAGAGGTCAAACGAGGCCTCAATTCAGCCATTACGGACCTATATTAATGTATACGCATGAGTAACCCAAGTTCCAACTTACCCGACGTCTCGGATAAGGGTTCAAGGGCCTAGTTCAATAGTTGCAAGAAGATATATAGTCGGTCTACAATTATGCACATATACATGCAAGTCCACACAGAAGATCAAGTGTTTCAAGGTCACGGTGGTCGAGTGCACATAAGGACACACTCGCTTAGGCAAAATCAAATCACAAGCAAACTCAACATGTCATGGTTTCAAGTATTTCAACTATTTAAATCAAGATACATGTCACATATAAATAACGTTACTTGTGCATGTATGAATGAAATATCAAGTGTTTAGTCAAATTAGGTCAAGTGCGATAAAGTACACACTCGCCTATGAAATGTCAAATCAAGTGTCTAGCAAATTCCTAGCAATAATGAACATGGAACATGCAGATGGAACACTCACCACGACACAAGTTTAAGTGTTCGCCTCGTGTGCACTTCCAACTCACTTTCACGTCGTAAAATAACGTTTATAAAGTGTCATGGATCCACTACGCCAAATCACATTACTCAGAAGAAAATCACCCCAAATCACCCAAGTTATCTCTATTCCAAACACAAAACCATGTTCAAAATGGTTCAACAAATCCAACTTGAAGTTGGAAATGGAAGCAAGAACAATTTTAAGAAAACAGAATTTCTCCAATTTTGTGCGACACTATTTGGAAAATCATATTTCATGTCATTTCTCTTAGCCACCTCAAAATGAGGAATAATACCCACTTAATTGATCCTAAAGGACGAGCTAACGAGAAAAAGTGACCGTTTCCCCCTAAGCACCGATCCTAAAGTGAGAAAGAAATATTTTGCAATTTAGTCTTGTTTTGAGAGATTCATCATGATATTTTCTATATGAGTTTAAACACGATATTTAAATTTCTTCATTTGAAGAATGTAATTTCTATTATACATCAATTCACATTACATGTTAGTATGTGCCTTTTTTTCTAAACACAGTTTCTTGTTTTGTCCAAGTAAATGGAGAGCCATCTGAACAAAAATTTTTATAATTAAAATAGGCCCAAATTGGGGCAAATTTTTGTCATATATTTATGAGATTTTGCTCAATAGACCCAAATTGGGGCAAAATTTTGATATATATATATATATATGTGTGTGTGTGAGATTTTGCCCAATAATACATTTGTAATATAAAATTTTTATAATACATTTGTGAGATTTCGTCCAAAAGTCAAGTAATATACCTTCGAATCTATCGTTCAAATTTGATTTCGATAAGACCGCTTCTTTTAAGAGCAGTAAATGCATCATTTTTCAGAATAAAATAAGAAATTTTTTTGGAAAAATTCAAGCACATGTTGTACTTTAAAAAATCTCCTTAGTGCAGGTTTTTATGACTAAAATCAACGAAAAAGCACAAGTCAGAATCTTGCAAATTTGAAGGTCAATCACGAAAAAGATGAGAGGCCCTATACTAAGGCAAATTTTGAAAAATGCAATTTCAAAAACTAGCTCAAATCCGTTGTATAATCTACTTTCAAGCACAAAATCATTAATTTTATTGGATTTGAGTTTTATCCCACCAACCGTTATTTTGTTGGGTTTGAGTTTTATCACACCAACAGTTTATTTTGTTGGGTTTGGATTTTATTCCACCAACATTAATTTTGTTGGATTTGAATTTTATCCTACCAACTGTTATTTCGTTGGGTTTGGATTTTATCCCACCAACAATTATTTTGTTGAGCTTGAGTTTTATCCCACCAACCTTTATCGTGTTGGGTTTGAGTTTTATCTCACCAACCGTTTATTTTGTTGAATTTAAATTTTATCCCATCAACCATTTTTTTTGTTGGAATTGAGTTTTCTCCCACCAACCGTATTGGGTTTAAGTTTTATCCCACCAATCGTTTATTTTGTTGGATTTGAATTTTATTTCATCAATCTTTATTTTGTTGGGTTTGGATTTTATCCCAATAACCGTTTATTTTGTTGGGTTTCAATTTTATCCCACCAACCGTGTTGGGTTTGGATTTTATCACAACAATCATTTATTTTGTTGGGTTTGAATTTTATCGGACCAACCGTTATTTTATCGGGTTTGAATTTTATCTCATCAACCGTATATTTTATTGGATTTGAATTTTATCCCACTAATCGTATTGGGTTTGGATTTTATCCCACCAACCGTTATTTTGTTGGGTTTGAGTTTTATCCCATCAATTATTTATTTTGTTGGATTTGGATTTTATCCCACTAACTGTTATTTTGTTAGATTTGGATTTTATCTCACCAATCGTTTATTTTGTTAAGTTGGGGTTTTATCCCACTAACCGTTATTTTGTTAGATTTGATTTTTATCCCACCAACCATTTATTTTATTGAATTTGAATTTTATCCCACCAACCATATTGGGTTTGAATTTTATCCCACCAAACTTTATTTTGTTGGATTTGGATTTTAACCCAGAGATTGTTTATTTTATTGGGTTGATTTTTATCCCACCAACCGTGTTGAGTTTGATTTTTATCCCACCAACCATATTGGGTTTGAATTTTATCTCACCAATTTTTATTTTGTTAGATTTACATTTTATTTTACCAACCGTGTTGGGTTTGGATTTTATTCTACCAACCTTTATTTTGTTGAATTTGGATTTTATTCCACCAACTTTTATTTTATTGGGTTTAGGTTTTATCCCACCAACTTTTATTTTGTTGGATTTGAATTTTATCCCACCAGCCCTTTATTTTGTTGGGTTTGGATTTTATCCCACCAACCTTTATTTTATTGGGTTTGGATTTTATCCCACCAACCGTGTTCGGTTTGGTTTTATCACACCAACCTTTATTTTGTTGGATTTGAATTTTATCTCACCAACCTTTATTTTGTTGGATTTGGGTTTTATCCCATCAACCGTTATTTTTTTGGGATTGGATTTTATCGCACCAACCTTTTGTTTCGTTAGATTCAAGTTCGGTCACACCAACCTTCCATTTCTTAAGTTTATATTTTTCAATTCATTAGATTTTACTAGTTGTTTAGACTGTGGCTAGATCCCGTTGAACGATTCAAACATTTGCTGATTTTATTTGGAATTCACTTTGTTTGTTTTGATTCAATTACAGTTGGAGCGGACAGGTAAATAATTTGGTGTCTACGTCTTTGTTTTGAATTTCTTCGAAATCCAGACAAAAAGGGACAAGTTGTAGATACCAAAATTTTATCAATTCATTTTATTGTTAGAGGTTTGTTGTTTAAATGAATTCATTTTTTAATTGTTTTGTTGGAAAGTGAAGAAATGAAAAGAAAAAAAAATAGAAATGAAAATGCAGTTTTTGTAAAATAAAAATTGTGCACGTGCGTCTTTTTCATGGAAAACTGGTACAAAAAACCAGTTTCAATACACAAAATTGCAGATGCCATTTCCATCAAATTTCCACTCATTTTTTTTGCGATTTTCTTTCCCTCCAAACACCTCAGTACAATGCCAACTCATCTTAATTGGAATCTATCAAGAAAGTTCCAGAATTAAAGCCATCTAATGGTTCAAAGTTGCCAAAAAATCCAGCACCATCCTCACCCTTCTAGGGTATTGGGAGGGGTTTTGTTCCATATAAAAGCTTCAAAAACACAGCACTAGGAAGGAAGAGAGGAGGAGGCGGCTGAAAAAGAAAACACAGAGAGAAAACAGAGAGAGAAAAAGGAAGAAAAAGTGCAGAAAAATTTTTTGTGAAAATCTTGAGCCAGGGTTGAACAGTTGGCTTATTTCTTGAGCAAAATCCGACCTCAACCTCAGTCATCTCTGTATTTTTCCAAATCTGCACTATCTACGTTTGTAGAAGTACAACTTTTGTTCACAAAACTTCAGAAAAAATGTCTTCAGGTGCATGAAATTCGGGCTCGAATCTGCTACTTCATTAGCCCTTGAACAGCCGACAACAAAATTTCATCTATCAAATTCCAGCCTTGAAGTTAAATTTTCTTGGATCTCCCACGTTTATTTGGGGTCTTCAAACATCAAATGTAGTCCATTCAACCTTCTCCCCCCGCATAAGCTTGAATCTGCAACAAATTTGCCCCATTTTGTTCTTAGTTTTGTCTTTCCTTCTGCTATGTCTCTTATGAATTGTTGGCTTGAAGTTTCTATTATGTTTGCATGAGATTATGTGGGATATTTAAGGGTCTGTTTGGTTGGAAGTAAAATGTTTTCCTTGAGAAAATATTTTCCATGGAAGTAATTTTCCATGAAAATCATTTCCCTTTCATCATTTTCAGGTGTTTGGTTAACTTATTGAAAATATTTTCTTACTTCATTTTTCTGGTGTTTGTTTAACTTTTGAAATATTTTCACTTTTATCTCTATTTTTACTTTCTACACATTATAACTACATACTTCTTCCCATGCAAAATAAGAAAATTTATCTCATTGTTTAACTTTAAAAAATCTTGGAGAAATGTATATATGAATAAAAAATATCTCCTTAAACAATAAACAAATTGCTGGCCATTTAGTGTCAAATATCAATCACATGCAATGCTTATTGTGACATTTATCTTGCACTCTCACTGCTGAAAGTTTCTCTAGAAAAGAATGTCCCTATTATACATAATTAATTACTAGCATAGGATGAGCAGGATGAGATTTTTTTTTTATTTTGAATATACTAGGGAGAGGGTTGGGTTGGGTTAGGTGGTACGGGGGAGGGAGTGTAGGGAAGAGGTCTTGGGTTCGAGTCCTCCTGTTTACACTAAAAAAAAAGAACATACTACAAGATGTTTTCAGTAAATTTGGAACATACAACAGGCGGGATGCATGCATTTCGGAAAACAACTTCAGTAAGTTTGGAAGGGAAGTTGTTTTCCATAAGATGAGTGAAAATATTTTACATAAGAAAATGTTTTCAGTAACTTTTGTGCAACCAATCACGGAAAATTAGGAAAATATTTTTCTGGAAAACATTTTCACCCGAAACAAACGGACCCTAAGTGATGTGATTCATCTGAGTTCTCGGTTGCACAATCTTGTTTTGGTCCCAATTTTTGATGATTATTGGTGGAATTCAGCATTTGATATGAAACCCAGCAAAGTTGCAGAAGAAAGAATAAGAGAGCTGCGATGAAGATTGCATGCAAGTTTTGAAATTTGCATTTTGACCGCTAAATTTTCATATGATTATATTATGGCCCAAAATCTGGAAATTTGAACCAATTTTGCCCCTTTTAAGTTTTAATCCTCCTTTTCGATTTTTAGTAGGTTTTTGGCAGATTAATTCTGGGTTTTAGGGCAATATTAGGGTTTAATAATTTTTAGTTGATTTATTATCTTGTTGGGTAATGTTGTTATTTGGCTGGGCTTTAGATAGTGGATCTTGCTTATTTTTTATTGGGTTTGCCATCGGCTTGAAGGGGTAAAGCCCATGTATTTTTGGTTGGGTTTAATTAGAAAAAAGTCTAGGCTGAATCGCCTCTTTTAACCTTGGGCTTTTGATGTGCCAGATGGCCTTTGGCCCAAGAAAAAATGAAAATGGCCCACTGGCCTGGTTCCTTAAGAAATTTTGTGACGAAATTGCATATTAGTCCATATACTTTTGCGTAATTTAACTATGGCTGTAAAAGTTTGAATTTCTTTCAATTAGGTCTCTAATTTAATTATGTTTTAGTCCCTAAACTTTATTTTTCTTTGATTTTGACCCTACTTTTAATAGTAATTACAATTGAACCCTAAAAACTTTCTTAATTTTTATAATTAGGTCCCTAATAGTTTTGATTTCTTAAATATAAGTTATTTTTCCTTCTTTAATTGTTAATTATACTTTATTTAAGTGCTTTAATTGGTAGATTTCATTATTATTTCCATTTCTTTGTAATTAAATTGGTACCTTGATCATTTTGTTGATTTTGGAGTATAAATAGGACAAATCCAACCTCATTTAACCACTATTTCAAGGAAGGTATCTTCTTTTATTATTTTAAATTCTCTTATGTGCTCCTTTATATTTTTTATGTGTAATTGCATGTTTTGAGTGCTTTTACTTTTAATTACTCATTTTATTTGATGACTATTTGTGAGGCATTTAAATGCCAAATTGTAATAGATAGGCGTTAAAGATATGTATTTAGCTAGATTTTAATTTTTTCCAAAAATGTAATTAGTTAGATAAATGTAATAGTTAGGTTATTATTTTTAAGATTTTTCCCTTTAGATTGTAATTAGGACCCCAAATGTAATAGTTAGCCTTTTATTTGCTTGTGTGCTTACGTGCTTATTCCCTTTCATTAGGATTTTACATCTAGAAAATTATGCCTATGTGTTATGTATTCTATGTGCATTATGTGTTTACTTGCTTTAATTATATTTTATATAATTTATTTAGTTATAATAAATGTATGACGTCACCACACTAGTCTAATGCTAGTTGTGGCCATTCTCCCCTATTTTTCACTAGTCCAACGCTAGTGAAAACTTGTAGAAAAGGGCTAATCTAATGCTAGACCTTTTAGACCGTTTTCGCACTAGAGTCACACTTTTTGCATGACATTCATCACATTTCATATATATTTTGCATTTTTAGGACGTTTTTCTCATCCTGTATGATATTTTCTCTATATATTATCTTCCTTTATCCCTATGTGCGCAAAACATGATATTTAGACTTGCATTCCATTTAGAAAATTAGAAAATAAGTTAGTTTATTTACTTGACTAGATTAGGAGAGTCACCCTTCAAATATGAAAAATGAACGAGTGTGATTTCTTAACCTAAGCGTACTCGTATCCCCTCTATAAAAGGAAAAATTCAGTCACGATTCTTAGCATTCCGTACCCATTATGTTGCATTCTCTTTTTCTAGATCATGTATATTTATAATTCTTCTTTTTTCGAGTCTCATCTTTAATATATTCGTAACCTCTTTTAAAAATCATCTTTGGGCGTCGCAATTAATGTGATTTACACCAATTAAATTTTGAAGAGATATTTCGACCCTCTCGATATTCATTAGGTCTAGATTTGTATCCATATAGAAACGCCCTAATATGATAAGTTTTATAGGTTAAATTAAGAAAATTTTTGACTAAATTTCGCAACTAGCCTTAATTAGGTTGAAAGGGTGCCTTAAATCAAATTTTTGTCTTCCCGTTGTTCAACCGTAACTCCTAAACTCTTTTCTCTTATTTTTCAAAGACCTGGAGTTGTTTAAAAAGGATATTTATTTATTTTTTATTTAAAAACATATTTTGGATAATTTGGTATACCTTAATTCAATACCAAGTGACAACTCCTGTTTTTTCTTTAAAACCCTTTTTAGACTATTATTTTGGGCCTAAACTCCTATTTTAGGCCCTCCTTTTCTTTATTTATTCTCTAAAATAAAAAAACTAATTTCAAATAAAAATTTTCCAAATAAATACATCTTTTCTAACTCCTAAATAAATTTTATTATTTTTCAAAAAATGGGACGCGACACATTAAAGTAGAACAAGCATACCTTTTGAAAATTATTCTTGAGTTTGTAAAATTCTCACTCTAGAAAAGCAAATTGACCATTAGAGAGAACAACAGCTAACTTATAATGAAATTGAAGAAAATGAAACTCGTTCTCAGTGGCCTCTGATTGTCCTAGAAGATGACTTCCAAAAAATCTATTGTGAGTAGAAGTTTGCTGATATAAAAGTCCTAGATTCTTAGAAGATCTAGTTAAATTGCACCTAAGACAAATTTATCAGGAAATTCAAGATTTGGATGAAGATTATAATGATGGGAAAGGATTAGCAAACATCATTGGCAATGAGGAGATGTATAATCTATAAAACATGCTTGAAGCCTACAATAAATTATCCAACCAATAATGTATCTTGGCCTTTCAGATATTAGATTAATTAGTCTTTTTTTTTTCTGGAGACGACAACTGTTGTATAATCTAATCTATCCTACACTAAAGGGGAGGGGGCGAACCTAAGGAGACTCATGGGTAACTCAGAGGGGACTGAACCACCACCAGATCAGACGAGTGCACAACACACCCGCCTGGATTTTTTGAATCAAAAACTTGACTCAAACTCGGGTTAACCGAGTTCGAGTCGAGTTAAAGCGGCTCAATAAAACAAGCAAGTCGAGTTCGAGTATTCCAAATCAATGCTCGAGAGCTCGTCGAGCTTAATCGAGCTTTTTAATTTTAATTATTTAATATATTATTATTATAAAATTACTCTTATATCTAAAAAAGTTGTTGAATTTACGAAATATTTAAAGTCGTATAAAAATTTTAAAAGGGCAATAATGTCTTTTTGCTAAAAAATTATCAAGAAAATGAAATTTTGTAACTCGAGCTCGATCGAGTTTGATAAGGCTCGCATTGACTCGAGCCCATGCGAGTCGAGCTCGAGTTTTGCGAGCAAGTTTCGAGCTCGAGCTCGAGCTCCTCGAGTAGCGATACTCGAACTCGACTCCACTCGATTACATCTCTAGCCCAAAGGCTGGTGGTCAGATATTAGACTAATTAGTCACTAGTCATTATTACAATCAGGAGACAGAAACATAATGCACGCATGGCCTAAGACCACAAAGTTTTCAACTGATCTTTGGCCGGAGCCAGTAATTAAATGGCTTGCACTCCACTTTTAGCAGGAAAAATATCAAAGCATCCAAATACCAAAATTCAAAGACATTGCATCTGGCCCTCACAAGATGATTTCTAACTCAGCCTGCAATACAAAATCTTATCAGGAACAAGAAGAAACAATAATTCAAAAAAGTAACATAAACAACTAGTATTTATAAAAGGATCCAAAACCAAGGATGAAAAGGCAAGTCCTAAAGGAGAGAGAGAGCAGGCCACAAGCATCATTCGCAAACGAAGACAGCATTGGAGCCATCAGGATCAGCATTCATTCCAGAAATCCAGAAGCCCAAAAGTTATAGACTCTTTGTCCTCTAGCTCTTTGATCTCTTACAGGCCAATCTTAAGATACTTCAACTTAGATTGTAGAAATCCCAAATATTCGTTCTAGTCTTTTGTGTTTTAGTCGTATTTCTTCTTTTGTGTTTTGTGTACTTGAATCCCACCCAAATTTCTAGCATAAGTCGGCATTTTTTATGAATTGTAAGTCCTTATCCATTATTGTGTCATATATTCTATTTATTGAATACTTAATTCTGCACTTTATGTTATCCAGTTAACAAAGAAGATGATCTAATAATAAAAACTTGTCCAAGAATTCTTCTATTAATTACTTTGTCCTATTTCATATGCGAAAATTATAGATAAATTTTGGAAGGTTTCTGAATCCATTCTGTGTTAAAAAGTACCCATTCAAGTATAGACTATTTGAAGGAAAAGGACCATTTTGAATATGAACATGCCCAAAGAAATTAAGAAATAATTTTCATACCCGAAAAGGATTAACTTATTATTAGTGACTAAGAAAATCCTTGCTTAACTAAGAAAAGCCCCTACTTTTTATTAGATCAAAACCCTAACAAAATCTATCAAGGTTGTAAACGAGGAATTCTAAAAGAAAAACAAAGAAATTATAAAATAATAGACAATAGGGGTGGGCACGGGTCGGGTATCCGTCCCAAACATGATTTGGCTAATCCGACCCTAATATATCAGATCAGCCATTTTATGACTCTAACCCGCTCCTAATGTTTTCGGGTACCAAAAAAAAAAGGGGGGAGTCATAGGGTACCCGTCCCTAAAAAAACTATTTTTCAATAAAAAAAATTGCTTTCCACTTAATATCAATATGTTTTTCAAAAAAAAAAAAACATGCTTTCCAATTAATATTGGTAGAGATATTGTAATTAAAGTCCATACATCACCATTCTCACACATTTCATCCAACAATCAAACTGATCTTATAAATTTAGTACATATTAGAATTATAATATCTAATGGACAAAATGAAGTTTCATGATAATTTTGATTACATCACCATTATCATATATTTCATTCTTCTACAACACAACAAATATAAGGATAATAAGTATTTGGCAACTTCTCCAACTTCCTTAAGGATGTTATGGTACATGACTGTATCCCAAATAAGTCGACTGTCAAATCAAGTCCGAAAAAGAATTGAACATAGCTAATTATTTTTGGAAAAGGTATAACCAAAATAATCTTGAAAATCTGCACCAACTTCCTTATATCTTTGGAATAGACCTTATGGTATTAAGAGTGATGAAAAAGAAAAATAAATTTCTTACACTAAATAAAAGAGACAAATTTAAGAGACATAATTGCAATAAAATAAATCAAATAAATAAATAAATGAGACACAAATATTTTAATTATCTAACTAACAGAAAATTGAAGCTCCAAACACAAATCTTTGATTGAATTGATGAAATATTTGTAGGAAAGATCGATGAAGGTAGAATAAAAATAAAAAAGATGAAATAGACGAACAATTTTTATGACAGAGTTTCATAAATTTTTATTCGTTTTGTTCATTTGGTTCATGTTTCACCGAGAATATTCACTTTTTTCAAACAAAATGAAGAGAAGCGGATCATATGCGATTAGAATATGAGACTGTGAGCCACTTCACTTGCACTTAAGATTAAAAATTATAAAATTATAAAATGATTCCTAATTTTTTAATATTCATATAATAAACCCTACGGGTCGGATACTTGCGAGTTTTTATTTTTCTAATCCACATCCGTATTCGATTTTTGCGGGTACCCGACCCTCATCTGCCCCGCTAAAAAACATCGGATCGGATATTCTATTTTTCGAATCGGATCGGTGGATTTTTTGCCCACCCCTAATAGACATAATAAAATATTATTAATTAGATTTGATAAAATTCTTCCTCTAGTTTCAACAACCCTTCGTACCTTTTATTTTGGCTCAAAGCTCAAATGGGTAACACCCCAATAGAGAATAGAGCCGGTTTCAATTTATGGCACTTTAAAAAACTTTTTTTAATATAGATATAAACATAGAGAATTTAACAAATGATAGTCAATTTTTTGGATGCAAAAGCAGCAATGCAGTTTTTATCATGTTAAACTAATATCTATGAGTCCGAAATTGGAATTGTTGTGGACGAAAACCCACTGGTAGAATCATTCAGTTAGCGTTTACAAACATGTCTGGGCCAAGAACAAAGGCTTCTTCAATGGCTTAAGGTTCTTTGAGATTATCCTAATAAGAAACCACTCTAAGTTTGCAAGTAACAAAATTGCTATTGTTTAAACATTTTAACCAAAGTGATGCTAAACACTACCATAAGCAAAGACTACTGATCAGAAGTTGTTCTTTGCCAAGAAAAATCATTTGCAACGTCTCCAGTAGAGCATGCACAGACATGGTTCATCACAAGTTCGACCACATATTTACATGTTCACAAGCAAAAGGAGCACAGAAACTCAAACCTCGCATAGCCAAGCAGAGCTTGATCAATAAGCCAGTCATATAGAGGATTACATGACTGCAAACCAGCAATAACACAAGGAAATTGCTTAGCAGGTGTGCACCCTTTAGTTCCAAAAAATCACCAGTCCGTCTACGGTAGAACTTGACTGCTTGCTTGTGCTTGGGAGCTGGAAGTTATTTTTAACATTCTATGCACAGACATGTTCATTCAAATGCTTAAAATCCATGTCATTGTTGTTTGCACTTGTTATGAAACTAAGTATTTATAAATAATTCAGGATTATAAACAATACATCCAAGAAAATGACTGAAGCTCAGCATAACTCAGTGTCAAACTTCAGAGATATGCCCATGCTGAAAAGCTCTTGACAAAGCAACTTGGCACCATAAGGCACATTCACCCTAACAATGTCTTCTGCAGACTCACATAACCGACAGAAAGGGCCACGAATCTTGCGGCCACCGAGCACTGGCCTCTGGATTACATTGGCCATACTCCTGCATTTGCGACAGATATGCATCTCTGAAGAATCGCTGAGAGTGAAGAGGCGTTCGTGCAAATTTGATGCAGCACCATGAGCTATAAGGCAATCCCGTTCCATCTCACCAAATTTTATCCCACCAAACCGCTTCCTGTCTGCCACTGGCTGACGAGTGAGTGGATGGACTGGTCCCGTGTTCCGAAATTTGACTTTATCTTCAGCCATATGAGTAAGGCGTTGATAAAATGTCGGACCCATGAAAACCATAGTATGAATCATTTCACCTGTTCGACCATTGTACATTCTCTCATTTCCCCACCTTGAAAATCCAAGCCTGCCATGTGTACCCCATTAAAACAACTATAACAGACCATGGCATACCAACGGTAAAGTAAAGACATCATGCAAATGATTGTGCATAACATGATTTTATTGGCTATTGCTAAGGTATCACCTCTGAAGTTGGTCTCCTATAGCATCAACAGATAAGGTCGAAAAAGGTGTGGCATATTTCTGTGCACCTCCTAGAGCAATTCCCTTAGCCAATGCAGCCTCTAAAAGTTGCCCAGGAGTTTGTCGTGAAGGAAATGCATGTGGATTAATTACGATATCTGGAACTATTCCTTGTGCCGTAAATGGAAAATTCTCCTGAGATTCTAGGAAACCCAGAACACCCTTCTGCCCATGCATGCTTGAAAACTTGTCGCCCAGACCTGGAGAACGAACCTGATTTTTTTTTTTTTTGGAAAAATAAAATCTTAGAATAAAGGTAGATAGAATAATAAAAAAATCTTAAAAAGGTCACTAAGAAGACTTGTAAGTATTTTAGCAACAGCACACCATATTACATATGCTAACAAAAGTAAAAACACACTATTTTCCAACTCGACATATCCCACTACCATTCAAACATATAAGCAGAAAAGAAAATTTTGATTTCAAGCTCTAAAATTCAAATTTGAGCACAAGTAGACAAGCTAACAAACATCCAAATCGAAACCACAAATTAATAGTTAAAAACGAATCTTTCACTGGTTTATTATTGTCAGAGCATATATATTCTCATCTATAAAGTAGAGGAACAAGCTAATGAGGGAAAGCTCCTGCTGATGATAAAAGAAAATTTCTGTTTTATTCCAAGTTCTTTATGTTTACCCTAAGATGCCTGCAAATTTATCCCCTACACTTTTAGCATCATGAGATAACTTATTAGGAGAAAGAAAACAGAAGGAAAAAGCAAAAAGAATTAAGTGGCTTCACAAGTTGAATGATATTCCACTTAATCATATTCTTTTCACCTCCCACATACTACTCCCTAAATTGTATATCAAACAAGTATACCTGCCTCAGAGATACCACAGCAAAGTTCTTGCCCTCATCATTAGCTGAAAGTACAACCTTCTGAACCATGCCTTTTTCAGTGTGCTTTAGTTTCACACTATGATCGGTCCCTGTTTCTGAATATTTACCTATGACTATGTCACCAGTCTGGAGGCTAGCACCAATGAATGGAAAACCATCATCATCAAGGCTGTCAACGCGTCCAATTTTACTCGGCATCTTTCCAAACTTTACAAAGTCCTCAGGCTTGTGCCTCTTCCCCAAGTTTTCCGTCTCATCTACATCTGATTTGTAGCTTCTTATATGCTCGGATCGGAACATGCCACGCTCTAGTGAAGCACGATTCATTACCAAGGAATCCTCCTGATTGTAACCAAGATGTACGTTAACTGCCACTATAGCACATTGCCCATTAAAATATTCAGGTCGTGGCAGCATTCCTCTATGACGAGGATAGGAAGGCTTTCCAAGAGAATCTGAAAGCATGGTTCGGAAAAGTGGCTTCTGGGGATAATACAATTGATGGATATTTGTATCAACTCTGATACTTGGGTTTGTAGTGGAAAACCCAATAGCCTGTTGAGAGTGCTTCTCAGACTGGTACAAGACCCTTCGTGCATGATCATGGTTAGCAAATGGGATAATTCCACAGCTTAAACCTAATAAGAATGACTGGTCAAGTTCACAATGTGTATATTTCATGGGAGGCTTCTCTTTGCTGCCTGTGTACAACAAGCCAATTTCCCAAGCAGTTACACAATCTTCTTCCTCTTCAGGTCCAATAAGTTCAATGATTCCCCTGTCCAAAAGAGATTGGAAAGAACAGTCCTCCCCTTTCAAATCTTTGATCCTTTTCAGATTCTCAACAACTAGGAGGGGACGAAGAACCCTTCCAGCATCAGAAAATACACGGATTTCTCTATGCTTTTCATCTCTCTTTATTTCCACCTGTGAGTAAATACAGCAGAACAATTCAGACAAGTATAACATTAGAGAGAGATATATATAAACAGCGGCTAAAGAAGACTAATAAAACCATTCCTGCTTTATTTAAAGGATGACATGAAGTTCACTCCATTACTGTTTAACTTCAAAAAGTAAAATAAAATTACTGTCATAACGCTGAAGACCACAAGAAAACTAGGGCGGTGGGAACATGTAGCACTGCATAACAAAAAATGGTTGATTACATTGAGATGATTCACAGAAACATGTCAAAAAGAAGACTTGGTATATCTACAAGTATATTATGTCAAGTTAGTTCATTTTCTTTTCGCCTCTTGCTTTGACTTAAGCAACAATCACCACCAGACAAGAAAAAACTTTACGGGATGGGAAGGCAGTATTTGCATCAATACATTCAACTCAAGCATTTAAATCTTAGACCTTCAAGCATCTATTCACATATAGATATTTCAGTTATTTAAAAAGAAGTTAACAGCATTAGATATATAATAAAAAACGTGGTGAAAAGGTTCTACATATTTTTGCTGAGATAGTCGCATGAAATCAACTTAAGATGATATTGAACAATTGCATATCAGATGCATAATGTAAGTCATTGTTTTAACAGCATCCCAAAATATTTTGAAACAAATTTAAATGATTGAAAATACCTGCTGTGGGATCTCCTTGCTCCGACGCTTATTCTTTAGCTCTGCTACAAATAATGCAGAATCCTTGCATGTCCCAATCCAGTCCCCATCCAAAAAAATCTTGTGCTCTTCATGTGTTGAGGATGAAGTATCATCTTGTAATAATTTTAAACCACAATCAAGTAATTTGTCAAGAAGAGATTCCAATACTGTTGTGCTGACAAGTCCCAAGCTGGCTAAGTTTTTAACAAGCCCACAATTTTCTCCATCTGGAGTAGAGAGAAAGCATATCTTTCCCCAGTGTGAAGGGTGCCTGCATCATCAATTCTAATCATCAATCAAAAAAATACATCAGACCAAAGCAAGTACTCAAGAGGTGCCACGACGGTGGAAAGGCAGAGAGTCTCCAGCCCCCCCCCCCCCCGGGGAAAAAAAAGTATAAAGCTAGCACTATAGCATGTTAATAATAACAAACAGGAATACCAACAAAAATCATGCACGTAGATTAAATTTGCCAGTGTCAGCAACAGACTATGGCTGATCTTTAGAAAGCAATTACTCAAAGCAAGTACTCAAGAGGTGCCACGAGGGTGGAAAGGCAGAGAGTCTCCGTCCCCCCCCCCCCCCCCCAAAAAAAAAACCAAAAAAAAAGTATAAAGCTAGTGCTATAGCATGTTAATTATAATAAACAGGAATACCAACAACAATCATGCACCTAGATTAAATTTGCCAGTGTCAGCAATAGACTATGGCTGATTCTTAGAAAGCAAGTACTCAAGACGATTTTAATCATCAATATAAATAATACACCAGACCAAAGCAAGTACTCAAGAGGTGCCACGAGGGTGGAAAGGCGGAGAGTCGCAGCCCTCCCCCCCCGGCCGCCAAAAAAAAAGTATAAAGGTAGCGCTATAGCATGTTAATAATAATAAACAAGAATACCAACAACAATTATGCACCTAGATTAAATTTGCCAGTCTCAGCAACAGACTATGGCTGATTCTCGGAAAATGTATGACAAGAATCTATTCTATTACCATATGACAAGCTGAAAGTAATTTGTGAAAAGGAAACAAGCTTAGATGAGTTATTGTTCTCACGGATATCTAGCATCACCAACTCTCCCAGTATATGAAACCTGCTGCCGTGTTTTCCTCATGTCAGCAGTCATCTGCAAGGGGTTTGTCCGCCTAAGGGTAGCGACCACTCCAGAAACCCTTTCCATTTTCTTGTAAGGATGTGACCATGCTCCAGTTGAAAATGCTCTTGAAAGACCATTCGAAATGATTGATGCATCCACATAGGTTTCAATGCCCCGCAGTTCATAATCTCCATAGATATCTTTTTGAATAGCCTTCACCATACGCCTCTCAGCATGTTTAAGGTGTACCTTCAGCTCCCGCTCCAACAGCTCAGAAGCCAACTCCAATCTCTTGTTTCTGAAATCATCCCGGTTGTCAACCTTTCGTCGGCCAGTATATGCTTCCAATAGACACTTCACCATGTACCCAAGGAAGCGGGCTTTCTGCTTAAAGCCAGTTAAATTTGGAAACAGTAGATTTCTGATGCATTCTTCCACAGACTCAGCAGGAGGAAATTTACAGTTCTTCAGAAGTTTATGAACGTGATCAAGAGCATTCTTACCTCTGCGGAAGTCCGTACAATTATCATCAGCATCATATATCGATTCAGTAAGTATATTTGCAATTTTGGTGTCTTCAATGTCCAAATTGATCAAATCTACCACCTCTCTATCAGAAGATGCACCAAGGGCAAAAAACAGTATCCACACGGGCATTTCAGCAACAGCAAAATAAACAGAAAGAACTTTTTCTCCTCCAATGATATTCTCAAATTTTGAATTACTAACTAGCTTCAGATACACTCTTTTCCTTTTAGCAATTGGACGGTAAGAAACCATCCAGTTTGGGACACGAGACAGCCAAAGCCTTATCATGCAGATTTGCTCCTGTGCAATAAATGTCTGCAGTAAAACATTTCAGGATATCTAGCAGAAAAAGCTACAAAGAACTACTGAAAATTGCTGTGACTAATCAAATATCGATCAAAGCTCACTGAAAAGGTTTTATGGGAAATTGATTATTCTTGGTCCTTAAAAAGCGTAAACAATGCAAAAGAAGCTAATGACTATACTAAAAGAACTAACACCTGGCAAAAGCTTTGGATCTCAGAAATGATATAAATTCTTGAATTTTTACTTGGCGAGAAAACAAAATTCACAAGCAAGGATGAAACACAAGGAATTGGTAGGTGCAATTTTTTGTCAACGTACATAAGTTTAAGAAATGAAGAAGGGAAAGTTGAAGAAAAACAAAACAAACAGATGGCCTTATACTAGAAAGCAAAGATTAGCATGCTCTTAATACTTTCTACAGCCAGAATGCATGTTTTACTTTAACCCCAAGCACAATAATGAGGATGACTGCATTCCATGCAGTAGTACAGATTCTCGGTCCAGCCCTTCACAAGCTTAAATAATTAATTTTTGCAAATAGCAGCTACCTTCATCTCACCATTTTCACTTGCTTTTGATACACTCTTCTGTTCAGACTTTTTAATTGAGGCAATTTGAATCCATATCCACACAAACAAAGCTTAAATGGATTTGGATGATTAAAAACGCTTAATGACTTTAAATGGGCAACAATTTAAACCCAGTTAATTTGGTGGATTTAGATGGGCTATGCATGTCATTTATAAAAATTCAATTATCAAAAATAGAATGGAATCAACTCACTGAAAAGAGGGAAAAGGAGGAAAAGATAATTATGTCAGACAAATTAGTATCAAGTAAGCGTGGTTTAAGGTTGATGAGTTGGGAATGGCCAGGATTATGATCAGCAAGGAAGTGGTTCTGGAGACTCAAAGACTTATAGTTGGTCCAGGTGAGTTAAAGAGTGTCAGCCTTGTCAGCATTACATCCTTGAGATAAACAACACTGAAAGTGTCCATGGATAGTTTACAGAAGCTTGTTGTCCATGTCAACTTTGGTTGGCAATATTGTTAAAGGACAAAAACTAGTTGTTTGTATTTCAATTATCAAATGGCTGTAACTGGATTAGATTATTTTTATCCACCAAACATTTAAGGAAAACTACAACCATTTATCCATTTTGGCATTTCTACTATTTGGTAAACTAGATTTTAAATTCCAAATAGTTGATCATGGAGGAAAACTTTTGTGCTTTGAACAACTAGCACAAACAAACTTACAACTTTATTCAACAAGAACAAAACAAGGTTATCACCTTTTCAGCACCCTTGATAATGAAATATCCACCATGGTCAAATTCACAATCATCCTTTTCGGCTTCATTCATCCAACATAACTCAGACCTCACCATAACAGGGAGCCTCCCAATTATGATCTCCTTCTTCTCCTCCTTTTCACAATGATTCTCTACATACTCTGCCATTCCAGTTTTTGCCTTGTCACTTCTTAGAAGCTTCTTGGTGTAGACCTTAAAAATAAAAAAAAAACAAAAACAAAAGGAAGACACATATCAAAGTCAAAAGTGGTAGAAGAAAAAGGAACTATGATTACCCCAAAACTTTGATCATTGTTGAAGATGAAGTCATAGGGAAAGGGATTTTGTGTTGTAGTAGTAATTGATGGACAACACAAGCAAATCTCAAGTCAGTACAATCAATTTAGCATCTTTCAAGTGCTAATGAATTATTTCTGTTTAAAAATAATTCATATGCATTATGCAGAGTTAGTGCAAAAATTTTCCTAACACAAGTAAAGATTAACGGCACATAATCTTTCACGTAAATTTGCGATTTTTTTTCACGCATTAACTATAGAGGGATTCCATCTTCTTTCAGATGTTAATAGAGAAAAATGAAAGACAATAACCCAAACAAATATGTAAATAATATCACAAAGTAAATAAGGCCAGAGAAAAAATGCAAGCTTCTGTGATGAATACGTCAACATTTTATACAACCACTAACAGTTCAAACTCTAGCTAATGCAGACGTGTGACAAGCTAGGTATATAATCTCCAAGCATTGATAAGTAACTCAGTAAAGAAACTACTAAAGCAACAGTAGTCTGCATTTACCATAGAAAGCTCTATTAAGAGTTGCATTATCATATTCATTTTCCTTTTAGTATAAGGAATCAGATACATGCACAATATCAACAAAATAGACTCAAGATTCATGCAAGCAAATGTTAACGATACTCTTCAGTTTAAAACATGAGATGATATCTAACAAGCGCATGATTGGAAAATTACACGATAATAGTTCCTCTAAATGAATAACAAGATGTGTGAATCGACTTCTATCTACACAATAACATGGAAGATAAAGAGCATAACTAGATGCTACGGAACTCTCCAGACCATTTCAAGAGTGGATTTAAAGAATTTATAAAATCCAGATGAATGTGTATACCTGTACATGAGTCTCCACTTTTATCCTAGCTGAATAAGTCATGTTCTGAAGCCGGGCATGACGAGGAAGCACTTTTAGATACTCGTTTTTACCTTCTCCAAATAACTTCTCACCTATCCAAATGTCTGGCTTCTCAAGAATGACTTTGCCAAACTTTATAGATGCGTATTTCCAATCTCCATCACCCCGCTTTGAAGGATCAAACCCTGGCTCAACCACAATCTCACCAACAGAGTCAAAGACTTCTTGAATCCGATACTTGACGAAATTATTGTAAGAATTGATTTGATGACTAATGAAACCATACTGTTCAAAAAAGGCCGTTGCTGCCTTCTTACAAAATTTCTTCAAGAAATCTTCACCCAACTCCCGTAGGGTTATAGAGTTGAGCATGTCATCGAAATCATCAAAGTCAATGTCATCAATATCCATCGATAAGGATTGATCAAATAAGTTATCTTTGCTACTCCCAATTCCCGAATCTTTTATGGCATCAGATGCATCCATTAGTATCAAATTCCCCTATAATCAAAAGAAAGAGAAATCAGGTAACTACAGATTTTTGCTTCTACAAGAACTAGAACTTACATATATATGACATGGATATCTAATGTCACAACCAGAACCAGAATCCACCTAATCAGCCAAATTACAGTCATTTCTACAGGTAAAATATAGAGTAGAGTTCAAAATCAGATTATTGGATGCAGATTTTATTCACCAGCAGCCAGGATAGAAGCATTTCCTTCTGAATGGAAACAACAGCAAAATTCATTACAAAGAATTCACATTGCAACAGAACTTTTTTATTTCAGCACAACATTTTAACAATTCCAGGTCCTAATTTTCATTTTTTCTTCTTATTTCTTTTAATTTTCTTGGTCTTGCATTCCCATTTTTCTCAGAAAGATATTAAAATCAAACGCCTTTTCCTTAGCCCCAAACTACCAGAGATTCCACTATCATAAAGAAAAAAAGAAGCTAAGAAAACTTTAAAATGTCAAGAAAAAATAAAAGAACAAAAACAGCCTCTTTCTATCCAGAAAAAGCAACATTGCAAGGATTTCACTCTTTATCTACTCCAACAACCACAAACCCTACGCTATAGAACCCCTCTGAAAAAACCATCAACATGCATGAGAATTAAGGGGTTTCCTCAAATTTCTCTCACCCACCCCCATTTTCAAGCTTTCCCCAAAAAATGAGAGAAAAATAAATACAAAATAAAAAAGGCAGAGAATGTCTTAAATAACAAACTGAAGCACCGAACCCTTCTGCATTTTTTGGTGCTCAAAAACATTCAAAAAGAAAACGTGATTTGAAAAAAAAAATGGCGAAAATTTATAAACTCAAAAATGTAGACAGAGAGAAGATGAGAAGAAAACTTACACTTGCTTTTCAGTTTTGACGAAAGTTCAGGCGATGGAAACTATGAATAGAGCGAGAACAAATAAGCACGCCTTCTGCAAGAAGACTGAGGAAGTGGACTAGTGGAGTACAGCTTTGAACAGACAAGGCGATTCCTACCGCGCAAGAAATTTGTGCCCGCCCTTCTGTATAAAATTGTATGCTATTTTACTATAGTTGATATGTAGATATTAGTAATATAATTTTCCAAATGGAAAGGACCGAAAAAAATATTAACAGTATTTAATCTTGCTCAATACAAGATATTTTTATATAGGGCAAAATGTCTCGATAGCTCTCAAACTATTTAAACGTTGAATTTTTAACCCTCCAACTATTAAGTGAATGTTTTTAGCCCTCTATCTAATTAAATGGTATATTTGTGGTCTTTCCGTCAGTTAAAGTCGTTAAGTTCAACAGAAAGAGCGAGCAACACGCGCGAGGCATGGGGATAAGTGAGGGGCGTTTTCGTCTGCATACCATATCTACTAGGTTAAAACATGAAAGGAAACCTCCTCCTTCATATTTTCATGGTTGCTTCCATGATTTCCAAAGTGCTTGCAAGAAGAAACGGTCGAAGCGAAAAAATGCGAACACATCAAAGTCCTTCCATCCCCAATTGCGGATGCGGCAAAGCTTATAAGATGATTACTTCATGGACTGACAAGAATCTAGGAAGGAGGTATGCTGTTTGTGTAGATGGTGGCTACCAGCACTGGTCTTGGCTCGACGGGGAAATGTGTCACCGTTCCGTAGAGTTAATACTTGGTTTTCTCAAGAGAATCAATCAGATCGAAAAAGAAAGAGATGAAAGTGAAGATGTTAGAAGAAGGTTGGAGAGAAAGCTGGAAAGCAAGAATCAGAAAATAAGAGAGTTGCAAAAGGAGATCTGATCGCATAAATGGTTGAATAAGATTCTCATGAGGCTACTTTTGATCACTTGGGTCATTGTGATACTGCTTGTTTGGGTTCAAAAAGGAAGGAATACAAACTATATGTGACAAATTGAAGGTGAAAGATGAAGGCTCTCTTTTAGATTCTCTAAGTATAGTAGCAAATGAACACTCTATTTTGGGCTGTTTAGGTGTAGTAGCAAATGTACATGAACACTTTGTTGTGGAATGTTTAGCTAGTTTAGTGAAGCCTGTGTATGTTTAGACCAAATTTGTAAGCCCTATTGTTGATTGAATAGCATGATATTGCTATTGTCAATTAGCTACTAATTCAGTCATGAATGTTAATGATAGTGTGAGTTCATTTGAAACATGTTAGTAACCAAAGCTGAACAGGTACCCATTAATTAACCAAAGTCTTGATCCCATAAACAAAAAGTAAGTTTACACCAAACTGAGTTTCCAGTCAAATCAACCCCTAAAACAAACCGAGTTATCACAAATCAACCCTTACAACAAAAGGAAAATTTCCAGCCAACTAATTACAATTGAGAATCAGCACATATCCATGAACAAAAAATTACAATTGACAAAGAGAGAGTTGTTGCTGGCCTTGCAGGTTGACATCATCTACAATTATCACCAAATGAGAAAAGGAGAAGTAGTTGTCTCTCGTCTTTCATTCCTTTACCTTCTTCCAGACCCTCTTCCTCGTTTTCCCCTCCCACTCCATTTCCCTCTCCAATTCCCAATAGTGAATGGAGGGTCCTTTCCCAAATAAGCATAGTTCAAATTTATCATTCCCTTATCTGCATCAGTTAAGGGTCTCTTAGAAGCAATCCTTCCAAGTCGATTGTTATGCTGTTGATGAGCAGGTTGCTATGGCTATTAGGAGTGCTCATGTGTAGAGTCTTATTGATGGGATGGCTTATGTGCAGCCTATTGATGGTGGGAATGCTCCTGTGCAATCTCTGACTGCTTGGATTGGTTCTGCGCAGGTTGCTGATGCAACCCTTCATGGGTAGTTTGCTATGCTCTCACATGCTGTCTAGCTTTCCCCCGAGCCTATTTGACGTATCATCATTTACAAATTACATGGATACATTATGTCTAAAAAATTGATACCAAGGTGCAACAAGGTTTAAAGCTCCTGACCTGCTGTGATGTATTTGTTGCTGATTCCTGCCCTTCATTAACTACTGTATGCTGTTGATCTCCCTCAAACACCCTTGAATTGTCCTCTTTTTTGCAGGTTGCTGCATTATATCATGCTACACATTTTCTGCAATGTATCACAACTCTTCACCTTAATTTTCTTCCATGATGTTTACCTTTAGTTACATCCCTTCTTCTAGCTTTCTTGGGGCTCCCGAGTTGAGCTACAGTCAAAGGTGGGTCCAACACTGGCATTGATGAAGGGGGCCAATGATCTTGACCACTAATAGGTTCTAGTACATTATTATAGATCATGAGGAACAGCTCCTTACTGTAACACTTATCTAACTCTTTGTGGGGGCTACCATTGTTCATGTGAATAGAAGCAATGGCATGACAACAAGGAATACCACTCACTTCCTATAACAAACATGTGCAGTGTCTTTTTTTTTTTCAAATTAATAGCAAACTGGGCCCCGCGTGGGCCATGAACTTGATAACCATCAATTGAATTGAAAATTGGCTTCCATTGACGTGCTAATTTGAACCTGTCTTCTACAATTTCCCTAATTAGTGAGCCTGTGAGACCTTTGTACCTTTTCGTTGCTAACTTTCTTGTGTGAATCCTTTCCATCAGCATAATTCTAATTGACTCTAGCATTGATATAATGGTTTGTTCTCTTACCTCCAAAATACGTGCATTAAATGACTCACATAAGTTATTTACAAGCATATTAGATGTAGTGTGAGTAAGAAAGAAAGCTTTCCACCAGTGTCTAGGAGGTGGAGCATTCTTGACCCACTGGAAGGCCTCTTTGTCATACTTTTTATGTCCTCCATGGCTTTATTGTAAAGGAGGACTGTCGTGCTGTTGGCAATATTCCAAAGTCTGTCCTTCAAATCTTGTCCTAGATGCTTTTTCTTGAAGTTCCTATGCATATGCTACACACAGTATCTATGTTCAGAGTTAGAGAGCACGTCTGAAAGTGCTCTATCTAATCCCTGTAGCAAGAACAAAGAAATAGCTAAGTGTGGTACAAGTTCATGTTGATTAGAAATAAAATAATGCTGTGATGCAGTAAATGCCATAGCTTCTGCTAATTAGAAATAAATGTGTAGTGAAACTAATTATCAATTTCTAAGTCACCCTTCAAAAGCATCAAGAACCACCTCCACTATGCATATGCTACACGCAGTATCTATGTTCAGAGTTAGAGAGCACGTCTGAAAGTGCTCTATCTAATCCCTGTAGCAAGATCAAAGAAACAGCTAAGTGTGGTACAAGTTCATGTTGATCAGAAATAAAATAATGCTGTGATACAGTAAATGCCATACCTTCTGCTGATTAGAAATAAATGTGTAGTGAAACTAATTATCAATTTCTAAGTCACCCTTCAAAAGCATCAAGAACCACCTCCACTATGCATATGCTACACGCAGTATCTATGTTCAGAGTTAGAGAGCACGTCTGAAAGTGCTCTATCTAATCCCTGTAGCAAGAACAAAGAAACAGCTAAGTGTGGTACAAGTTCATGTTGATCAGAAATAAAATAATGCTGTGATACAGTAAATGCCATACCTTCTGCTGATTAGAAATAAATGTGTAGTGAAACTAATTATCAATTTCTAAGTCACCCTTCAAAAGCATCAAGAACCACCTCCACTACTCAGTAGCTTCTTTTTCTACTACTGCCCCACGCAATGGGCCACCAACCATTATTAGGATCCACTCTAATTGCAGCCAACAATTGTTCTGGATAGGAGCCCTTAATGTGGCAACCATCCAATCCTATGATTGGTCTACAACCATCATGAAATCCTCACTTCACTGTACCTAAACAACAATACAATCTCATGAATCTAGAATTCCCACTAATAGTTCTAAATGAAGTAAACATCACCTCCATAGTACTACTAGCATGAGTTTCTTTTTTATCTCTTCACAATACTCCCATAGTTTTTAGTATTGTGCTTCAGCAAAACCACTGACCAGCTGAACTGCCCTTGCCTTTGCCTTAATAGCTACTCATCTGGATACCTCAGCTTTGTAGTCTTCGTGCACTGTTTGTCTTAACTCCCCAATTGGCATGTGAAGGTTTACCCTTATCCTCTCAACATACCTGTCGGCCAACCATTTGGCATTCAAATTCTTGTTTTTCCAAGCGTGATTACAGTTTTCGTGTACATCATTCATTGTTTTCACCACCAGATCATTTGTTCCAAGTACCTTCTTAATCGAAGCAAAGACAAACCATTGACAGGGTTCTTTGCATTTGGTCCTCACTCTTTTTGGTCCACATTGGCTTTCCCAATCTAATACCATACTCTCTAACAGTAGTCTTAAATTGGGCTCTTGATTCAAATTTCATGCCCAACTCAAATCTCGGGTTAGCCTTGAATTTCTCCATTGAAAAGTCCTTATATCTCCCTCGATACCCATCTTCCTCCTCAGATGATCCAACATCACTGTTTAGATGATCAACTATATAATCTTCATTGAATGGATTGCTCTTAACCCGTTCTCCTACTGGCTGTTGGCTTGCAAGTCTAGATTTTCTCTTTCTTACCTGTTTTTTCTTACCTACAGGCTATTGAGATGCCTAGTTTTCAATCATTTGTTCTTAGGTTTGCTGGACATCTGCATCAGCTTGTTGGCTTGCAAGTCTTTGCCGCTGTTGCCTGGTTTTTCAACTTGCTGATGTCCTAAGTGGCTTATTTGACTGCTCTAAAACTTGGGTGTAATTATTGCCCTTGCCCTGATTTTCATCTCCTGTGGCATAATTCATATCAACAAGTAGATCTTCTAGCAGCTGCTCATCACCACAATATTGTGACAGCCCCACCTTCCCCTAAGGCGAACCAAAGGGGTTAGCGAACTGCCTGCCCAACTCTCGCCAGGACTAACGGTTCAGTTTAGAGCGATCTAATACGTTTCGGAACATACAAACGCGCTTAGACAAGCCAAAACTTCAAAATAAAATAAAAAAAAATGAAAACGGAGTCGGCCATGAATAGTAATCAACAGGTCAAAACCCAACCAAACATCAAGCAAACATTTACATCTTGAAATTAAGCATATACAATCCAAAGTGGCATACAAAAGTTATTCAAAAGTTGATACATGTATGGTTTGCCAAATCAAAAGAGAAACGGTCCCAAAAGTACATTTAGGGTTTCAATCAATGAGCTATACAAAAGATATGTCCATCTAGCTCAATTCGGCAACCAACTATCAAATCCAAGCCAAAAGTATTTATTTTCCTGTAAGGAAAACAAAAGGAATAGAGTGAGCTTACGCCCAGTGAGATAATACCACTCAAGCAACCAAGTTCATATAAGCATCAAGTTTTTCATTCCAATACATCAAAAGTAAGCAAAGGCACACCATACGAGTCATGAAGTCAAGAAAATATAGCAAACAAGGAACACTCATCGAATTATGGAAAAATAACGTCCAAAATATCCTATCGGATCTTACCCTCGGTCACCGAGAAAACCTATGATTCAACGAGAAAGAATATTACAATTCATCTAGCAAAACAAATAAGTGGAATCAAGGAACTCGACTAGTTACGAGTAAAACGGATAAATGTGACTTTAAAGTGAAAATAAAGCCATTTGGATCTGTGGACGGAAACAACTAGGGTGTCATAAACCAAACTCAAAGGGTTATAACAATTCCAATGGAAAACACTTGAATCAAAGTCAAGTCGGAATCCAACCAAATTAGCTCAGAAATATTATTTTTCGGAATCGTTTATGTGGTTTAAAATCAATATACATTCAAGTAGGTATTATGGCTTACATGTCTTGACTGAGAAAACCTTAGGTCATACCTCGATATTTTGGTATGAAGTAGTAAATAAACATTTGAAGGTTCAAATGGAAAAGGTATCATGTTTTAAGATGGAAAACGGGCATAGTATTTGCCAAACGAAAATATACAAGTTCAAATAGAAGCTTTAGCCCTTGAGCGAAAATTTGGACAGCACGCCCTTTGTATTTTCCTATTTCCAGCCATTTATGGTTTCATTATTTTCCTTATTCAAACCCAAAGGTACACACACAAAAATTTAATTTCAATAGCCGTTCAGTGAACTCCAAGTAGTACAAGTACAATTCAAATTAGGAAAAAGTCCGGAAATGAAAGTTAAGCTCTAAACCATAAAAACAGTTTTAGAACCCGTCAAAGTTCTTATTTTCTAGGCTTTATTTTATTTATTTGCACGCTTCTTATGCCTTTTCTTTATTTGAAAATTTTTCTAGATAATTTTTATGAACAAATAGGTTTTTTAAATTATTTTTCTAGTATAATTTAGTTCATGAGATTTTTGGAGCGTATACCGGGCGTGGGACCCGCTAGTGCAGTAAGTTCGGAAAAATTCGGTCAGTTAGGTTAAGTTTTGGATACTGGATTTATTTTATCAGGTGTTAAGAGATTATTAGAGGTTGTTATGGATGGGAGTGGAAAGACAAAAGGATAACCATGTATTAAATGAAGTGACAAGTGTCACTTGGTAACTAATCTTTAGATTTTGACTACACTATTCACTACTTTATCAAATAAATCAAAAAATTGCCAAAAATCATCCCTATTTCTAAGCTTCATGGCCGGCTCTCTCTCAAAGGAAAAAAAGAAAAATCTCTCAACTTTCTTGCTTCTCATCTCACTCAATCTTCAATTCCAACCGATTAAACTTGAAAGTTCTCCATAAAAATCCTTCTCTTAGTAGTTGTGAGATGATTAGTGAAGTAGTTTGGAAGACTAAGGTGCTCAATTGCCTCTTTTCTTGGGTTGATAAGGTGAGTGGCTATGAAACCCCTCTTTTCTATCTAATGGTGTTTAATTAAGGACTTGTGGTGGTTATGAGTGTGATTTGATGGGTTATTTCATGATTTTGGTTGAAATTAGTGAAGTTTTATATTTATTTGTATTTTTTCTGTTTTCATAAGAATATTATGGTGTGGCCTTGGATGATGGTTGGAAATGATCTAAAATGAATCTAGAGGATGTAAATTGAGGTTAATTGCGGAAAATTTCCGCATTGAACGGAAATTTAAGAAGTTAGGGTTCCAATTTTCACCATTCTGCCCGGCACTGTTGTACCTAGTTAGAGGCCGAATTGGCCTTAGATCAAAACATGAAAGTTGTATAGAATGATGATTTATAGATGTCTACAAAATTTCAGGTCAATCGGAGTAACGTAGCTTGTGAAAAGACTGAAATACCCCTGCTACCATGTTTCTACCCGAATTTGATATTTGCGTCTGTAATTGGTTATTTTGGTTGGGAATGCTTCTGATTTGGTTGTCAATGTCTTCTAATGAATTGTATTCTTGTATTTTAGCTTTTGGATGGCTTTGGAATCACTTGATTTGGACTTAGGTAGCCTGACTTATGATGTTTGAACCAGAATGCGGTTGGTGAACCTGTTTTTGCGGTTCTGGTTTAGTATATTGAATTTTTGACCTGATTGCACTAGAAACTGGACTGAGTAGCCTTCTTCAACATTGTATCCCTATCTCTTAGCTTCGAAACGGTGTATCTTTCACCTCCATCCGATAATCGTAGTGCCAATGGTGCCAAAACCGCAAAATGATGTCAAAAACTGTTTTATGGTTTAGAGCTTAACTTTCATTTCCGGACTTTTCCCTAGCTTGAATTGTACTTGTACTACTTGGAGCTTACTGAACGGCTATTGAAATTAAATTGTTGTGTGTGTACCTTTGGGTTTGAATAAGAAAAATAATGAAGCCATAAATGGCTGGAAATAGGAAAATACAAAGGTCGTGCTGCCCAAATTTTCGCTCAAGGGCTAAAGCTTCTATTTGAACTTGTATATTTTCATTTGGCAAATACTATGCCCGTTTTCCATCTTAAAACATGATACCTTTTCCATTTGAACCTTCAAATGTTTATTTACTATTTCATACCAAAATATCGAGATATGACCTAAGGTTTTCTCAGTCAAGACATGTAGGCCATAATACCTACTTGAATGTATATTGATTTTAAACCACATAAACGATTCCAAAAAATAATATTTCTGAGCTTATCTGGTTGGATTCCGACTTGACTTTGATTCAAGTGTTTTCCATTGAAAGATTCCAGAAGTTTGCTCCGCCAAAATTTCTTGGAGGGCCCGATCCGGACGTGGCTAAACAATGGATAGAAACCATGGTTAATATCTTCACAGTCCTAAACTACACTGAGCAAAGGCAAGTGAACTTTGCAGTATTTCAATTTGAGGGACCGGCCCAATCATGGTGGAACGTAATTAGAGCAAAGTGGGAAAGAGAACAGACTATCTGGACATGGGCGAACTTCATAAGAGAATTTAACGAGAAGTACCTCCCACCTTTAGTCCAAGAAAGGAGGGAGGAGGAGTTTATTGGGTTACGCCAAGGAACGTTAAGTGTGGCCGAATATGAAACAAAATTTACAAGATTATCCAAGTTTGCTTCTGAACTGGTAGCCACTGAACGGCGAAGAGTAAGACGGTTTATACAGGGACTGAATTTGGACATCCAAGAGGCGCTAGCCGCGGCGCAAGTGAATACTTTTACGGAGGCCCTTGAGAAGGCTCAACGAATCGAGAATGTAAAGGCACAAGTAAAAGCCTCCCAAAGTCGAAAAAGAGATGTAGTTGGTAGTGTAATTGAAGAACCTCCTAATGAATCAATAGCACCTTCTAAACTGCAGAAAGTGAACTTTTTGTCCTACCCGCCATGGACAGTAGGGGCGGGAAATGAAAGGTCTACCAAAGGAAGCCAAACCGGATATGGGGAGACTTCTCCAAAAAGCCAAAAAATGGCTTCCTACTTGATTTGTGGCTATTGCGGAAAGGCCAATCATACCGAGAACGATTGTTGGCGGAAAGGGCGGAAGTGTTTAATTTGTAGGAGTGGTGAGCACCAAGTTAGCAACTGTCCGAGGAGACAGTCACGCGGAGGTAGTATTCCGCAACTGGAGGGAGCTAAAACAAAACAAGCAAATGAAAGAGGGAACCGAACTAGTGGGCCAGCAAAAGCTTATGCATTAGGCACCCAAACAGTTCCGGACTCGTTTGATGCAAATGAAGGTAAAATTTCGAGGGCGAAATTTTTTTTAAGGGGGAGAGAGTGTGAGAACCCGTCAAAGTTCTTATTTTCTAAGCTTTATTTTATTTATTTGCACGCTTCTTATGCATTTTCTTTATTTGGAAAGTTTTCTAGATAATTTTTATGAACAAATAGGTTTTTTAAATTATTTGTCTAGTATAATTTAGTTCATGAGATTTTTTGAGCGTATACCGGGCGTGGGACCCGCTAGTGCAGTAAGTTCGGAAAAATTCGGCCAGTTAGGTTAAGTTTTGGATACCGGATTTATTTTATCAAGTGTTAAGAGATTATTAGAGGTTGTTATGGATGAGAGTGGAGAGACAAAAGGATAACCATGTATTAAATGAAGTGACAAGTGTCACTTGGTGACTAATTCTTGGACTTTGACTACACTATTCACTACTTTACCAAATAAATCAAAAAATTGCCAAAAATCATCCTTATTTTTAAGCTTCATGGCCAGCTCTCTCTCAAAGGAAAAGAAGAAAAATCTCTCAACTTTCTTGCTTCTCATCTCATTCAATCTTCAATTCCAACCGATTAAACTTGAAAATTCTCCATAAAAATCCTTCTCTTAGTAGTTGTGAGATGATTATTGAAGTAATTTGGAAGACTAAGGTGCTCAATTGCCTCTTTTCTTGGGTTGATAAGGTGAGTGGCTATGGAACCCCTCTTTTTTATCTAATGGTGTTTAATTAAGGACTTGTGGTGGTTATGAGTGTGATTTGGTGGGTTATTTCATGATTTTGGTTGAAATTAGTGAAGTTTTATATTTATTTGTGTTTTTTCTGTTTTCATAAGAATATTATGGTGTGGCCTTGGATCATGGTTGGAAATGATCTAAAATGAATCTAGAGGATGTAAATTGAGGTTAATTGCGGAAAATTTCCGCATTGAACGGAAATTTAAGAAGTTAGGGTTCCAATTTTCACCATTCTGCCCGGCACTGTTGCACCTAGTTAGAGGCCGAATTGGCCTTAGCTCAAAACATAAAAGTTGTAGAGAATAATAATTTATAGATGCCTGCAAAATTTCAGGTCAATTGGAGTAATGTAGCTTATGAAAAGACTGAAATACCCCTGCTACCCTGTTTCTACCCGAATTTGATATTTGCGTCTGTAATTGGTTATTTTGGTTGGAAATGCTTATGATTTGGTTGTTGATGTCTTCTGATGAATTGTAGTCTTGTATCTTAGCTTTCGGATGGCTTTGGAATCACTTGATTTGGACTTAGGTAGCCTGACTTATGATGTTTGAACCAGAATGCGGTTGGTGAACCTGTTTTTGCGGTTCTGGTTTAGTATATTGAAGTTTTGACCTGATTGCACTAGAAACTCGACTGAGTAGTCTTCTTCAACATTGTAGCACTATCTCTTAGTTTTGAAATTGTATATCTTACACTTCCATCCGATAATCGTAGTACCAATGGTACCAAAACCGTAAAATGATGTCAAAAAACTGTTTTTATGGTTTAAAGCTTAACTTTCATTTCCGGATTTTTCCTTAGCTTGAATTGTACTTGTACTACTTGGAGCTTACTGAACGGCTATTGAAATTAAATTATTGTGTGTGTACCTTTGGGTTTGAATAAGAAAAATAATGAAGCCATAAATGGCTGAAAATAGGAAAATACAAAGGGCGTGCTGCCCAAATTTTTGCTCAAGGGCTAAAGCTTCTATTTGAACTTGTATATTTTCGTTTGGCAAATACTATGCCCGTTTTCCATCTTAAAACATGATACCTTTTCCATTTGAACCTTCAAATGTTTATTTACTACTTTATACCAAAATATCAAGGTATGACCTAAGGTTTTCTCCGTCAAGACATGTAGGCCATAATACCTACTTGAATGTATATTGATTTTAAACCACATAAATGATTCCGAAAAATAATATTTCTGAGCTTATCTGGTTGGATTCCTGTCGCGCCCCACTTTTGAATGTGATGTTGTGATCGTGTGGTGTGAGTGTGTAGAATATGTGAATGTGTGTAAATGAAATAAAAGGCCATGGGACTTAATAATGCGACGATTTGGCCAAACGAAGTTCAAAAAGGGTTTTTAAAAACAAAATCGGAGTCGCCACTTGGTATAGAGTTAAGGTGTACCAAGTCACCTAAAAAAAATGAATTTTTCAAAGGAAAATGTAGAAAACCCTTTTTAAAACGACTCCTAGTCTACGCAAATCAAAGAAAAAGGTTCGGGGGTCACATTTGACGAAGGGGAAGGCAAGGATAAAAATCCAAGGCACCCCTTCGACCTAGCCAAGGCTAGTTGCGTGATTTAGCCCCACCTTTCCTAATTTTTCTACCCAAGGTATGTATCGCGTGTTGGATATGTCTATATGAATGCAAAAAGAAAGAAAAAATGCAAACCTAAATTCTAAAATGTCTCTTGTAAGGTTTTTGGTCCCAACCACATGAGTTGTGGCGGCCAATAAAGGAAAACCTTATAGAGGTCGATTAATGCAAATGATAGCTAAAGTGCAAGTGTGCAATTGTATAAAAAGGTGCACGTGTGAAATTGTATGAAAAATCCAAGTGTTTGTGTGCAAGTGTATGAAAAGGTGCATGTGTGAAATTGTATGAAAAATCCAAGTGTTTGTGTGCAAGTGTATGAAATATAGTGATAAGTGCATGTAGGTGTAATTAAGTGCAATTTTGTGAAGTAGAAATCAAAATGAACAATAAGGAAAGGAAAAGTGATGAGGAAATGTGAATTGAAAAAAATGAGTAAGTGATAAATGAGAATGAATGAACCTAAAGGAATGCGTCAGGTCGGGTATGGGAAAGACTCCTAACTTTTTCGACTTCGATTTTCCCCTTTGATTAGAAAGCAAAACTAGCGTGCTAAGGCTATCGAGTAGCCACACTCGCTCGTTTCCCTTATCAGAAGGGGACTCTTCAGGCAAATGTACCCTAACTAGCATGAGATGCAAGACCTAAAGTGAGGGGAAAGGGGAATCGAGGAGCATGCCAGATGATAAAACTAAGGAAAAATGCATGATATGTAGTGAACAGGCAAATAATGCATTAATGAAAAACAAAGGAAAAATCCTATTGGGTCTAGCGTTAGACTAGCCCTTTCTATGAATTCCTACTAGCATTAGACTAGTGGAAACGATAAAAGAAGCCACAACTAGCGTTGGACTAGTGTGGTGACGTACATTCATCCATTCCATTCATTCATGGCTATGAAAGCAAGTAGACATGCCAAAACACTCGTAAACACGTAACACGTAACACTTAGCATGCTCGACTAGATGCAAGAGCCTAATAAAGCAATTAAACATGTAGCAACAAAAGCAAGCAACCAAGGGGAAGGGGAAATGGACCAGATGCTCTCCGAGCCCTATCTATTACAAGCCAAGAGGTGTACACATACCCCATAACGAATAACTTAAATAAAAAGCAAAAGTAAATGAAGTAAATGAAAGGAATTAAAGAAAGGCAAGGAAAGCAACGTAGACATGCAATTCTCACTTAGCACGTTGGATCACATAGGAGAAATGAAAATCAAGGAGATGAGGTTACCTCCCTTGCAATTGGGTCCCAATGAAGTGAAATCACTTATTTATCCTCAAAAATAAAAGAAATGGTCAAGGTACCAATTTATTCGGAAGAAACAAAGAAAATAGGCAAACACAAGCTCACTTGGTCATAAAGCCCCTAAAACCATGAATTAAATGCAATTGACAAAGCATGGTAGTTAATTAGAGCAAAGCAAGCAATGAAATTGCAAAAATTAAAACTACGAAGGACCAAATTGATGAAATCGTTCAATTACTTGGGTCCTAGTGGAACAAGGAGAGACTTGGGGGGCCAAAGTGAAATTTTCTGAAAACTATTTCATGCAGCTCATGCAATCCACGAAGAGGAAAAAAACGTCTGCAACATTTCCCTTAAGCTTTCAACAATCAAAATACATAACCGAATGCAGCTTGCTTTGAAAGCCAATTCTTTGATCAAAATCATGGCGTGAAACTAAGCAACAAGGCCTATAACTTCAATGATCAAACCAGCAAGAAAGATAACAGGCACTGATGCAGCAAAAACAAAACAAAATCTGGACAAAAATGATTTGATAACCTGCAATTTGTTTTTCAGCAGAGCATGCGGCCATAGCTCAAACATTTCAGCCTTCCAAACATACAAACTCAACACCCAACCTTCCATTTCCTCCCTCAACACAAGATTGAACATGAGACTGAAGTGCAAAGCTCAACTAGTGACTAAGGAGAAGGAAACACGGCAAAGAAAAAAAAATGCAGCAGGTTTCCAAATTTTGCTCTTCTATTGCTGGTTTCTGGATTCTTATTGTGAATGCACAGGTTTTTCTTTGCTATGACTAAAAATCTGGATTAAACATCATTTTCTAGTTTCAAACAAACAAAATTACAGCAACTCGACATTCACATGCAGACAGACGCATTCTGCAGCAATTTCACCCAACTCCAATCGAACTTCAGCAACAGCGCAAGGAAGTAATGAATGTTTACCGACCCTAACTCAGAACTTTGAGAAAACATTATGAAGCCCAACCACCACAGCAAGCAAGGTGCTAAGAATATGATAAAAAAAAACAGCAACAAGACACTGTCGTACGTACACGGCCAGAAAGGAAAAAAACGTCAACCAGAATTGCTCAAAATTATACGCCATTTTTCTGGATTTGATTGTTCAAATGCACCGAAACTATAAACTTAGACAAACATTTATGACACTAGCTAAAAAACTAGATTTCTGCCTCAAAAAATTGATCAAAAACAAACCCCACTAGATTTGTTTCTGTCGGGAAAAAAATCTGGATGAAGATCAATCCAAGCTGGAAACTTTTCTGCAGTTCCTTTTCGGCCAAGACATAAACAAGCAGAATACCAACTCATTACCCCAATTTCAGATTTCTCATGACCCAAATAAGAACCCCCAAACGCATTGAAGCTGAGACAGAACCAGTAAACAACAAAAACATGCAAGCTAACGACTAAAGATAGCAGCTTTTGGGCTGTACAATAAAAAGGATCGCATGGAACATCATCAGCAACCAGGTTTCAGATGCAATGAAAAATAGGCAAGAGGAAGGGTCGAGGGCTACCTGTTCAGCACCTTTGGATTTGCAGCTTCAACTTGAATGCAAGGCAGATGTGGATGAAGTAGCTACCTAGCTTTTCTCGGTCTCCCTCTCACTCGATCTTTCCCTCCCCCTTTTGTTTCGGTGAGGAGCTCCTGGTGGTGATGGAAAGCTGGCAGTGATGAAGGTCCTCTCAGCTCCAGTAGCAAAAAACCTCCTTCTCTTCTCGCCGTCGCCTTCTTCCCTCTCTCGGTTGCTTTTTTTTCCTTTTCTATTTTTCTATCCCCCTTCGACCCTCTCTCAAAACTCTCTCCTTGTCTTTTTTTTTGCCGTAAGCTTTTCTATCTCTTCCCCAACTCTCTGTAATCTCTCCCTCACTTCGTTTCCAGCCGACCCCTCTCCTGCTCTCTTTCTCTCTTAGCCGCTAACTTCTCACAGCCGTTCAACCCAAAGAACTCCCCTAGCCGTTCCTCTCTGTTTTTTCTCCCCTTGCGGCTACTGCTTTCTTAGCCTTTTATATGAAGCTACCTTCATCCACAAACCCTCAACTGGATGGTCAGGATGAAGGGCCTGGCCCTGCCTTCATCCAACCCTTCCAAAAATGGTTCCGTGGGTGCCCTTTGCACGCTGCAAAAAATTGCAGCGTGGATGCGGCGACCCATTTTTTTTTTTTTTAACTAATACAATAATAACAAAATTAATATTAAATAAAGAAAAACAACAATATAAAAAACTAGGAATAAGAGATAAAAAACAACGGAATGCTAATTAATTTTTCTTTTCTTCATTTTCCGTTTTTTCAATGTTTTTCTTCTTTTTTCTTTTTTTTCAAAATAACTTAACAAAAATAAGTAAGATGCTAAAAGATTGATTTTAAAAGACATAAAACATATTTTTTGGAACACTTTTCTTTTTCTTTTTTGAGAATGGCTAAAATAACTAAAACTAAAAGTAAATAAAACTAAATGTGACAAATAAAAATAGAACAAATAAAAATGAATAGTAAATAAATAAATAATAAAACACCAAAAATTTGGTGTCTACAGTTTGCTCCTCTTTGTCTGAGTTTTGGAAAAACTTGAGACAAAGAAGTGGACACCAAAAACTTACCTGTGTTATTTGGCTGTGAATGACTCGAACGATGGGGACTGACCCCCTTTTGAGAATGACTTGAACAAGAAATTTACAATCATGGGACTGACCCGAACAAAAGACTTAAAATCATGGGACTGACCCGAACAATCTTAAAATTCTTGGACTGACCCGAATAAAATTTAAAATCATGGGACTGACCCGAACAAAATTAAAATCATGGGACTGACCCGAATAAGCTGTAAATCATGGAGTGCATGCTAGTGGGACTGACCCACGGCTAGCGGCATGGTAAAATGAAAGGCGCATTAGTGGGACTGACCCAACGGCTAGTGGCTGTGAAAATGAAATGCTCACTGGCGGGACTAACCTCTGCTCCAATGGCTGTGAATGAAATGCACACTGGCGGGACTAACCTCTGCTCCAGTGTGATATATATGCGGTCAGCGGGATAGAACCCAGTTCTACCGAGGTTGGCGGGACAAAGCCCAACTCCAACGTGATATAAGCGGTCAGCGGGATAGAACCCAGTTCTGCCGAGGTTGGCGGGATAAAACCCAGTTCCAACGTGATTAAGCGGTCAGCGGGATAGAACCCAGTTCTGCCGAGGTTGGCGGGATAAAACCCAGTTTCAACGTGATTAAAGAGGTCAGCGGGATAAAACCCAGTTTTGCCGAGGTTGGCGGGACAAAGCCCAGCTCCAACGTGATATAAGCGGTCAGCGGGATAGAACCCAGTTCTACCGAGGTTGGCGGGATAAAACTCAGTTCCAACGTGAAAATGAGCGGTGAAAATGAAATGCTTACTGGCGGGACAAACCCAGCTCCAGTAGCGATGTAAACGAAATGCTTACTGGTGGGACAAACCCAGCTCCAGTAGCAATGAAAATGAAATGCTTGAAAATCGGACAGTGGGATAAAACCCGAGCCTGCCGAGGTCGGAGGGATAAAACCCGTGCCCTAATGAAAATAAAAGCGGTCAGTGGGATAAAACCCGAGCCTGCCGAGGTCGGAGGGATAAAACCCGTGCCCTAATTAAAATAAAAGCGGTCAGTGAAAAACCCGAGCGCCAGCTCGAGGGAAAAACCCATCCCAACGAAAATAAAAGCGCGAGTGGATAAAACCCAGCCGCCGAGATGAAAGTCACACGTTAGTGAGATAATCGATGCAACGGTTAAGAATGAAAAACGCCACGTCAGTGAGATAGACTCGATGCTAACCGTAGAAGAAAAAACCCACACTTGTGAGATTGACTCGATGCTACGGTGGTAATATGAAACGCGCACGGTCATGAGATAGACTCATGCTAACGCTAAAGAAAGAAACGCACACTATAGAATATAGACTCGATGCTAACGGTGTAGAAGAAAGAACGCACACTTTAGTGAAAAAGATCGATGCTAACGGGCTTGAATGAAAGAAACCACACGAGTGAGATAGACTCGTGCTACGTGGTAAAGAAAAGAAACCAACGTTATGAGAAGACTCTGATCTAACGGTTTAAATGAAAACGCGACACGTCAGTGATAGACGATGCTAACGTGGTTAGAATAAAACCGCCACTCAGTGAATAGGACTCATGCTAACGCGGTGAATGAAAAGAAACCCAACGTTAGTAAATAAACTCGTGCTAACTGGTGAATGAAACAATTCCCAACATGACTTTGTAATGTTGCGCATCAAAATCCAACCAACATGATTAAAGTTGACGTTGGCGGCCCAAGTCCAGCCCAACGTGGAATTTGAGGTTGCGGCACGAAGTTCAGGCCCAACATGATAAAGTGACGTTGGCGGCACCAAGTCCAGGCCCAACGTGATCCTTGTGAAGTTGGCGGCACGAAATCCAGGCCCAACGTGGTGATGTGAATAGTCAGTGGGATAAGACCCAATCCTGCCATCCATTGGTCAAGAAATTGAATTTGTTTTGTCAAAAAACCAGGAATTAAATTTGATTTTCCAAGAAACAAGAATTTGAACTTGATTTTTGACTTTTGACTTTTGAATTTTTCTGATTTTCCGTGAGAATCTTTTTCCAAAAATAATTTGCCCCAGTGTAGGGCCTTTTTCCCTTCTTTCTTCTCTTTCTTCAGCATCGGCCTTCCACAACTCAGAAGCTTTTCGTCGACTTCAACTGTGAATACCTGCACAGGGGGCTTACATGCACTCAAATTGTCAAGAAAAAGGTAGCGTGATTGATTTGAAAGTCTTGCTTGAGTCTTTGACGAAATTCTCAAATGGACTATAAAAATTTGCCCCAGTGTGGGCTTATTTTGTGAAGTCTTGCAAATAAAAATTTTGCCCCAGTATGGGCCATTTAATTGCAAAAATTTGTTTGGATGCCTCTCCATTTATTTGAACAAAGTAAGAAACTGTGTTTTCTCTATAATGGGAAGCAATCTGAACGTTTTGCTTAAAATCACACAGAAAATTCCATGATGAATTTCTCAAAATAATGCCAAATCACAAAAGATTTCTTCCTCACTTTTAGCATCGGTACCTAGAGTAGCGGGTCACCACTTCTTGTTGGCTCATCTTTCAGGGCCAATCGAGTGGGGTGTTATTTCTGATTTGAAAATGGCTAAAGGAAATAGAAGGTCAAGATTTGTCTTATTTTGCGTCCAAATTGTGTGTAACCCTTTCTATACCACATTTTGGTGAAAGCAAAGAGTTTAGCATCCTTATTTCTTAAGAAAACGTAGTCCACATATGAGCTTTATAGGCTTGCAACAATATGGATGGAAACGATAGCTAAACATGCAAAAACTGGTTATACCCTTATGATCATGAGTGATCGATGGATTGCTTATGAGCATAATCCTCACTTTGGGTTGTCATGAAGAAATAAGTCAACGATGGACTTTACGAGCTTGTAATGTGGCTTGAAGACGATAGTTAAAGAATAAGACTTTCAGGGATATCGCACTAAAAATCGCATTTTTCCAAAATTACCCCTATTTTGAACTCAAAAGATTTCAGACTTTGTTTGGATTTTCTCATCATTCCCCAGGGACTTCTGCGTCGAATTTTTCTGCATCTTCTTACATTTACTTTTCTTGCTTTGCTTTTTGCCTCTTTTTCCTTTCCCTCAACTTGGTGGGTTTTCACATGGTGAGTAGCGTCAACCCCATACCCAAGCAATTCAGAAATACAGCTAAAATTTTCGACATCAGAAATTTTCTTGACAGGGCCATTGCAAAGAACAGAAGTCAGGACTTTCGGCTTTTGTAATGGGGTCAGGCGGGGTGCTTAGAAAAGTTAAGGCTTGAAGGCAGATTTCAAGAATGGTTTAAGTAATCTGAGATCGCATTGTTGTGCCAACCCTATTTTTAGGGTTAAATCAGAATTTGCCCCAGTTTATACTCAATTGAGGCTTTTTCCCTTTCATTTTCTTTCTTCTTTTGATTTGATTTTTTTCTTTGGCTTTCTGCCATTTTTGAACTTTCACAAAATTTGCCCCAGTTTATTTTTTAAACTGAGGTTCTCTTTTCTCTTTTCCTTTTGATTTTGTTGCATTGTCACTTTTCACTTCTTGAAACTTTTTCCTTTTCAATTCAAACTTGCCCCCAGTGTGGGGTTTGCGATTCTCAGGGGTTGCCAAACGAAATAATTTATTCTGATGGCTCAAAAGGGATAACTAGGGATAGAATGTTTGATTGGAAAAGAAGAGGGCCTGACTTTTGCTCCGTCCCTTACAATAACTCTGAAAGGAAACTTTCGTTAATGGGAAATTTTTTTGCATGTATCTGAATTAACTGTCTGAGGAAGACCATTGTTCATCCATATTTGTGAAACATAGGTGGTTCGTGCGGACAAATCTCTTCCTTTTCTTTCTTTTCGAAAATTGAACCCAAGTGGAATCAAATTTCCCCAATTTGTGGTTCCCTCCTTATTCTAGCATTTTTGCTTTTCCCCTTCTCTCTTTTCTTTTTCAAAAATCCCCAATCTCCTTCCCCAATGTGGGGTGCGATCATATGTGCACTAGAAAAGAACCACCAATTTTTAGCTCAAATGAGGATGCAAGGGATAAATGGTGTTTAGGTTGTAAAAACGACGGCCAAAGTATCATTCTTACACTTCATGACAACCAGAGTAACGAAATGCTCATTGACAATCCATTCTTCTTTTTTGATATTTTTTAAAATTTTCAAGTGAAGGGTAGTGATCATCAAGGCGTTTATTTGGAACGAAATTATTCTTTTATAGGCTCAAATGGGAGAGCAAATGATAAAAATCTGTATAGGTAGTGAAACAAATGCTCGAAGTGTCATTCCAAATTTTCAAAACAAACAAGAATAATGCACATTTTTGCTTTCACTTAGATGCGATTGAATTGGATTAGACACCGCGGACATTTCCAAGCAAAAGTTGCCCCAATTTGCAATTTATCAATCAATGTGACTGATTTTATTTTGGGGTTAAGTGAAGGAGAAAAGTATCGCATGGGCCTTTTGAGTGACCTCTTTCAATGTTTGAGCACCCTTATTGTGTAGCTCAGATCCCCAATTTAGTGTACACAAGGATTTTAGAAAGCATACACTTGCGAATTTTCAGGCTGGAGGTTGAAAAAACTCTCAATTCGGTCTTATTTCTTAAAATTCATCATGAAATCTCTTAATGAACTCAATAAAGAATGAAATGTACACAAGTATTATACAAAACAAAT
>NC_040042.1:12177922-12339185 GCF_003713205.1 Coffea eugenioides | reverse complement strand
TTTACACGACTCCTCTGGGCTTGACTACGGGATCGCGTTATGATGGGGCTTCGACGAGAAGCTATGTTTAAATATTACCTGAGAATTTTAAAAGGAATTGCCTTTAGATTTAGCCCTCGTTTAGCTATTCCGATAAAGAAAAAGGAAAAGAAAAAGACAAGAGTTAGTAAATATCCAAAAAATTCGGATGCATGTCCTATGGGGGAACCCTTTTTGTGCCAAGGGTAGGCCTAAAATGAGGATGCAATCCTCTGAGGTAGGCACTATACCATACCTGATGGATCTGATCAACTCATTGAGTGAAAAATAATTTTGAAAGAATTTGGTCACTTGGAGTGACGAGAGATTTGTCAAAATGAGGACAACGTCCGAATAGATTGATCACCTTTGATTTGCAAAACGCACGGGTTTGACCTTGACGAACCTCCTATCGAAGAGATTGGAATTCGTTGACAAATTTTCTCAGTGAAGCATGAGTCAAAACCCCAACTGATCAAATAGTTGGATACAATGGATGGTTTTCTCAAAAATCGACTAGATTTTCCATTTTGAAATTTGACATTGAAACCCCAATTGGTCAAATAAAATTGACAATTTATTAAAAATCGACCGGATTACCCTAAAAAGGGAAACAGGTCAAATGTATTGAATGAAATTTAATTTATCCGAAATTAACCAGATCACCCTATAAAGGGTGAATTGATCAAATAGATTTGAACGAAACTTGATTTATTCAAAATCGGTTCGGTTGCCCTAAAAATGGGTAAATTGGCCAAATGAATGAAATTGAATTAGTGATTTATTCAAAAATCGGCCGAATGACCCTAAAAAGGGTAAATTGGTCAAATGAATTGCCAATTTATTCAAAATCGACCAGGTGACCCTAAAAAGGGTAAATTGGTCAAATGAATTGATGATTTATTCAAAATCGACCAGGTGACCCTAAAAAGGGTAAATTGGTCAAATGAATTGATGATTTATTGAATGAATTGGCAAAATGGATTGGTTGAATTGTCCGGCCATTGGTGATTTCAAAATGATTGAGATGCATTAGTCTATGAGCCTTCTAAAATCAAATTTTGGCCTCAGTTTATTTATCGTCTCAATAGCGAGGAATTGTTTGTGAATTTCTTCAAATTAATGTCCTTCACGCAAGGGATTTTTACCAATTTTTGATAAAATGGCCAAAAAGTGATTATTAGATGCTCATATTCCAAAAATCACTCTATGAAAAATGATCGGATCCTACCTTACCTTGTGCACTACCCCTTTGGATGGTACAAAATGTAAACGTGCAAGTCTCACTGGATTAAGTATCCGAGACACGCGGTGGCTTATTCCTAAACACGGGATTCCCTATGTGGCATTCCCTTTCTAGGGTTTATGCATGATGTCAGTTTATTAAAGCAGTAAAACATGCAATTTGAAATGAAATCATGACATAAAAGGATCTTTTATACGCCAAGGTAGGCTTAGAATGCCATGCAATTATTAATCTATGAATGCAATATACCAAAATCTTTAAACGTGCAATGGCCTATCTACAAGGGCAGGTTTTAAAAGAAGGTCATGCTAGACCTCCTATTTGCTAGGGTTTGTGAATGCAATGGGGACACAAAACCAAGAAAAGTTAATTCAGCCAGATAAATACACATAACACATTGTAGCAACGAGATAAAGCAACGAAATCAATACAAAGCAATAAAAAGGAAAAGGGGTTGGATCCCTCCCCTCGTGAATAATGTCCCTAGTTCAGGATTAGGCCGACTCTATCCTAGGCAAGCTATCATGGATGCATGAGGTATTGGCTTACTAATGCATCTAGACTCGATAGTTTTAGGTCCCCGAGCCTTCAGACTTGGAAACCAAGGGTTATCAATCCCAAGGTTCTTTGTCGGTGGCTCGAGCGATTCCCCAGACATTGCTACGCACACATCGTGTCACGACTACATGTCATGAGTGAATCTATCAAAAAATCCTCAACCTTCGACTAAAAGCTAAAGGTTATGAACCCAAAGCTTAAAATGGAAGGTTGAGTGACCCCTTGGATCAAGCTACGCACACATCGTGTCGCGATCACAAGTCCAAGTGAGTCGCCTAAAATCCTAATAGGGTAGAGTGGCGTGACAAGCCACTAAAAGAAAAATAAATGGAGGGTGAAAAATTAAAGCGTATGCACGTATGCTAGTGCTCGTTTGGAGGGGAGGGATCAAGAACCAACGCGAGGCTCTAGGGTATGTCCCCCACCCAAATGCAATGCAAGCGCGAGATAAACAAGTAAACATACATTCAATCAACCATTCGTGAGCGAGGGAGTAGTTTGATACGCGTACGAGGACAAAAAGCCCTAAAAATGAAAAATGCAACCCTAATATCCACATGCTATTCATAAAAGGGGTAGAAAAAGGAAAAGAATGGCTAAATCAGAAGCTTGGACCCACTTAGGATTTCCCCAGTGGAGTCGCCAACTGTCGCGCCCCACTTTTTGATGTGTGTGTGGAAATGTGTGTGAGAGTGAGTAGTGTGTATGATATACATGTGGACGTGTGCGAAATGAAAAGTAAAAGGCCATGGGACTTGAGAATGCGACGATTTGGCCAAACAAAGTTCAAAAAAAGGGTTTTTAATGAAAATGGAGTCGCCACTTGGTATAGAGTTAAGGTGTACCAAGTCACCCAAAAATGATTTTTTGTTTTTGAACGGAAAAAAATAAATAAACCCTTTTAGAGAACTTTTGGGTCTACGTAACCAAAAAGAGGGATCGGGGGTCACATTTGATGAGGGAGAAGGCGAAGGCAAGGCCTAAGGCACTCCCTCACCCTAGCCAAGGCTAGTTGCGTGACTTAGCCCAAATTTTCCTAATTTTCCTACCCAAGGTATGTATCGCGTGTTGGATATGTCTATATGAATGCAAAAAGAAAGAAAAAATGCAAACCTAAATTCTAAAATATCTCTTGTAAGGTTCTTGGTCCCAACCACATGAGTTGTGGCGGCCAATAAAGGAAAACCTTATAGAGGTCGATTAATGCAAATGATGGCTAAAGTGCAAGTGTGCAAGTGTATAAAAAGGTGCACGTGTGAAATTGTATGAAAAATCCAAGTGTTTGTGTGCAAGTGTATGAAAAGGTGCATGTGTGAAATTGTATGAAAAATCCAAGTGTTTGTGTGCAAGTGTATGAAATATAGTGATAAGTGCATATAGGTGTAATTAAGTGCAATTTTGTGAAGTAGAAATCAAAATGAACAATAAGGAAAGGAAAAGTGATGAGGAAATGTGAATTAAAAAAATGAGTAAGTGATAAATGAGAATGAAGGAACCTAAAGGAATGCATCAGGTCGGGTATGGGAATGACTCCTAACTTTTTCGACTTCGATTTTCCCTTTGATTAGAAAGCAAAACTAGCGTGCTAAGGCTATCGAGTAGCCACACTCGCTCGTTTCCCTTATCAGAAGGGGACTCTTCAGGCAAATGTACCCTAACTAGCATGAGATGCAAGACCTAAAGTGAGGGGAAAGGGGAATCGAGGAGCATGCCAGATGATAAAACTAAGGAAAAATGCATGATATGTAGTGAACAGGCAAATAATGAAAGGTCTAGCGTTGGACTAGCCCTTCTTATGAATTCCTAAAGAAATAATGAGCCACAACTAGCGTTGGACTAGTGTGGTGACGTACATTCATCCATCACACTCATTCATGGCTATGGAAAGCGAGTAGACATACCAAATACTCATAAACACGTAGCACGTAACATTTAGCATGCTCGACTAGATGCAAGAGCCTAATAAAACGAGTAACACTTAACACGTAGGCATGCAACCAAGCTAATGAACCTATTACATTCACTAACTAAAACAAAAGGGGAAGGGGAAAATGGACCAAATTGCTCGCCAAGCCCTATCTATTACAAGCCAAGAGGTGTACACATACCCCATAAAAACATAAAGGGGAAGGGGTAAATGGACCAAATTGCTCGCCAAGCCCTATCTATTACAAACCAAGAGGTGTACACATACCCCATAAAACCTTAAATAAAAGTAAAAGTAAGTAAATGCATGCAAGGAGGTAAGGAAAGCGAAGTAAACAGGCATATGCACATAACACATAAGATCACATAGGAGAGACAAAAAGGGATAAAAGAAGTTGTACCTCCCTCCGTGTGTAATGCTAGTAAGGTGAACAAGACTCAACTTGGGCTATGGTCACTAAAGAAGGAGCTAATTTGGGCTAAAACCATTCAAAGGAAAGGATTGATGCACCAATGTAATGATAAAATACAAATATGACAATCGGAATCCTTCCTCACTTTGCAACTTAGAAATGATCAAATAAAACAAATTGGACCAATCGATCATCTAAATCATCTCAAAATGCAATCAAATAATGCACGGTTACCAAGGAGGAGAGATTATCAACCAAGTCCTAAAGTAAACACTCCTAATGATTCACTTGCTAACATTAACAACCCCTTAAGTCCGATTAATCATTATGGAATTTCGAGGGTCCAAGATCAAATAAGGGTCAATGAGTGGTTTCACTTGCATTTTAGGATCCAAAAGCAACCATCAATCAATCAAACCGAAACCAATTAAAACGTTTTAAGAACTTTAAAGGTCCAAAAGCAAGAAAAAGGTTAAGCAACAAATTTATTTAGGAAAATTAAAGAAAATAGGCAAACATAAGCTCATTTAAACACAAGGTTCACAAATTCATGCCCTAAGTACCACCAAAACAAATGAAAGCAAACAAGCAATCGAGTTGGAAAATTGAGGCTACCAAGGACTCAAATGCGAACACTAACCAAACACTCAAGCTTATCAAACACTTCTAGGAACTTCAAAAATCCAAAGGCAAAGAAAAAGTCAAGTAATGGCTTAAAATTCAGCTATTCTAAGACCTATTTGCAAAAATTAGGACTTAATTGAGTCTTTGTAATATTACTGCAAAATTTCAGGGACCCAATTGATTGATTTTCAAAGCTTATGGGCCTTAGAAGGATTAGATGGAAGTCAAAGGGTTGGAGTGCAATTTTTGGAACTTATTTCTTCATGCAAAGCATGCATACACGTAAGAATGCTTCTGCAACTTAAAATCTGCTACAACTAGAATGCTTGCTGCATTTTCATCTTCAACCACAAATTTCAGAAAACTAACTCAAGCTTTGCACAAACTTTCTCAACCAATGGCCAAGCTTTGAATTAAACCACACAACATACAACTTGGACGTTCAAATCAGGAAAACACAGCAAGAAATGATGCAAAAATCAAACTGCAACAAGGTTTCAGCAAGCCTATGAAGCTTTCGGCAAACCGAAGTTTCCATTGCTTCTATAATTTTCGGATGAAACTTTTCTGCAATTCGGCACCTTGTCAAGCCAGCTTTCAAACATAATCAAGTCCAAACACAAGGCTTCCAACTAAGCAGCAAGCCATCATTCAATTCAACAAAAAAAAACTTAGCAACAACCAGTGCAAGCAAGAAATGAAATTCATTTGGCAAGTTAAAAAAATCTGGAATGCTGCAAAGCAGCCGAAATAGAATGCAGCAAGGATTCTTGGTGTTTGAACATGATCCAAACATATCAAACATGCAAATTCAACAACCCACCTTCCCCTGCTTCCCTCAACACAAGATCAAACATGAAACGAAAGTGCCAAACTCAATTAGTAATTAAGGAAAGGGAAACGCGGCAGCAAAAAGAAAGGAAAATGCAGCAGCCTTTGCTTGCTGTGTTTTTTGAAAGGAACAACTTTGGCAACTTCAGCAGCATCATAGTATGAATTTTCGGACTCAAAAATACATCAAAAATGGTCTACATACATGCTAAAATTTGACCCAAGCAATCCAACACAAGTTGCGAACATCAAAAACATTTCTGCAGCAAAGAGAAACTCTCGACAGCTGACTAAAACCTGAGGCAACCCAGCCACCTTATGCGGCCCAAAAATTCGGATTGTTTGTTCAAAAAAAAATGCCGCAACAAGTCAGAGACTTTTGAGTTGCAGCGAAACACAAGCCAGCCTACAGCTTGCTTCCCAAATTAGTTCCTGCAACAAAGCTGAACACTTTCAGCATTGTTGCAGCAACTTTATATGCAAACTAACTCGAATAAGCAATCTAATTCAGACAACGAAACCCTCGAACAAACCTTCTCATTTTTTACTAGCATGAAACCTTGGGATTTCAGTATATAACAAGAAGATAAAAATAAAAGCACGAACATGGGGATATCCTGCTACGGGTGAACCCAGATACTTCCTCAAATGAGCTAGTCATGAAAATGTCATTTTTCTGTTTAAAGCTAACATCTTGCCACTAATCACCATCTAATGATAAAACCTAATAACAACACCAAACCAAACCCAAGCATTAACGTAGTGAATCATGCATGTAAGCAGCAAAAGGTTCCAACTTTGGACAGTAAACAGCCATCGTGATTCTCAACAGAGGTTCCCACCAAACGGTAGCTCACACACATGACCATTCAACACCAATCAGACCCATAATTCATCATAATTTTACGCTTTATTAACAGAAGTTGTCTACAGGAGAAAGGCTAAAAGAAATCTTACAATGAGCTCTCTGATTTCGTTAAGCAGTGGGCTTGCTCGGAGGACAAACACAGGTGGCGACGGTGGAATCAGCTCCGTTTCTTGTCTAGGTTCTCCAAAGCCCGTAGCTTTCCTTTGTTCCTTCGTTGCCCAAATATCTCAGCTTTCTACTCAATCCTCCCCCCCCTTTTCAATCTCTCTGGTTTTCCTTTCTTATTGTTTTTCAAATGCGAGCCGTCAACCTCTCTTTTCTTTTCCCAAATTTTTCTGCAGTCGTTACTCTCCTCCTCTTACACTAGCTCTCTGTGCTTTGTTTTTGCCCTGAAAACCCCTTCTCTCCAAAACCCTCGCTCAGTTTTTCTTTTAGCCCTTCTGACTCTCCAAAAAACCTCCCCTGCGGCTGTGGTTCATTTCTCCCTTTTATATCCAGCTCTCAACCTCCTAAACCCTGTATTCAATGGCCAGAAATCATCCCTTCCCAATCCTTTTTCTTGACCATTCGATCAGCGTCCCCTCGTCCTTTGCACGCTGCAAAAACAAAATGCAGCGTGCATGCGCGACCCAATTTTTTTTTTTTTTTTAAACTAATTAATATAGATAACTAAATACTTAATAAAAAATAAATGAAGAAATGCTAATTAAGATACAAATAAAATGCTAATTTGCTTTCTCTCTTTTTCTTTTCTTCTTTTTCTTCTTTTTTCCTTTTTAAAGTAGCTTAACAAAATGATAATAAAATTAAGTAAAAATCAACAATTTAATTAACATCAGATAAAAATAAAATAAACAGCAAAAATGGAAACTTTTTTGATTTTTCTTTTCATTTTAAATAATGAAACTAAATCCAAAACAACTAAAACATATTTTTTCTCTCTTTTTTTTTTTTGAACACTTTTCTTTTCCTTTTGTGAAATTCTACGCTAAAAATCCAAAAATAAAATAAAATAACAACATAAAAATAAAACTAAAAAACTAAAAACTAAAAGTGAGTAAAACTGACACGACAACATAATAAGTAAAATAAAAGTAAAAGAAATTGCAATAAAATTTTGGTGTCTACAAAGAAGGTTTGGTAAATACTGACTTTCAAATTTTTTGCCAGATACTGACTTTCAAAAATTTTTTAAAGGAGGATTTTCTAAGACAAGAGTAACATGCAAATTAACATACCAATTTATCTTAAAACTTCTATGCTTGCTACTTCAAGAGTAGAAAATAAGATGAATGCACTTTTGATAGACAACTTTGATAGTTTGGTCTATGTATATAGTAGCTTCATTTTTTATATAAAGTTTCGTCCAAGTAATTTTAGAATAAACAAAGCAACCTCTCTTTATAAGGCAGAAAAGTCACAGACCTTTACTGTAAATTATACCTTATTCATGGTATTGGTTATGGATCTTCAAATGACACCACCATCTCGACCAAGAATTCCAAAAGTCCATCATGCAAAATGGTTACATTTGAAAGCATTTTCTTGCCATGTAACCTGAAATTTGGCAACCAACGGTTCATAATCATAAACTAAACATATGGAGAGCCAGTTACTAATTAAAAGAGGGGATAATTAAATTAGAATATGGTAAACCTAATCCATTCCTTTGATCCCTAGTCTAACAGATATAGTAGGAAACAAATGCTAATAACCATCAACTATCATTGCATGAAAACCAAATAGTGATGGGCCAATAAGACCCTAGCAGAATAAAAATCTTAAAAATCTCCTAGCAGAATAGTGATGGGCCAATAAGCCCCTAGCAGAATAAAATCTTAAAAAGCAGGATTTGATTATTAACAATTAGTTTAATCAACAGAGAAATATAGTCTATTTCGACAATTTCTTAACTATCTGCATAAGAATCTATATGTCAAAGAAATCACACATACCACTCTTCTTCTTAAAGACTTACTACACATTGTAAATTCTAAAAGTGTATGTTAAAGCAATCAAAACTAAATTTAACCCCACTATAATGCAAACATGAATAGTGTTTAGAGCTGGACCTTGATGTATAAGGTGATCAAGTGACCAAGCAACACAATTTAACCCAATTCACAACCTCTCTCCCTTGATAGGCTCTTTCTCACAAAACCCCCATTTCACATTATATATGCTACTTCTATAAACAAGTTTTTTGGTACAATTGCTCACTCACATGTTACTTCACGGCTCTACAAATATACATAGATAAAATAGAAAATAGACCTGTATACACTAAAATCTAGGGTCAGGGTTCTGAAATCGTTTCCTATGGCAGATGATGGAGCAACGTTGCATTACAGCAGAAAAAAAAGAAGGCCGAACACAAACTCAGAAGCATACTTGAGAAGAAAAGAAAAACACCAGATCTCTGGGTTTACAAATACTTCCAACTTTTGGTGCTTTTGGATGGGTTAAGATGGAGATTTTATTGTAGCTTTCTTCTTTTTTTTTTTAAAATCAAAGAAGGAGATGGAAGAATAGTGTTTCAGACCCCTGGGTTATTAATCGAAAGACTAACAAATCCTAGCAGGAAAAATGTCTTTCTTTTTTGAATAAAGGAAAGTGTAAAGATTTAGGGAAATATTGCAGCATACTGATCAAGATGATTTCTGTGTCTCATGCGTTTCGTAGCTTCAAATCCAGACCAATTCTAATAAGGGAAAAAAATCGGTTAGAATCATATAACTCAAAAAAGAAAAGAGAAGAAAGGGAAAAGGGAGGGGAAATGGAAAGGAGAGATAGAGAAAAAAGAAGTACCAAATTAAAAATAACAATTGGAAGAAAGGAACAAAGAAAAGAAAAGAAAAGAAAAAAGGAGATTTGGAGAAGAATCAAGTGGCGGAGAGGGATGAAAACAAAACTCTTGGGAAAACAAAAAAGAAAGGGATTTTTTCAAAAACCTCACTTGAAGTTTCTAACAATTACACATAAATACCCTCTAATATCAAAAATTACACTACACTCCCCTTGATTGACATATTTGATAACAAATTAAGTCCATGTCACAAAAAATAATCTTAAAAGTGATGAATCATCTTGTCAAAGAATTATATTTCAAGTTTGCCCTCATTGACCCTCCAAGAAATGAGTTAAAATTTTGGATAAGAAAAATGACAATAAAAAAAGGAAGACAAATTGGCACCAAGTTGATCCCCTTAGAACATGTAAATAACATTAGTTAAATTAGCATTCTGGATAGTAAAGTCCTGCAAGCACCATTGTAGGGTTGCAAACGAGGAGAGTCGAGTCGAGTTTTGGCCTAATCGAGCCGAACCTCGACATAACTTCATTAACTCGAACTCGAGCTCGAGCTCGATTCAAACTCGAGCTCGAGCTTGACTTGATTCGAGCCGAGCTCGAGCTCGAAAAAAATAAAAAATAATTATTTTATTTTTTAAAAAATAAATAAAATAATATTTTTTTCTTAATAAATAATAAAATATTAAGGATATATATGTAATTTTACTATTAAAATAAAAAAATAAAAAATATATATATACTTAAAATAAAAAAATAAAAAAATATATATATACTTAAAATAAAAAAAATAAAAAATATATATATACTCGAGCTCGCGAGCCGGCTCGTGAGCTAACGAACTTAATATTTTGAGCTCGATTTCGACTCGAGCCAGCTCGAACTTAACTCGAACTCGAGTCGAGCTTGACTCGAGCGGCTCGATTCGTTTGCAGCCCTACACCATTGGAAGTGCAACGGTATTTTTTGGACAAACATATAGCATAAATACTGATGAATGAGCCAAAAACAGAGGCCAAGTTCAACTGAATACAAAGGCAACTAGAGGCATATTTAAACAAGTATCATTCACAAGCAGAACCTTTGAAGAAACTTGTTTTCATCAAATTATCATCAGTCATATGGTGCAAATATGTCACTATTTTCACTAATCCTTCACAAGATGAAGGATTTTATTAACTTCCCTACCAGATCTCTCCGTTCTCTGGAGCTATTTCTTCTACTCTTTACAAGTAGTACAATTTCTAAAATGGCACTAGAAGCATTAATATATCCCAAGGTTAATGTTGCTAGATTACATATAAAAATATTATACTTGGAAAGCTTATCTTTTTGACTTTTCCCCATATTTGTAGTATTTTAGGGATTGATTTCTGAGGGTATTTTGGTCACTTTATTCTCTTGAAGATGACATTTGGTCATATCAAAGTTGTGACGCTCCCCCTCTCCCTAGGAGCGAACTCTAGGGTATCAGCGGGACGCCTGCCCAACTCTCGTCAGGACTCACGCACTCGTTCAAGTTTAATAAAGGATCACAAATCAACCATCGACTTAATTAAGAAATATTTCGAATATACAAGTCCAAAACTCCAAAGGCTAGCATATACAATTACAATCCACAATTCCCAACATAACAAAATTTACAATTTAAGAGCCTCCAATTTCATACAAATGATATACAAGTTTTCCCCAAAACCCGCTAGTTTAGAATCTCCAACTTCCACCTCCAAAGCCTGTTAAGGAAAACAAATTTAAAGGGATGGGCTAACGTCAGTGAGGCCAAGAAAATCAAGCAAGCAAGTAGCACCAATCAATCAAATAATATACTTGAAAGCGACGTTCACATGAAATTTCATTTGAGTGCACAAGTAGGAATTAAACACACATGGAAGGATACAGGAGCTCTCAGGAGCTATTTCCACGTCTCGACCGATTCTGGCCGTTTAAGGTTGACTCTCCGTCAACTCAAGTAGTAACATGACTGTAGCGTTCCGCTTACTTCCTCCATCCAACATAACACCCACTCGGATCCGGAACCAAACATTCATGCAGCGGCGATACTATTCGAGTATGCCAAGCGAGATCTCAAAAGATCAAACTATATCATTTCCCAAGGTTCACCAAACTTCTCGACCAAGCCCTTGCCGGTTCGAATTACAAGGTTAGCCAATGGGTAGGGGCGTCCCCAGAAGCATGATTGGTCGATGAGACAACGCTCCAATTGATTTAGAATCGTTCATAGGGTGAGAGGCACCTCCCATTTGAATAGGGTGTGATACATGCTGCCGCTCAGTGCTCACGAGTTAAAACATTTCGAGTACAAGTGCAAGTCACAAACATTCATATAACAAGTATCATTTGATCAAGAGAGAGAGAGAGAGGATAAGGGCAGTAAAGTACACCCTCGCCTCTGCAAGTTCACGTGTCATATAGCACTTGTACAATTATCATTTCAATCATAGTAACATTGAACATGCACTTGACACTCACCATAAGTCAAGAGCAAAACAAGAGCAAAGCGAGAGGTCAGACAAGCTTCTCGGCGTCCACGTGACCACCTGAGACATGTACAATCACGATTATCTAGGTACTCGACCAAGGCTAATAAGAAAACATCTTCTTGTTACCCACACTCAAGGTCACAAGTTCAAGTCAAGTTAAAGGAGATTTTCTCACTAAATCGTTGAAATAATACTCAAAAGTCGTTTTCGAGTCAAGTCTTGGCAAGAACTCTCAGTTCCAAAAGAAAGTACCAAACTTAACTTTCGGCACGAAAATCGAGAAAAAGGGAAAATGATTTTCATCTCTCAAAACTTCTAATCTTATGCCCAAGTTTTAGAATATAAAAAAGCGTTCACATTTTCTAAACTTATGGAGTCAAAATTCATCAAAACTCCACTCATTTCCATAGTAAATGTTAAAGTTAAAGGTTCCAAGTTTCGAGTATAAAACTAGTGAAATTCTTCAAGAATTACTCTAGCTAAAACGCTCCATTTTTAGGGTTCAAATTCATGGAAACCAAGAGTATAAGACTAGGGGTCGAAATCCATTTCTCAAGCATGAAATGAGGTGCAAATAACTAAGAAAGTAATGCTTGTAACCTAGAGAATGTTTCCAAGTGACTTTGGAGTATTGTCACTTTACAAGGAAAAATTCAGTTTTGGCAACCTTTTTTGAAAAATCATAACTTGAGTTTCATAAGTCCAAAATTGGTAAATCTTATACTATTAGAAAATAGACTCGATGAACTAAAACTCTCTAGAAGACATTTTTCCCAGATTCGAATCTGAAATCAGTCAAATTTTAGCTCCAACTCACTGTTCCAGACAGAACAGAGCAAAATAGTCTTGCATTTTCAGTGAACTTGGAAATTTGGCAAAATTCATAGAAATAGAATCAGCCTTTTAAATTTATACCACTGAAAGAACTCCAAGTCTAGTTTCAAATGCAATAAACGGAACTCAATTTGGACCTTTATATACCAAGATACAACAGTTTAATAAAAGCTGATTTTTGGGACCTGATTCACGGAAATCCAACTTTGGAGCACTTGACATAGTTTGTAAATCAGGTCATAACTAAAGCTTCACAAATCAAAATTTAACGTGGTTTGCGGCATTGAAAGCTAGATTCAAAACGATAAAATTTACTAGAAGAAACTGTCTTAAAATTCGTTTTGTAAGATGAGTGAAAATGAGCTACAAACTACAGCTATGCTTGTTTCTCGGATTGAAACAGTGAGGAAAATCTGTCAAGTTTGCCGGTTCACTACGGCTCATAGAAAACGAACTAGTAGGTGCATTTTATACCATTGGAAATCCCTCGAAGTCTAGTTTCATATGCCACAAATGGTACTTGATTTTGACTCCTGGACAAAAAGTTATGGGCTGAAACGTACACACTAGTCTGGTATCCTGATCAGAAAATTTCTAGGTTTGCTTCCTCACTTTAACCCAACTTTCACTCAACCAAATGATATCCTTTTTGGGAGATAATTTACACACATAAACACCAACATATAACAAGTATTTTGGCATCAAAATAACCACAAAATTCGAAATTAAAATGAAGGAAATAACCAGCAAAATTTCGGACAGCTTGCTCCTTTTTCTCTTAAATTTTTCTTTTCAACTATCTCAACCAAAACCAGGTTACCATAACTCATCAAAACAGCAACTAAACAAGCAATTCCTCAAGGCCACTATCTAAGAAGCCACCTCAAGACATCTACCTAGAATCAAGGTTCATTGAACCCATCAACAACCCAAGCCTAACTTAGTTTAAAACTAACTAAACTATCCATAAGTTGGAAGGAAAAAAATGAGGGTTTTGGGAAGTTACCTTTCTTCCAAGTGTAGGGTGCAAGACTACAAGGAAACAAGCTCTAAACCACCAAGTTTCTTTCTCCTTCAAGTCTCCCTTCAAGCTTGAGTGATGATCCAAGAAAGTGAGCAAGATTGAAGTGAGTTTTTGGAGCAAAAATTGAAGAAAATGAAGCTGAAATTTTGGGCAAGAAATGGTGAAGGGTGGCGGGCTAAGAGGGAAGAAAGAAAGGAAGGGTTTGGTAGCTTTTGAGTGAAGTGACTTGATGGAAAGGTTATATGACATAAAACTATCTTGGGTGCAAAAGTCAACAATTGAATAGTGTGCCATTAGTGCTCCTAATTGAATTTAATTTAACTCACTCACCTCTAATCCCTCAATTAGCTTTTCTTAGTCTACAATTGGCCATCTTTAATTCTCCAAGATCACTGCACTCTCGAATCGAATATTATCTCGAAAACGTATTTTCACTAATTCTCACTAATCGAGCCGTAGAAAAATTAACTTTAAAGACAAATGTGCTAAAAATATAAATTGGGGCAATGTACCATGCAAATGCAATTAAAATGGATGAAATAAATTAATTGGAACAAATAAATAAATAATTAATTAGATAAGCCAGTGAAATAAATAAATAAATATAAATGAAATAAAAATTCGAGTGCTCACAAAAGTGAAAGGGGAGGGCAATGTAATTTTTGATATTGGAAGGTGTTTATGTGTAATTGTCAAAAACCTCAGGAGATGCTTTTTAAATTATCCCAAAAAAAATATTCAGATAAAGTATAAGCTTGGCATGTGAGAAACGCAAGGGAGGACCATGAAAACCTGTGAGTACCCAAGCCTTTTTTGACTATATGTTAAGAACTATTCTGATTTTCCAATTTATAGTTAAGAAATGTTAATCGCACTCCCTTATTTGTTACTCGCACCCATTACCATTTCAACTCTATTGATTTGACAAAAATATCCTTTTCAGTTCATTAACTTTATAACCACCTCGTTTTATAAAATTGTGATTAAGGTATGGATGTCATTAAATATTTGTTGTTTTGATACAATATTGTTTAAAGTATCCATTTTATCCTCATAATCTTTACTGGTTCTGCAGTTTTCTTTGACCACTATCAACGACGATGGATTTTTCTAAAATGGTAGGGGTGGAATGGAAATAAAAGATGTGTTGGTTACAACTTTGATTTTTTTATTTTTATTTTTTTTGGTTATTTTGTATTTTCATTTAGTTGATTAAGCACTCTTTAAAACTAAGTCGCATCTTAAAAAAAAAAATTGTCAAACCCACTAATTGGATCGTATCTTTCATTTATGAAAGAATTTCTTAACATTTAATAAAATGGAATTCATCTCATTAGGATAATCATAGTTACACAATGTATAATAGGATTTGGGCCATACGCACCCAAGTTTGGTCAATTTGTTGAGACTAAGTACCATAAAATGTGAGGTTTTTAAGATACTTAGAAAATTAGAATAAAAAATTTTGATGATTGTTCCCTATGATTAAATTAGGAGTAAAATACAAAAAACACCTTGTGGCTTGAAGTTCGGTCATGATATTTTCTCATTATTTTAAAACCCCCCACATAACCCCCTTGTGCTTTAGACTACTTTGGAAATAAACAAAAAATCATCATGTTTAACGAAAAATGTAAAATTCCTATATTATCCCTATTTTCAAACTATACTAAATAATAGTTCAGGGTTTAAATAAGATTTTAAAACCCTTGTTACTTCATTTAAGAAGAAAGTAAAATTGAGGGGCTCACTTAAAAATTTTAGAAACTTGTCATCTTCTTACTCTCTGTTTTTTAACGAAAAATTCAGAACACACCCACCATGACAACGCAATGCAGTCGCCACCGACCTAGGTGGCACGCCCTTGAATTTCACCTGCCAAATTCCATCTTTAGGGCATATCACAATTTCGATATTAAATTTGGCCGAGAAAATCAAATATTGGCAAAATAAACATGAAAAATGACTGGAGTGATGGAAATTATCGTGACCTGCAACTACCATCTCTTTGACCATAGCAATAGAATTCATCATCCATGATCTTTGTCATCAAAAGGAATGAAGAGAAAACTACTCTTTTACTTTTCATATCATCAGCTAGATTTCCACTTTTTCAAAAAATCCCAAAAATTAAAAATTCACAATCACTAAAAAAATTGGAAAAATTCACCGTCAACTCAATTTTATCATCTTCAACCCATCATTTTTCACCAAAAAATAAAAAATAGAAAAACAGTCCTAAAAAACTTTGCTAAACTTCAGTTTCTAGAACCCAAATCCCTATTAAAAAAAGAAAAAAAAGGGAAAAAAAAAAAGAAGGAAAGAGAAAGTCGAGGAGCAGGAGGAGTTGCCACTGTCGATTTCACCGGAATCCAAGCCACAACCAACCACTGTAACCACAACCATTGCCAGAATCCATAATCACATTAACTTCACACGCGAGTGTACCTCAAACTCCATTGATTTGGATGATTTGCATCTAACTTCTAAATAAGTCCAAAACACACGAGGATTACGTGGAGGTTTTTAAACAATGAGGAGGTATTATGACCAATTACTATACTTTACCCTTGAATTGGGGTAAATTTATTTTTTAGAATTTTTCTAAATCATATAAACTTACTAACTAAGACCCTGTTTGATAATCCAATTTAGCACTTAAATTTAATGGAATCAATGTTAATACATTCAAATTGTTTGATAACAAAAAATTGAATATCTGAATTAATTAAGTGACACTGAATTTTTTAGGCAAAATTTCCTCCCAAAATTAAATGATAAACTATTCACTTATCACTGAATATCATATGCACTCAAATTTATTATATTTAATATTTAACAATTCAATAATTGAATGGATTCAGATTTCGGATTTCAAATTTTAGATTTCAGACTTTAATTTTCAGATTTCACTTTTATCAAATGCACCGTAAGACTCTCACAATTAAATCTTGAGATAGAAATTCGAAATTTGTTCTATAGAGGGAATGTTGACTTTTTATTTATTAAGAATTTGACCTTAAAACTATTTTTATTGAATCTAAATAGAGATACTTCCTTAATTATGTGTAATATCTTAAGTAAATAGACATTTACCTAAATAATTTATAGGGAAATAAGTACTGAATACTGATAGTCTGAAATACAATTCACTCAAATTTGAAGGACTAATGTGTAAATAACAAATAATTTTGCCACCTCCCTTCTAGAAGTGACAAGTGTTGTGTAGCGTGACATGTGTTCGGACACGTATCATAACACTGTAGTGACATGTGTCATCCAAGCTCGACGTGTCATCATCCTATGACACGGGTCGCAATTCTTCTCTTCTCTTGTTGACTCCTTACCATCCTATCTTCCCATAAATGGGGTCTCTCCCTCTTTATTACACGTAAAAAATTAGAAACTCTCACTTATACTCCTAAAAGGGTAAAGTAAGGAAAAGTGAGTTAAAGAGGAGAAAAGAAACTGTAAGAATTGATTTAAAGGATAAGAAAAGAAAGCCATAATGAGGAGATAGTGTTAGGAAAAGGTTCAATCTTACCTAACACTAAGAATATCCAAATGAGTGGCAATTTACATTTATATAGATATATATTGTGTTCATATAATGTTATAATGTTGAAATATTGTTGCATTGTGAGCATCTAGTTTGGATCTACACTCCATAGTAAATTATGCTAGATCCATGCTAATACTGAATAAAATGAAATGTAAAATTACTACTCTTATGTTTCTAAATGCTACCATAATGCATGCTTTTACTTTCTTAAGTTGTAAATGACCATAAATGATTAATATGCAATTGTTATATTATATACATGATGATTGTGCTTGATCATTGAATCTGTCTACAAGTGAGTTGAATCAATTGTCAGTTTTGTAATTTTTTGCATTGCAAAATATCCATAAACTTGTCTCGCCAAAAAATGATATTATGATTGCATGTGTTTGACTATACCAGTTGTGTATTTTATTGCACTGGTACAACAGGTTATGCCAATATTGTGCCTTGATCCATTGAGCAAGTACGGGTTATGTCGAACATCATTACACACATTGATCCGCAATCCAGTATCAGGATAGGATGTTATCCACTTATTGGGTTGAGACTCGAGAGCGAAAGGCACTTCCGGAACTATCCTATTTGTGTTTGGGTGCAGGAGACTGAACTCATGATGGTGGTATAAGGTGGAATCAGGTTGTCACCAACAACCAGTGCCGTATCTTTTATTGCGTTGTGATTCATTTGTGTTTCTTTGCTTGTCTAATATTATTGTTTATATCAAATTTGACTATACATCTAAAACTTACTCACATAGACCTCACTGAGTTGTGTTAACTCACCCCCAATAATAACAAATTTTGTAAATGATGATTTGAATATAGAGATGCTGTATGAGTGATCTACCAATCAGTAAATTGAGGTTTTGTTGAATCTGATGTAAAGAGACTAGAAGTGAGGAGTGTTTGAATCTGCTGCAATGTGTTGCAACTTTTCCATTATAAATTTACTCCTTTCGTCCCATAAAAATAAGCTCACTTTTCCTTTGTGTTTGTCCCAAATTATAGGTTTATTTCCTTTTTAAAGGGTAATTAGTTTGTTATTTTACTATCATACCCATATTTAATGCACATAGTTATCAGCAAACGCATTACTCCATTAGTTAATTATACTACTTGGAATATTAAACACATCACAAATAACTAGATTTACCATTTTTTTTCCAAGATATAGTAACACGTGTCTCTTACTTTGAATGAATGATCTAATGTTAATAGGGGGTATTTGAAAAAAGTATTAAAAAAATAATTGTTGTAACTACATTAACTAAATTTCTTAATTTGTGTGAAAAAAGAAATGGGCCTATCTTAATGAGATGGAAGGAGTAATAAAAGAGTTTGTGTTTCAATAAATAGATTATTGTGTTAACTAAGTTTTAGTGAGATCTAAGCAGTCCACTACTAATGAAATCTTCCTAGGGGATGGAGTTGGGGTGTGACAAAGATAGTATAAATTAAGGGTGGAAGTAAAAGTAAAACACCGTGTCAAGAATGAGTAGAATTATGATTGATTCAAAGTAGGTTAGAATAAGAGATACATAAAAGTGTGTATTTGTGCATACTTTGTTATTTTAGGAAATACATAATATTGTTATTCTTGAAATTGTTTACGAATTTTTTTTTTGATGTTTTGTAATTAATCGAAAATTAAGTGAACAAATGAGAAAAAGTCTCAGGCATAGCTGTACTCTATACGGCTTTGATGGGTAGAGCTTTATTTGAACCTATAAAACTGGCTCGTAAAGTTTGACATTCATTTGCCTATCTTCTATTATCTCATTGTCATTTGAAAATATCAGTTATCCCAACTCCCTTTATAGAAGAATACTTGATTAAAGCCAATGCTCTAAGTTACGTGTTTAGAAGGATGATGAAATCGAACATATCTTGGGGAGAGATGGATTGAGTGATTTGGGAGAGGAAATGCAAGTGAAAGATGTTGGGTTCGAATCCTCCCACTTACACAAAAAAAATAAAATAAAATAAAATTTGAACATATCTAAGACTTCTTGAAGGTAAACTTAAAATTCACTCAGTTTTGAAATTCTATACCTTGAATAATTGTCAGTTAACTAGCTTGACGGCGTCCAGTCTTTTACTGCTTCAAAGCAGATAAATCTTCCATAATCTCTCTCTTTTACTGTTCCAAATAATTTCTTTCTATTTTAAAGTATATATTATCGTTGTAACTTGACCATCGGAGTTATACCTGCGGATTAAACCTCAACTCTTCTTTAACCCCAGGTCAATGGTAGAGTGAACTTCAATCTCACAACACTTCCAAAACGGTATTTTTGGAAAGTTAATTATATACCTTTAAAACTATTCTGGGTCATAAAGTTTGATAAGAAAGAATGAGACAATAATGATCAACTCCAATTTTGCAAATTGCACTAACTAAAAAGTTTCAAATTATAAGAATGTAACTTGTTTTTAGCTTCCTGATCCTTGCGCAATTCCTTTTATTTTTTTTATTTGTTTCGCTGTAGTTTTTGAACTTTTTTATGCTTTTAGTGTAATTGTAACGGTCATAAGAAGGGAGAACATCCTATCCTCTCAATAAAGGTAGGAAAGCCAGCACAAGTTAGTTCAGTTAATAAGGACAGACTACTTCCTCACAAAAGGTCGTGTGTTCGAATTCCGTTATTGGTGTGAGGGCTATGTTGATGAGTGATCTGTAAATATCTTTGTAAGCAACCTATGGTCCAGAAGGCCTGTCCTGACCCGTGGTGGTGACCGAAGTCGAAAAAAATAAAGCAAGGAAAAATGTAGAAGTCTTTACAAAGTAGTTATGCAATTGAGATTGCAGACAACAGAGGGAAAGAAAGAAGAAATAGTTTGAGGTCACTCTCTCTTGTACTTCGTCACTTTGCTATTTTCATCTTGTCTAGGTGAAATTCACAAGTATGCAAAGATTTGAGGTAACTTTCAGCTTTGGGGTCAGGGAAACATTATTATTATTAATATAGGTGGTCATTTAAAGTTTTCTTGGCCTAGGGAAACAAGTTGACCTAATCTCTGAAAAGCAATAATGTAGCCTTAAATTGAAATACTTGCTTTGGCATCAAAGTTTTGAAGTTGTATTCTGTCTGAGCATTTGGCTTCTTGGTTCTTCCTTCGTGTAGAATCAATTTTATTTTCAAATAAGTTCATCATTTTTGGCTGTAAGTCACAATTTTTAATCATACTTTCTGCTTTGTACAAAGGAAAGGAAGGAACTTGTTAGGAAAAGTCCTAGTGCAGTAGCTGAATTGTTTAAATAGTTCATTAGACCGTTTGAATTTTAAGGTACAACTTTAACCCATGCAGAAAACTTAAAAGGGCATTTTAAAAGCTTTATCATGGAAATTGGCACATTGAATTTGAATAAGAAAAACTCAATGGCGATAGTCTTAAGATAACTCATCATTCTAGTAGCTATTTTTGGACCTGAATTTCCATATGTAACTTGGATTCACCTCAGACTGACTTAGGGGTTAAAAAAAGTAAAAAGAAAAAAAAAAGAAAAAATCAACCCAATTGTGTTAAAAGACATTTCTAATCTGAGGCACTATAATGATTTTGTTGGACGCTTGGTTCCAACAATTTTTCATAAAACTATAATGAGAAAGAAATAAATTCAAACTCCATCCATTTGGATGTCAGAACACTTGTTTAGATTTGCTTCAGATTATTCTTGAATAACATTATGCTTCTTCAGATATACAGTATCAGAAAATACCATTAAGTTAATACTTTGATTTTCGTAATCTTCCACCACACAAAAGAACATGAAATGTGGGCAAATGCGGCAACAAACATGTACCAGCAGATGCAGAAGTGGATTTGATAATTTTTTACAGATTTTCAATAATAGCAACAGAAAAAAAGGCACTGTCAATATCAATGTGGTCGTTTCTGTGTGCAATGTACAGAACAACACAGAGAAGTACACCCCAAACCTATCTGTGCAATAAACCTCAAAATTGTATTTTGAGGTGTGATGTTAGAAAAAAAATCTAAATATATCTCTGGGGACATTGAAGATCAAAGTAAAGCCAAGTTTTGCCCAAGGAGGATCCAGACCCAGTTTGACAACCCACAAAGCCCAAAACTTTTCACCTCTTTTAAGCTCCATCTGAACTCCCATTGGCTCCATCTGAAGATTCTGAACTCTGCTAGTACTGGGATTTGTGCACTTACATTGATATCCCAAATTCTGATTGCAAAATGCGATAAACCCAATACAGAGGCTGCAAGGATGTCCAGGATATACATGTTTAGGACCACCATTCATTAAGGTATAGCATAAATTTGGTCTTTCTTCCATTCTTCCAAAAACAAGTATATTATTATAACGGTAAAAGGTTCTTAGCATTGCCAAAGCTAAACTAGCAAAGGCAACTTGTCAGCTTTCTTAACAAAATGATAAGAAACTTGTAAAAAGGAGTATGAAACCAAATCTACTTCAAACTGCTAACATATGCAATAAGAGCGTGAAGTGAAGTACCTGATCTATCATCATCACTTCCATTAGGTCAAATCATCTGTAGTGTCACCAGTTAGCTTCTCAAAATCCTCTTAGTATATTCTGCTTTGCCAGACTCCAGACATTTACTACAACTAGCTCAATCATCATAATCACTATCTCCTTGCCCTGTTGCATCTCCATTTTGTACAAATTCTATCATCTCCAACTCATCTTCTCCTTTACTTGTTGACACCTTAGAATGTGAATCCAAATGTCCTCCCCGAAATGCTGAGTCACTGATGTAGTTTACGGATTGCAAGAAGTTGAAGTAAGCATATTTAATATCAAACCGCATATCATACCCTGCCACACGAATAATCAATGGTTCATATTTGGAGTGAAGCTACTAGCACAAGATAATTCATAAACAGACTTCCTAATGTCCGGAGGCCGTCAACTGATCTTACAGTAGTTCACTGCAATTGTCAGTCCTCTGCTGTCTGGGCACTGACTAACATGATGGAACCACATACTTGGCCTGCATTAATACATCATACATCACTCAAGCTAATTGATAATCCGCCAGATGCAAATGATGGAGTTAGGAATACACTAAAAACAACAAACTAACTTAGATGTATTAGAAACATCACCCTCCCCCAAAAAACAAAAATGGAAAATGAATAGTACGAGAAAAAGGAATCATTCAAGAAGTCATATTTGGCCATCTTCAGTAACTTTTTGGTTTTTTAAGTGATCCTAAACAATGACAAGAGGAACCATTAGTAACCTGGTCATTTTTGTTTTAGCTGAACATAGGCACTATGCTTCAGTTTGGTTCACTACATATTATTAAAGATGCAAAACAGCTTAAATAGTTTCCTCAAGGAAGAAGAGTACAGAAATTCCTCTGACCAACATGGACCTTTATCTCCATTTCAGCATACTTTGATTCTGGAGATATGCTTCAATCCAGCCACAAGCTATTTTACTTCGATTTACTATTTGATCATTTCAGTAGCATATTTACATGCCTAGTGCCTCCCACTAAAACCTCTGATCTTCTTGGGGTATGCTCTAAAACTATCTCACTTTCACTTAATTTTATCATGCTTGGAAATATATGCTTCTGAATTGCATGAGCAATTCATGCAACATATTTTAGTCTTAGTACTTTTCAATAGAAAATCTTCCCTCTCTATTAAACATTAATGTAAGTGGAACCTATTCATGAACTACATCACCTAATCTCGTGAATCAAAGGTTAAGCATAATAACTAAAAAAAAAGTGGTTTGTGTGTTCAACTTCATTTTGATTCCTAGTATTGTACTAGGTTGACTAGAATTAGTTAGTACTTTAAATTCAAACTGAGGTCAGTATTGTTTCTAATGTACCACTTAAAAAGTAAAAGATATCTCCAATTTACATGACAGCCGGACAAGTTCAAAGCAACAGTGGACAATTACCATCCTGTTAGCTCAAGCACAGGTAGGCATATTCTGGTTTTCAACATCTATAAGGAATGTCCTATCAAAGCATGAAACACACTTCCAAATATAAAGAGAACTTCCAGAAATTAAGCAAATCTACTTGCTTTTTCTATACAAGTATGAACCTTCACAGTTTGATCCACTGGGCCCTAAAGACTAGCAAGGTACAAAAGCACAAATTTTCTGGGATGTGCCATTCCAGTCACAATGTTCATCTAAGGTTGCTATATGGCAAAATCAGTCCACAGATGCTAGATCTCCATAGAGAAGGTAAAGGTTAACACTGTTGAGATAACACTTGAGTCTCACTGTATTCTCATACGCTACTTACCCATCCACACAGCATTCTCCTCTTAAGTTTTGAACACCAAAAGATTTCTTGTGAATAAGTTATAAATCTTGAAAAAAAGGTTAAGAGATATATATGAAAAAAAAAAAACTTTATCACCATAATTTTCCAAAGACAACGGTGACTTCTCCCATATAAGCACTGTCTAGGTACAAGCTCCCAACAAAGTCTTAGCTGAAACTCCGGGCTAATCATCTGGCTTTACACCGTTGACAATTCATTTCATTTATGTTGATATCACAGGTGAATTGCTCTTATTATGTATGTACTTGATATGAGTTTGTATATGTACATTGAAGTTTGGCAGGAAAAAGATGGCCAGAGCTAAAAAGACTTAAAGCAGAGGAAGAAAAGATTTCCTCAATCTGATTCAGTGAGGTTTGTGAGGTACCATTTTGCAAGACCAAATTATTCGGAGAATAATCCAACATTTCTGATAATTCAACTTCAACAATTAGTAAACAAGTTATTTGCCACTTCCTATGACATTGACCTTCTAACTTTGTTCCTCATGAACAAGAGTAAGTAAATCCCAAGTACAATGTTTCTGAAGTCACTTCAAAATTTATAGAATTTTGAGACTTCAATTAAAAGAACAATAGGAACAACTTTCAAAAGGATGATGCTGAAAATCTACTCAAAAGTCTACTTGCTCAGACAATTTTCTCATACATGCTTATAATAACAAGAAAAAACGTTTCAACCATGAACAATTTCGGTGCAACATACTTAACAGAAAAAAAATTGACCACGGCAGATATGCACCAAGGACAAGTAAAAAGAGAGACAGAAACTCACAAATAAAGGACTTGCCCAGCCTTGACTGTAACTTCAAATGGCTTTGGCCCATTATAGTACAAAGGAAACTCAGCCATTTGCCTGTTTGTGTCCTCAAATGAAGGGTATGGATCCACACTACACCATGGTACATACCTCACTGGATCCTCAATTTCTAATTCAAAATCCTCCGTATCCTACAAAGAACCAAAAATCAAATCACAAACAAGCAAAATGCCAACCAAGACAACATGTTTAGGTCCTTCAACAATCTATTTCATCCACTACCAAAATAAAATGCAATTCCATCCTATAACAAGAACTTTTTTTTTTTTCAAACTAGCAATAATGGAAATACTGGTATAAAAATCTGGCATTGTGGAGAAGATGGATGTCACCTCAGAGTAGTGATACTGAGCTGCTGGATAGTCGCGAATATACATCCTGTGGAGATCAGTAGGCGGAAGAAGCAAAAATCGCTTCTCCCCAGTAATGACAGCATAAAGATTTTCATAATGATCTTTATGAAATGAAGTCACAGACAACTGATTCCCAATCCAAAGATTAACAGCTTCAGGAAGGCATCCCAGGGCCTGAGAAGCCCAGGGGATATGATCATCACAATCCTGGGATAAATCACCATACTCATTTCTAAAACAATCATTCTGTTCTTGCAAATAAGCAACACAACGTTTTGCACCCTTTTCAGTACAAGTATTAGATTCAGAAACCCTTCTCAGAGCAGTCGAAAAAGGGACTTTTTTAACATGAGCTGAGGCAAAAACGAGAGGGGAGGAGCTGGGGTTGGAGTGAGGGTGGGGGATTAGGGAGTCGGCGCGGCCGGTGGGGGTGAGGTGGAGTGAAACAGGGGAGGATTTGAGGGTTTCTTGGAGGTAAGAAGTTGAGGGCCATAAAGAGAGGGCTGGCCAGTGGCTGATGGAGTTGTAAATGAGGCAAGGTTTATTGGGAGAGATGTAATCGCGGAGGAATTGGAGGGGGCTGGGTGGAGTAGGAAGGTGGTCAATTTGGGTGGTGGTTGAGCCTAGGCTGAGGTCTCTCACTTCTTCCCACAGGTTTTCTATTGCTTCCTTGGTGGCGGTGGCGGCGTCGGCGTCAGCGGCAGCGGTGGAGGCCATGTTAGGAGTGCGATGTAAAGTGATGAAGCTTGACGGGATGAAGGCGCGGTAGCGTACTCTTTGAAAATGTCTATGAAGGCGTGGATTTGCTATAAAGAGAAACCGTCAACCCAAAAAAAAAAAAAATTTCTTGGCGCTAAAATAACCATCAAGCATATACTAGCACCAATTTTTTTCTTTTTTTTTTTTGAGCAAGCCAATTAAAGTTGAGTCACAATTAGAGGCTGTTCCGATTGTACACATTTTTCTTTTTTTGGTTCGTAAAAGTTCGAGTACCCATAGGACCATGGCTAATTTCTCATAATATTACTAAAATAAAAAATTGTCATAAAATTGGTGTGATTTGAGAATTGATTCTGGTTTAAGGGTCGCTGCAATTACGATATGAGACTATCAATAAAAATAGTATTAGTTTGTATTTATTTTTTCTGGTTTTAATTTTCTCAATTTTCTCCCCTTTTTTTTTTTAAACTTTCGCCGCACATCCAATGAGTGGTGAAGCATCTCTACCGACATTCATCACAACCGTTCATCAAGACATGACAAGATATGATCAACGGTCTACGATAGTTGGTGGCTTTTTTATTTTTCCTGACGCTGCAAATTTGATTTGCAATGTTTAGTTTTTTTTCCTGGCAAATTTGATTTGCGGCGTCAGTTTTTTTTCTGACGTCGCAAATTTGATTTGCGGAGTCAATTTTTTTCCCTCATGCGTCGGTGATGCACCGTTCATCACATTGTGATCAATGGACGCAGATTGCAGCCAAAATATTTTTTTGTTTTAAAGTGAAAAAACAATTTTTTTAATGTGAAATCGCTTTTTTTTTAAGTAAAACCACATATCTCAATTGCAGCTATAGTTTTGTCACCGTCCATCCCACTTAACCAACAGTTATAATTGCGCCTCTTATTATTTTTTTATAAAAAAACACTGACGGCCAGGCCCTAATTTTTTCTTTAAACTAACACCACAATTTGAATTTTCGGCGTTAGTTTTTCCACCATTGATCGACCATAAAGTTTTTAGATCTACAAAATCAAAGGTACTGATTTAGTCAAAAAATAATTTCCAGTCAAAGTAGTACTACTCCAATTATGTTATGTTGCCGACAATAATGACTCATGTCTCATGTTCACGGATAATTTCAACTTTTCTCTCTTCTTTATATATTCACTTGAAAGAACCCCAACTCTCTCACAAACTTTTCTCTTTTCTCTTTCTGGTGTGGAATCATTATTTTCTTCTTCATCTTCTACCTATTTCCCCATTAGATGCATAATTATCTCTTAGATTTTCGACGGTAGGTGGTGGATTAAGACGGCTTGAATCGATAAAAGCAACATTATAATTTGAGTAGTGGATTGAAAAGAAGCTTTTTTAAAAAACGATATTATCGGTGATAAGGTTAGTTTATTTAAAAGTTTTATTAGTAATAATTTTATAATATTTTCAGTTATTTTAAGTTCAAGATATTATGCTGCTTTTTATGTATTCAATTTAATAGTCAGATGTTTATTTATGGTTTTTTTTTAAGATTAAATGTGTAATTTATATTTTAAAAGATTATTTAATTTGTTTGATTTTACATAATGTGGCAAGTATTTTTTTTATTTTTAGATTATGTGACAAATGTGTTTGTTTCCTAATAATTTACATTTTTTTAAAATTATTTGTTGTTTGATTTTAGAATTAATTTTATAGAGGCAGTAGTCTTGTAGGCGAATGATGAATAAAAGATGAATGATGAATACTAATAAATAGTGAATGATGCCAGATATATTGAGTAGATGATAAATGGTAAATGATGCCAGTAAGTCGTAAGTCAATAGATGATAAAAGGTGAACAATGAATAATAGTGAATGGTAAATGGTAAATGATAAATAGTAAATGGTAAATGGTAAGTGGTAAATGGTAAATGATAAATGGTATATATTAAATGGTAAATGATAAATAGTAAATAGTAAAACGTAAGTGGTAAATGGTAAATGGTAAATATTAAATAGTAAATAGTATGTGGTTAAAATTAAATAGTAAAACTAACAATAATACAATGTAAGATAGTGAGATAGTAACTGATAATTTAATAGTACTAGTACTATTAATCTATGGTTTAGTAATATTAATATGATTAATAAATAGTAAATAATACTAATATTTTTAAAAATATAAGTTACAGTAATTTTCATTATACAATCATAGTCTAATAGTAACTATGATTAATTAAAGAAGAACCATTACTCTAACAGTTTGAATAATACTATTTGATTGATAACTTTATCTTTATTTATTCATTTGAAATTAATGATTGTTTTATTAGTAGTGCTATTACCAATGAAAACGTTTGTTGCGTTAATATTAGTAATTATGAGAAGTTGTTAAAAAAATAAGTTGACATAAAAATATTTGTATGATTAGGAAAAAATGTCGATGGACCTTGTATTGGTGTTTCAATTTTATTTGGGAGGCAAAATAAACGAGACCAGAGGATCATTCGTATATGAACCTTCACGGTGTAAAAAAGTCATTTTAGTGAAATATCAAATAAGTTATGATGAATTAGTGGATAGAGTATATACCTACATGCAACTAGATCAGAATGTTTTCAAGTTGAATCTATGATTTAGAAATGCTGTTAGCCAAAATATATTTGTTGGAGTGCAATTGGGGTACGAAGATGATATTGACACATTATATCATATGAAATCGATATCACCATACACGCCATGTGAGATATATGTAGAAGTAGAGCTTCAAACCCGTCATATCCACCGTGATCACAATGGCGAATAAACATCATTAGTCCAATTTGATTTTGAAAAAGAGTCAAACAACATGTTTCATACTGCCGTAAGTGAAAGTGCAAGCAAATGAACTAACCTATTTCTAATTTTCTAAAATGAGATGCAATTTTAAATGATATAGTCCAAACATATAGAGGGTAAGGGAATAATAGTAGGAAAAATATCGTGCAAATGAAAATAACTTAAAAATAGGAAAAATACATGAAATGCAATAAATGTTACACAAGGTATGAATCTAATACGAAAACGGTCTAAAGGATCTAGTATTGAACTAACCTATTTCTACAAGTCCTCACTAACGTTGGACTAGTGAGAAATCGGAAAGAAAAGTCACAACTAGCATTGAACTAGTGTGGTGATGTCATGCATTTATTATAAATAAATAAAACATATAAAGTATAATTAAAGCAAATAAACACATAGAACATATAAATCACATAACACACAGGTATGATATCTAAATGCAAAACCCTAAAGAAAGCGAATAAACACATAAACACACAAGCATGCAAGCAAATAGAAGTGCACATAAAAACCTAACTATTACATTTGGAGGTCTAACTACAATCTAAAAGGGAAATTTGAAAAAAATAATAATAACCTAATTATAACATTCATCTAACTAATTACATTTTTGTCAAAAATAAAATCTATCTATTACATAACCTAACTAAATACATTTCTTGAGCATCTATCTATTACAATTCGGAATTTAAATGCCCTCCAAATAGTATCAAAAATTAAACATAATGAATGAAAATTTAAAATGAATAAAATGAGTAAATGCAATAAAAAGCACTCAAAACATGCAATCACACATAAAAACACATAGTAGCATATAAAAGGATTTAAAATAATAATAGAAGGTACCTCTCTTGAATTAGTGGTTAAATAAAATGAAATTTGCTCTATTTATATTAAAAAACCAACAAAATAGTCAAGGTACCAATGTAATTAACAATTAAAAAGAAAAATGTAAACATATAGCAAATTCACTTTATTATTATTAAGAAATATAAATAAACATAGAATCTCCTAAAATTTACTAATTAAATGCATTTAAATGAGGCATGATTAATAATTAAAGGAGATAAACCAATTATACTTAAGAAATCAAAACTATTGGGGATCCAATTACAAAAATTGAAAAATTTTGAGGTCAAATTATAAATTTCAGCAAAGTTAGGGGTAAATACTGAACAAAAGATAAAGTTTAGGGACCGAAATATAATTCAATTGGGGACCTATTTAAAGAAATTCAAAATATTTAGGGTCACGATGGCATTCCTTGAAAGACCAGGGACTAAACTGCAAATTGCTCATCTGGATTTTGCAAGACAACAAGCTATCAGGCCATTTCTCTGTTTCCTTTGATTTGTTCTGGGCCAAATCCTTGAGCCCAAACAATTTCTTTAACCACATTATTTCCATTAGCCTAACCAACGAAAAATCGAGTCTAAAATCCCCAATTCATGCCACAAAATCCAAGCCAAACCCATCAATTCATCAACCAACACCCAATAGAAACCCCAACCCTTCTTGATTAGCATAACCCAAACATGGATGCAAAGCTTTTGAAGATCCAACAGAGAAATCGACGGAAAACACAACAAAAGAAAAAATGAAGCCAGCTTCTGGTAAATCAAAGATGGGTCCAACGAAAGCTATTGTCTTTCGGCCAAACCATTGAATCATCAAACATCGAACCATCCTAAAGCCTTTTGGGCGAATTCAAGTCATCAAAACCAATTTTTCCAAAGCATCAGGAACCACACAAAAAAAAAAATCTAAGAACCCCATTCATGAAAGAGAAAACTCATGTAAATGGTTCAAAAATTTCATGAAAAGTGTTAAATCAACGAATAAGGGAAGTTATTATTACCTATAAATGATTGGGGGTTGAATCGATGCGAGAAAAGTAGAAACGATTGTCCAAAATGCTGGGAATGAAGTAAAAGTTTCTGTTGCTGCTTTTCAAGGATGACAAAGGTAGCAAGTTCAAACCCAAATTCGAAGATATTGCAGTAGTTTTTTGCAAAAAATTCCAACACAAATTTTTCTCGTCAACCAACGTAGATTTCCAGGAACAAAAATCTTCCCATGAGAAACCCTATAGAGATCTGAATCAGGTAGAGAAGGTGGCTGAACCACCAGCCCTGGCTCAAGAATAGTTTTCCAGAAAAAATTTTCTTTTCTGTCTTCTCTCCCCCCGTTTTCCCTCTTTTCTCTCTTTTCCGTTGTTTTTTCCCTCCTTTCCCTTACCTTAATGGCTGCATTTTTAGCTCTTTTATATGAAACAAAACCCCCCCAAACCCTCACATCAAAGGTGAGGCTGCAACTGGTTTTGTTGGCTCATTTGGAGCTATTTGATTCTCTTGTTTCTAGAGTTTTCTTGGTGAATCTTGTAGAGGTGATGTGGCTTCTTGTACTGGCAATCTTGGAGAAAAAGAAAACCAAGAAAAATCGAATAAAAAATGCTCCACAACTCTAGTTGCATTTTGTACTGGTTTGGTACGAAATGAAGAAGAAGAAGATGCCGCGGGCGTGGACATAGAATTTTTTTTTTTTTAGGAAAACTGCCTTTTCTTCTTTCTTTTTCTTTTCTTTCTTCTTTTTTCTCCTTTCTTTTTTTGTTGTTGTTTTTCTTGATCCCCTTTTTTCTTCTTTCTTTGATTTTCCTACAAATTAATCGTATGAGATAAAAAAAAATTTCTTAGTAAAATAAAAATTGAAATAAATAAATAAATAATAAAAATGATTTATCAAAATTTTTGGTGTCTACAAATTCATTTTCAAACTTTTATTTCAGCTAAGTTGGTCCTTGTGCTAATACATGTTAGCCTATTTAGTCTATCTAATTAAGGCCAAATTGACATTTTTCTTTTATCATTGAATGAGGGAGTAATATTGGAAATTAGTCTGACAACTTAAACAAAGGGGGGAAAAGTAAAACGGAAAAGAAGTTAAAGATAAAAAAAAAAAAAAAGAATTTAGAGCTATCTAGGCTAGAGATTGGGAGGGGATAAAAAAGGATTTGACTTTTCTCCAATAGATTTTCTCTCCATTTCTCACAATGCACATTTGGATAGATGACACAGGTTTTCATTTATTAGAAAGGGACATAATAATTTTAAATTTAACTAATTCTAACCCTTGTTAACAAATAAAGACACATGTCATATATCTAAATGTGCATCGTGAGAAATTGAGAGAAAATTCAACGGAGAGGAGCCAAATCCGATCAAAGAAGGATAAAAAAGGGGAGACTAGAGAGGCAAGTCTCAATTGCCTTAAATTATGGCAATGACCAAGTGTATATGGTATAACTAAAAGGTTGGAATACTAAATAGGCCATTTTACCAGATCATTTTGTTGTGTTTCTTTGTTTCTATTAAGCTTTGTTTGGATCGATAAATACTGATTGTTCTTCATAATTGTCTACTCCTTTACCAACTCAGAAAAACCACAATTGCTTGTTTTCAACTGAGCTGACACGAACCTTTGCTAAGAATTATATCAGTCAATTTTCTTTAGACAGTAACGTTAATATAGCAGTTTGTGTTTGTAACTAAATCCTATTTAGAGAAGAATAATGCAATAATTCTTGCAGTCAGAATCAACCTTGTTGAAACAAGTGCAATACTGCATAATCAATTAGTCAATTCGTCACTCTTTGGTGCCGAGTCTTGAAAGTATCCCACAAGCACCAACTTTTTTTTTTTTTTTTTTTTTTGTGGCTTAAAACCCCACAACCGATCTCTTAAACAAAAAATGATACTTGGATAAATTAAATACCATTTGAAACGACATAAACCTCGGACCATTGAATTCCAAAATATGTTTGTTTGGATAGTGTATTATTTGAAATATTATTTGGAATAATTACTGTAACACTTTTTGTGATGTGATGTATATGAGATAAAAAGGTGGTTGGAAATATAAAAAGATGGGTTGGAAAATGTGTCTATGATGTAAACGAAATTTTATTTGGGATAATTGGGGTATCCAAACATGCATCTCATATATCCCTCTCCTCCACCCTCGAAATGTGGGGACTGAAAATTTTTTGAAAAGAAAATTTAAGATTTGATTAGTTATTAATTAAAACTAATCGGCCGAACTTTTTTTTTAATAGTGGGTTAATTCATAATCAAAATTGACTATAAAGACAGCCAGCATCGACAAACAAAATCAGAACAAGGAGCAGCTAATACACGCAAAGCATGAGCTCCCTTATGGTTGTAAATTTTTGTCACTTCTTGAATTACCTTTGTTAATGCTTACAATAACGGGTAAAATTTCCCAACCCTATTCAAACAAAATGTCTTTCGAAGGCCCGTTTGGATTACTATTTTCTAGAGTTTTTGCAGAAACATGTATTGAAACGATTTGATGTATATGAAATAAAAAGGTGATTAAAAATTGTTCATGAAAAACGTAAAATTTTTTTGAAGAAACAATAGCGATACAAATGATTTATTTATCCCTTTCTTGCATTTCTTTGTTCCCCTCTTGTTTGTTTGGATCAATAAATACTGCTTTGTTCTTCTAAATTATTTATTTGTCACTTTACCAACTCAAAGCATCCGCATTTGGCTGGTTCATCTTGTTTTCCAACTATGCTGACAAGAACTTCTCCTGAGAAATCCGGAGCTTCCTGCATGTACATAGACATTTTACGGATAAATATTTACATCGAATTTAGAGAAGAATAATGCAATAATTCTTGCGGTCATAATCAACCTTGTTGAAGCAAGTGCAATAATTGCATAATTAATTAGTCAATTTATAACTTGTTTTTTTTGTACTGTTAAAGGAGGGCCCTTTTGAGTTTTGATGCATGTGACAATTGTAAACTAATGGGCTCATGATTGAAGAAGTCATGGTGGGGATACCTTTATGGTAGGAACCTTCCTACCATAGGCAGCTCCTTAGAGCATGACACGTGTATTTGTAAAATAGGAGCTAACGGACCGTTATATTGCAATGGTAACGCACATGGAGACAAACCAAACAAAACATGTCCGGATGCAGCCTTTTTTCCCTTTCAATTCCTCCATTCACTGTGCATTGTTTCCCCACTGCTTTATTACATTTAAAAATTATGAAACTATAATTTTCTGCACCTAATATACCAAACAATTTAATTAAATTAATAACAACATACCAACAATATATACCCATGACATAAATATAAATATCCTAAGCAATTATAAAAATTATTAGGATTATAAAGTTACTTTAGAAGTTGCTCCCAAACACCGTGCAACTAAATTTTTTATTCAAACTAACGATAGTACGAAAAAAAAAGACTAATTAATGAAAATATGATCTCGAAAAATTTTTAATTCACAGTCACAATTTGTTAATTCGTGATAAATACAAAAAAGTATGGTACTTTGATCATATAATGAAGGAAAGCCATAAAGAGCAGGCCATTTACGGGAAAAGTTTTCATTAATAAAAATACCAGCTCGTCACGGCTTTCTTATCATTCCTCCAACGTATGACCAAAGTGCCAATAATTAAATTAGTAATTCTTTTGATTTATACATAATTAAATTTTTTTTTTTTGCATTTCCACAAAAAACAAATGAAAATTTTTTATCAAAAAGCACAAAAGTCAAAATGATTGGTCTAAAAGGAAAAGGAATAGCAGATATGTACAGTATTTGTATTTTACGTTCGAAATGCTACAGTGCTGTTTTTTAAAAACACTCTCAAAAACATCTAATTCAAATGGAACCAATCTTCATTATTTAAAGGAAAAATCGTTCAAAACGTCCATCACATTTTACAAGATGACTTTTTTCGTACCTCACTTTTAAAAGTGTAATTTTACGTCCCTTATAAATTCACATTGACCAAATTTGGTTCCTACTTAGATTTCCAACTAGTTTGTGTCGGAATCCACCACATGACTTGCATGTGATCATTTTTTAAGGGTAAATTTATCAAATCAAATTTTTACATAATCTGATTTATAGTCCCTCACATTTCACAAAATGAATTTTTTCATCCCTAACATTTTACAAAATGAGTTGCTTCGTTCCTCACATTTCAAAAAATGAATTTTTCCATCCCTCATATTTTTTAAAATAAATTTTTTCATCCCTCAGTGATCATGTATACGAATAACTTTTTTTTTCTATAAACCCATGTAAATGTCTATTTGATTTTACCTGAACAATATGAATAACATGTAATTTATCTCTATTGGATTTCATCCAAACATGCTAATCGTAGTTATACACATGCTATTTAATAGATATATATATAGGGGTTTTAAACTAATAATTTTGTTTGAAACCCATGTATATATTTATATGATTTTACCATTTGAACCTATTCAATATTTGTGACATTTCTCTTTTGGTAATAATTTATTGGGAAAATGACTTGTTTCATTCCTCATATTTTGCAAAAATATTCTTTTCGTCCCCCACTTTTAAAATGAAGCAAATTCGTCCCTGATATTTAAAAATTAAAACTATTACATCTCGGAACCTAATTTTCAATCTGAATCAAACCATCCAATAACCTAGTAATAAATTTTGAAAATAGAATTGATAGATCATTCAGTCAAATTCATTGTATTCACATGACATTTATTAAACCAAAAAATAAAAATTATAACATAAAAGGCCATTCTTTGTCTTGGAATAGTAGAGTTTTTTTTTTGATAAATCTTTTCATGCACCGTTAGTATATCCGTTTGCGAATCTAGATGTGTATTATAAATATAAAATTTGGTGTTTAAATTTAAATTAAAATGATATGGCGGTACATAAAACCGTCAGTGTATACAATGATAATGTAGAAAAGATTAATTTTTCTTTTTTATATTATAAATTTTTTATTTTTTATTTTTATGTTCATTAAATTTTACATGAATATCAAGTTGAATTAACCAAGTGATCTACCAATTACACCCCCAAAATTTGTAATCAGATTGATTGGTGGTTTGATTCAGATTGAAATTTGGATTCAGGGATGTAATAATTTTAGTTTTTAAATGTCAAGAACTAAATTGCTTCATTTTAAAAGTAAGGGACGAAAAGAATATTTTTGTGATATGTGAAGGATGAAACCGATCATTTTTCCTAATTTATTTATTGAGTTGTATAATAAGATCATCTAATTAATGGGTGCTAACTCGAATTCTATAATTGTGCTAACAAATTTCAGTTTAAATTGGAACTTTCTACTCGACACTTTTAAGACCAACAGTTGAATTACTTGTCTTGTAATTGTGTTAAAATTTGAAAGTGCCAATCACTTATTTCTTTTTGTCATACATTTCTTTTGTTTATTTTTTCTATCCAAATTTAATTCGATATAAACATTTGATAATATTTAGGATTAAATGTCTTCTTTATTCTCAAATTTCGAGTAAAAGAAAATGAATATAAGTGAAAAACTAACAATTTTTTTAAACTCATGTATATATCTATTTAATTTCACTTGAGCAATACAAATAGTGTGTAATATATCTCTATTTGATTTCACATGCTATTCGTACTGTTCAGGTGAAATCAAATAAATATATACATGAATTTAAAAAAAATTATTCACATACATGATCAATAAAAGATGAAAAAATTCATTTTGAAAAATTTGAAGGACGAAAAAATTTATTTTATGAAATGTGAGAGATTATTAATCGAATTATATAAAATTTGATTTGACAAAATTGCCCTTAAAATATGATTATATGCAAGGCACGTGGTGAATTCCGATCAAAAACTAGTCGGAAACCTAAGTAGGGACCAAATTTGACCAATGTGAATTTGTAAGAGACGTAAAATTACATTTTTAAAAGCGAGAGACAAAAAAAGTTATTTTGTAAAATGTGAGAGACATTTTGAATGATTTTCCCTTATTTAAAATACAAAATTTGTGAATGTGTTTTAACTGTTATCCATTGGTATTCTAAAGTATCATTTTTCATCAAATACCAGCTCTTTAACACCCATTTTTTTATAAATAAATTTATTTATCGGATAAAATAAAATATACCCGTTTTTCAATAAATAGCTATTTCCAATAAATAGCTAGTGTTTTATTGAAAAATGATTTTTTTTTACTTTATCCGATAAATAAATTTATTTATGGGAAAATGGGTACTATGTTCTTATAATAGAGAAAAGCCATAAAGAGCTGACGTTTTATGGAAAAATGGGTACTCTGTTCTTATAATAGAAGAAAGCCATAAAGAGCTGGTGTTTTATTGAAAAACGGATTTATTTTTATTTTATCCTATAAATAAATTTATTTATGGGAAAATGGGTGTTAAAGAGCTGGTATTTGACGAAAAATGATATTTTAGAATACCAATTGATAACAGTTAAAATACATTCACAGATTTGGTATTTTAAATAATGAAAACTGTGATTTAAAATACCAAATCTGTGAATATGTTTTAACTGTTATCCATTGGTATCCTAAAATATCTTTTTTCATCAAATACCAGCGTTTTAACACCCATTTTTTCATAAATAAATTTATTTATCGGATAAAATAAAAATATACTTATTTTTCAATAAAACATTAGTTCTTTATGGTTTTCCTCTATTATAACAACAGAGTACCCATTTTTCCATAAAACACCAGCTCTTTATGGCTTTCCTCTATTATAAGAATAGAGTACCTATTTTTTCATAAATAAATTTATTTATTGAATAAAATAAAAATAAACCCATTTTTCAATAAAATAACAGCTATTTCTTGGAAATAACTATTTATTGAAAAACGGGTATATTTTTATTTTATCCGATAAATAAATTTGTGTATAGAAAAATGGGTGTTAAAGAGTTGGTATTTGATGGGAAAATGATACTTTAGGATATCAATGGATAACAGTTAAAACGCATTTACAAATTTGGTATTTTAAATAATGAAAATTGATTCCGTTTGAATTAGATGTTTTTGGGGGTGTTTTTCAAAAACAGTATTGTAGCATTTTGAACATGAAATACAAGTACTGTACATATCTGCTATTCGTTTCCCTTTTAGATCAATCAATTTGACTTTTGTGCTTTCTGATAAAAAATTTTCATTTGTTTTTTGTGAAAATGCAAAAAAAAATTTTAATTATGTATAAATCGAAAAAATTACTAATTTAATTATTGGCACTTTGCTCATACGTTGGAGGACTGATAAGAAAGCCGTGAAGAGTTGGTATTTTTATTAATGAAAACTTTCCCCGTAAATGGTCTATTTTTTATGACTTTCCTTCATTATATGATCAAAGTACCATACTTTTTTGTATTTATCACGAATTCACATATTGTGACTGTGAATTAAAAATTTTTCGAGATTGTATTTTCGTTAAATAGTCTTTTTTTTCGTACTATCGTTAGTTTGAATGAAAAATTTAGTTGCACAGTGTTTGGGAGCAACTTCTAAAGTAATTATATAATCCTAAATATTTTTATAATTGCTTAGTATATTTATGTCATGGGTATATATTGTTGGTATGTTATTATTAATTTTATTAGAAAATTATAGTTTCACAATTTTTTAAATGTAATAAAGCAATGGGGAAACAATGCACAGTGAACAGAGGAATTGGAGGGAAAAAAAGGCTGCATCCGTATATGTCTTGTTTGGTTTATCTCCATCGGTGTTACCAGTGCAATATAACGGTCTGTGAGTTATTCATTTTACAAATACATGTGTCATGCTCTGAGAGGCTGCCTACGGTAGGAATGGTCAAAGGCTTCCTACCGTAAAGGTTTCCTGTAGGATTCACCACCATGACGGATACCTTTATGGTGGGAACGTGCCTATGGTAGGAATGCCGGCAGAGAGCGACACGTGTTAGGGGTAAAACGGTCCAAACGGAGACGTTAAAGTGTTGGAGAGCGCGTGGAAAGGAAATGAAGCAGAACCGTGTGCGGATGGAAGCAAACAAGCCCACTGACTTCCGTACTAATTTCGTGGGTTGTGACAGGAAGAAAAACAAATTTGTTCAAGTAAGAACAAAGAACCCATTATCTCATCAAGTAATTTATTTATCCACTAAACTGAAAATAAATAATTTGTTCAAGAAAATACTACCTCTTTATGACTTTCCTCCATTATAAGAACAGAGTACCCTTTTTTACATACAAAAAAAAAATTCGGATAAAATAAACATAAATCTGTTTGCGAATAAAACACTAGCTCTTTAAGGCTTTCCTCCATAGACACAACAGAGTACCCATTTCTCAAAAACAAATTTATTTATTGGCTCAAATAAAAATAAATCCATTTTTCAATAAAACACCAGCTACTTATGGCTTTCCTCCATAAATTATCTATTTTCATAACTTAATTTATTAGTTGGACAAAATGAGAATAAAATTATGTTGAACAGCAAATTAGCCTTTACGACGAAATTGACATATAGGAAAGTAACATATAACAAGAATTAACTCCATTTCCATTACAAAATTATGCTAGAAATTCTTTTTGCAAATGCAAGACACCTAATTCATAAAATGAAATAGTAGCTCTTCACGGCTTTCTTATCAGTCCTCCAACTAGGGGTGGCAAAAAATCCGATCCGATTTGAAACCCGACTAATCCGATCTGATTCGATCCAAAAAATAGGATATCCGATCCGATTTTTCTTAGCAGAACAGATGTGGATCAAGTACCGGCAAAAACGGATACGGATACGAATCAGTAAAATAAAAATTCGCGGGTACCTGACCCGCAGGGTATATTATATAAATATTAAAAAAATAAGGGTTCATTATATAATTTTATAATTTTTAATCCTAAGTATAAGTAAAGTGGTTTACAACCTCATATTTTAATCTTATATGATCCTCCTCTCCTCATTTTGTCTAAAAAAAATAAATATTCTGGGTGAAACCTGAACCAAATGAATAAAACAAAGAAAAATTTATGAAATTCTATCATAAAAATTGTTCATCCCTTTCATTCTTTTTCATTTTTATTATACTTCCATCGATATTTCCTACAAATTATTCATCAATTCAATCAAAAATTTGTGTTTGGAGCTCCAATTTTCTGTTAGCTAGATAATTAAAACATTTGTGTTTTTCATTTATTTATTTATTTTATTGCAATTGTGTCTCTTAAATTTGTCTCCTTTTATTTTAGTGCAAGAAATTTATTTTTCTTTTTGATCACCTTTAATGCAACAAGGTCTATTCCAATGATGTAAGAAAGTTGGGAAAATTTTTTCAAGATTATTTTGGTTATACTTTCTTCAAAAACTATTAGTTCTGTTTAATTCTTTTCCGGACTTGATTCCACAATCGACTCATTTTGGATGCAATCTTGTGCCATAACATCCTTAAGGAAGTTGGAAAAGTTGTCATATACTTATTATCCTTGTATTTGTTATGTTGTAGAAGGATAAAATGCATGAGAATGGTGATGTATTCAAAATTATCATAAAACTTCGTTTATCTATTAGATATTATAATTCTAATATGTACTAAATTTATGAAATTGGTTTGATTATTAGATGAAATGTATGAGAATGGTGATGTATGGATTTTGATTATAAAATCTCTACCAATGTTAATTGGAAAGCATACTTTTTTTTATTGGAAAACATGTTGATATTAAGTGAAAAATATATTTTATTAGAAAATAAATTTTATTTTAGGGGCGGGTATCCTATGACCCGTCCCTTTTTTTCGGGTACTCGAATAGCGGGTACCCAAAAATATTAGGAGCGGGTTAGGGTCGCAAAATGGTTGATCCAATTTTTTAGGGTCGGATCAGCCAAATCTTGTTAGGGGCGAGTACCCGACCCGTGCCCACCCTTACCTCAAACGTATGAGCAAGGTGCCAATCATTAAATTAGTAATTTTTTTAATTCATACATAATTAAGTTTTTTTTTTCCATTTCCACAAAAAACAAATAAAATTTTTTTATCAGAAACCACAAATGCCAAGATGATTGGTCTAAAAGGGAAAGGAATACCACATATGTACAGCACTTGCATTTCACGTTCGAAATGTTACAGTGCTGCATTTGAAAAATACCCTAAAAAACATCTAATTCAAACGGATGCAATCTTCTTTATTTAAAGGAAAAATCGTTCAAAATGTCCATCGCATTTTACAAGATGATTTTTTTCATCCCTCACTTCTAAAAGTGTAATTTTACGTCGCTTACAAATTCACAGTGACCAAATTTGGTCCCTACCTAGCTTTCCGACTACTTTTTCCCGGAATCCACCACGTGACTTGCATGTGATCATTTTTTAAAGGCAAAATTATCAAATCAAATTTTTACATAATTGATTCATAGTCCCTCATATTTCACAAAATAATTTTTTTCGTGCCTAACATTTTACAAAATCAGTTGCTTCGTTTCTCACATTTCAAAAAATTAATTTTTACATCCCTCGTATTTTTTAAAATGAATTTTTTCATCCCTCATTGATCATGTATACGAATAGCTTTTTTCCTATGAACCCACGTATATGTCTATTTGATTTTATCTGAACAGTATAAATAACATTTAATTTATCTCTATTGGATTTCATTTAAACATGCTAATCGTAGTTATACACATGCTATTCAATAGATATATATAGGGGTTTTAAACAAATAATTTTGTTTAAAACTCATGTATATATTTATATGAATTCACCATTTGAACCTATTTAATATTTGTGACATTTCTCTTTTGGTAATAATCTGTTTATTGAGTTGTATAATAAGATCATCTAATTAATGAGTCCTAACTCGAATCGTATAATTGTGCTAACAAATTTCAATCTGAAATTTTCACTCGACACTTTTAAAACCAACAGTTGAATTACTTTCCTTGTGATTGTGTTAAAATTTGAAAGTGCTAATCACTTATTTCTTTTTGTCCTGCTTTGCTTTTGTTTACTTTTTCTATCCAAATTTAATTCGATATAAATACTTGATAATATTTAGGATTAAATATCTTCTTTATATTCAAATTTCGAGTAAAAGAAAATGAATATAAGTGAAAAGCTAACAATTTTTTTTAACTCATGTATACGTCTATTTGATTTCACTCACACAATACGAATAGTGTGTGATATATCTCTATTTGATTTTACATGCTATTCGTACTGTTCAAGTGAAATCAAATAAATATATACACGGATTTAAAAAAAAATTATTCACACACATAATCAATAAAAGATGAAACAATTCATTTTAAAAAATGTGAAGGACAAAAAATTTTATTTTATGAAATGTGAGGGATTATGAATCGAATTATATAAAATTTTCTTTGACAAATTTTATATAAAACATGATCACGTGCATGGCACGTGGTCAATTCCGATAAAAAACTAGTCGGAAACTTAAGTAGGGACCAAATTTGACCAATGTAAATTTGTAAGGGACGTAAAATTACATTTTAAAAAACGAGGGACGAAAAAAGTTATTTTGCAAAATGTGAGAGAAGTTTTGAACAATTTTCCCTTATTTAAAATACCAAATCTGTGAATGTATTTTAACTGTTATCCATCGGTATTGTAAAGTATCATTTTACCATCAAATACCAACTCTTTAACAATCATTTTTTCATAAATAAATTTGTTTATCGGATAAAATAAAATTATACCAATTTTCCAATAAATAGCTATTTCCAATAAATTACTGCTGTTTTATTAAAAAATGGGTTTATTTTTTATTTTATCCAATAAATAAATTTATTTATGGAAAAATGGGTACTCTGTTCTTATAATAGAGAAAAGCCATAAAGAGCTGGCGTTTTATGAGAAAATATGTACTCTGTTTTTCTAATAGAGGAAAGCCATAAAGAGCTGGTGTTTTTATTGAAAAACGGATTTATTTTTATTTTATCAGATAAATAAATTTGTTTATGGGAAAATAGGTGTTAAAGAACTGGTATTTGATGAAAAATGATATTTTACGAAACCAATGGATAACAGTTAAAATACATTCACAAATTTCGTAGTTTAAATAATGAAGACTGTGATTTAAAATACCAAATATGTGAATGCGCTTTAACTGTTATTCATTGGTATTGTAAAATATCATTTTTTATCAAATAGCAGCTCTTTAACACCCATTTTTTCATAAACAAATTTTTTTCTCGAATAAAATTTTAATATACTTGTTTTCCAATAAAACACCAGGTCTTTATGGCTTTCGTCTATTATAAGAACAGAGTGCCCATTTTTCCTTAGAACACCAACTCTTTATGATTTTTTTCTATTATAAGAACAGAGTACCTATTTTTCCATAAACAAATTTATTTATCGGATAAAATAGAAATAAACCTGTTTTTCAATAAAACACCAGCTATTTCTTGAAAATAGCTATTTATTGGAAAACGGGTATATTTTAATTTTATCCCATAAATAAATTTGTTTATGAAAAAATGGGTGTTAAAGAACTGATATTTGATGGAAAAATGATACTTTAGCATATCAATGGATAGCAGTTAAAACACATTCACATATTTGATATTTTAAATAATGAAAATTGCTTCCATTTGAATCAGATTTTTTGGCGATATTTTTCAAAAACAGCACTGCAGCATTTCGAACGTCAAATACAAGTACAGTACATATCTGCTATTCCTTTTCCTTTCAGACCAATCAATTTGACTTTTGTGCTTTTCATAAAAATTTTTCATTTGTTTTTTTTGTCAAAATGCAAAAAAAAAAATTTAATTATGTATAAACTGAAAAAATTACTAGATTAATTATTGCCACTTTGCTCATATGTTGGACGACTGATAAGAAAGTCGTGAAGAGCTGGTATTTTTATTAATGAAAACTTTTCCCGTTAATGGCCTGTTCTTTATGACATTCCTTCATTATATGATCAAAGTACCATGTTTTTTTGTATTTATCACCAACTCACATATTGTGACTCTGAATTAAAAAATTTTCAACATCGTATTTTCATTAATTAGTCTTTTTTTTCCGTACTATCATTAAATTGAATGAAAAATTTAGTTGTACGGTGTTTGGGAGCAACTTCTAAAGTAGAGGTGAATAATCCTAAATATTTTTATAATTGTTTAGTATATTTATGTCATGGGTATATATTGTTGGTATGTTATTATTAATTTTATTACAAAATTATAGTTTCACAATTTTTAAACTGTAATAAAGCAGTGGGGAAACAATGCACATTAAACGGAGGAATTGGAGGGGAAAAAAGACTGCATCCGCATACGTCTTGTTTTGTTTATCTGCACGGGTGTTACCATTGCAACATAATGGTCCGTCAGCTCCTCATTTTACAAATACACGTGTCAAGCTCTGAGGGGCTGCCTACAGTACGAATGGTCAAAGGCTTCCTACCATAAAGGTAGTGTTTCGGCGTTGCCTTGAAACTACTCCCTCCATTTTACTTTGACAGTCCTGATTTGTTTTTCACACAATCTAAGAAAAAACAGTTAATTTTGTTCGAACAATCAATTTAGGCAGTTATTTTCCTAAAATACCCTCACATTAATTATATTACAACTTTATGGGAACTTGAATTAATGGTAAAAAAAAAATCAACTCTCATTAAATGAGGTAGGTTTATAGTAACAACAACTTACATTGAATAAAGATATTTTAGGAAAATTAAAATACAACTACATTTTTCAATTGGAAAGTGGACTACAATTTGGGATAGACGCAAAAGAAAAACGGGACTATCAAAGTGGGACGGAGGGAGTACTACGGATACTTCTGCTCCGCTTTTCCTTCTTCCAAGTTATTATCCCCCTCACGTGTGCGCTTTACATTTATTATTTGTTAAAACTTCGGTACCTTCTTTACGCATAATTTTTTGCCCAAGGCCTTGGCAGCATTTTCCCATTGCTAACGGGTAGATTTGCAAATATATAAATGCCAGTGGTTCTGAGCTGCAATTACACTGTCCTGACCCAGCAAACTGCATTGGAAAACGCAAACGGATGTCCAAACCTGTGCTTTTAGCTTGCAGCCGCTGACAACATATTAACGTTTGATCTCCACGCGCGATTCCACAACTTAACGTCTTCGTTTGCATTCCATCCACCTTCAACACGTGTCGCTCTCTGGAGGCCTTCCTACCATAGGCACGGTCAAACCCTTCCCACCATAAAGGTATCCGAATCCTACAACCATCAGCAGTCAAGGACTCACCCACCCCCCACCGAACCCCTCTCCCCCTCCTCCTCTCCTTCTCCCCTTTCTGCCCTTTTATTTTTTGTTCCTTTTTTTTCACTACAATTCGTACCACATATCTCCATAAAATTTTGTTTAGTGACTCGAACTCTGGGACTAATTGAAATTTCTTTTACTTTTTCATAATCATTGGATTTTTTAAAAAAAATATTTTTACCCAAACGAGTCAACCAAATATGTATTTTTTTAATAATGGATTTTTCTCAGGGTCGAAATTAACTATATAGAAATCAGTTCTAATAAAAATAATAAGAACAAGGAATAAGTTAACTGTAAATTGATTATAATATTTCACAAAATCTTATATTTTGTTCTTTTTTTTCCCCTGAAAGATGGACCAAAGAAACAATCACGGTTGTTATTTGCTAACCCCATTGATGGGCATTCACTTGCCATGATAGAATTCCACCAAGCAAAGACTATCATCTAAAGGTTTTGATGTTATTTTCTTATTGGTCGACTTTATAGTATTTTGACCTTTTCCTATCTTTGGTCCTACAGGATAAAAAGGAAGATAAATCAACCATATAAAACAAACAGATAAACATCTTATTAAAGTTTTCATTTCACATTTACCAAAATTTCCAAACAAAAACAACTTGGATTTGAAACCTTGCCACAACCAGGTGGCAAGATGACACAACGGGCATTTAACCAAAGGCAAATGTGGTAGAAAATAAGACCATTACGTCGCTTGAGTTGGCCAAGATGTAGAATTGATGTCACGTCTTCTTGTCAATCTCAATTCAAATCTCTCCTGGGATCAACCCGGATTCAAATATCTTCTGAGACATCTGTCCATCGCATAAGGTTTGCCTAATGCGTCTTACCTCTTCATGTGATTGGTGAACTATTGCACGGGGGGAGGTTTATCTAGCGCACACTACGCAACCAATCTTTTCACACCACAAAAAGAAAATTCCTAGCCAAATTCAACAATAGCAGCAGCAACGTTAGTGGCATACATGACAAGGAAGCTCACACGATTTTCCAATTTCCCACACGATTGACGAGTTACGATTGGGAACTTCTTTCCTGGAAGTTTCAACCTTTTCTGCATTTGTCAATCAAATATGGTTGCTTGATCACTTTGAAAAGTAATAATGCACTTTCCTAAAATGAGAAGTTAGCAAAGAAACGAGTATTGATAACCATCACCAGACTGAAAGATGTAAAACCCCATTGCAGGTTAGGGCAGATACAATTGAGATTATGGTGCAGTTGTATGGTTATTATATGTTGTACATGATCTGATGCACATTAATATTATTTTATTTTATGTGTAAATTTTATTCATGTATGCTAACTTAATATATGAACGCAACGACGTTTATAAGCATATATCACTTTTAGGGGGAAAAAAAAACTGCATTAATACCAAAAACCAATTGTGCCTATGTAAAACCAGAGCAAAGGATCGGCAGATTTTATGTGGCCAAAATGATTGTCAGTACAATAGTTGCGTGGCTACGAAAGTCTTTAATAAATTATAACTCATCATAAATAATTTATAAATTTTTAACAGCATTTAAAACTATATACTGTTCAAGACAAACCCCTACATGCACCTGAGTTCAATTTAAACCACAAAGTTCGAAACACTAAGAGTTTTTGAACTTGCTTTATTGCCCAAATCTGCCTCCATAGCCAAGTACTCTGTGAGCGTGACAGTTTCTTCCTCTTACACAATCTTACTCCTTCCTTGGACTTCAGACAGGTACAACTTTGCTTGCAAATTTTCATTTGCTATGTGAATAAATCTACGAATATTTCATGCTACATGTCAATTATTTTATTCATGGAGGAGTTCTTGGGCCTAAGAAAATAGATCATAGGTGGGTACCAATAGGCTTGTTAAAGACAAGTAAACACGGCACGATGAATACACCAATCCTAGTATGAAAAAAACAATGTTGTGTTATTGTACACAAGTTCCCCTATTAAATACATGGAAATATAGACAAGCCTAACATCAAATTTTATCCATCCCAAGTCCCATTCTTTTTTTGTTTTTTATTTTTTTACTGTAAGTGGGGTGTTTCGAATCTAAAACCACTCAACGTTCTTTCCTTTTGTACTATCCAATTCATCTTTTCATCTCCATATTTCCATTCTATGTGCCAGTGAAGCCACAAAAACAGAACAATCTTGAATATCAAAGGGCGGCATTGTTAGGCTCCAGCTCCATAATTATCGATTGCTTTTCATCATGTAAGGAGTCAACAGCCTAACATGTCGAGACGGCAAATTGTACTAGATACAAAAATTAATACTCACTGATCTTTTTTTTCTTCTTTTTAATACTTAGTGATCTATCTCTTGCTCAGTTGGATTGGTCAATTTATCGACAATAAAACCAAATACACTATTGGACTTATAGACAATAGTAAGAATTCTAACACTTTTGAGTCATAAAACCACAAAGTAACGAGCTTTATTAATTAACCTCACCGGAATTAGGCAGCTCATTAACCAAGTGAACCAAAAAACATCTGAGGGATTTCGTAGCAACTGAAAGAGTTGGTATAACGATTTTTTTTTCTAACAAGAGAACCTGCAACCGTTATCCGAGAATGTGCACTGCACAAATCCCGTCCTATGCAATAGCACCAATTCTATCAACTCGAACCTGGGTTGGCATTTTGTTGACAAGAAAACTCGCAACCGCTATCCGAGAGTGCGCACTAGGTAAATTCCATCCTGTGCAATAGCACCAATTCTATCAACTCGAACCTGGGTTGGCATTTTGTTGACAAGAGAACTCACAACCGCTACCCGAGAGTGTGCACTACGTAAATCTCGTCCTGTACAATAGCACCAACTCTATGAACTCGAATCCGGATTGACACGAATGTATGACACTAACTCTACCATCTCGCCTAACTCAAAGGACAGGTATAACAATTTTATTACTAAAGGGACATCTTTAAATTGTTTCGAATAGTAAGCTTATGCCAGGAAATCTCTCTAAACTGCAAAATTCAAAGGCCACAATATTTCTGGTACCTAGTTTTCAACTTGGGACAGGTAAGATGGAGATTTTCATGCTTTTTGTATAATTGCTGTAATCTTATATAATTCTGTCTCTCTCATAGAGTTTTATTACAAGTGTAAATTTTTGTACTTCAAAATTGAATGTACAAGACAACGTGAGTTTAACGTAAAATCTTGAACCAAATTCAACAATTGCACCCGGCTACAAAATTACATTATACCACACCTGATGTCAACTATACTTGTCCCAATTCACATAGTTGTCACTCTCCAACAAAGACTTCCAAACATTAACTTACACAAATGTTTTTGAAGTATATGGTGGAGAAAATTTTAAAGCTATTTTGTTTTTTGTGTAGAAATATGCACACGTGACAATTTAGTCAATGTGTCACCGGGCCAACTTTTTATTTTATTTTTCTTGTTGGACCACGTAGAATGTGACCTTTGGGACATGCATCCAATAGTTGAGGAGCCTAAAAAATTGACGTGCATTCGATTAATACTATTCAAAGATAGTTTGGCGATTGAGACGTCCAAGAAACATGTGACAAGTTTCCATACGGGACTATTCTAAACTTGACTAAGCAGTCCCTAAATTGAATATGCTAAATTGCTAATCTCGAAAAGAAATGCAGACTTCCTCAAGTTAAGGGAGGGGGCAGGAACGGCAACTGTTCTAGTAGATTCATGGCCAAAGTTTGATCAAAAAAAGAATTTAAAATTCAGATTGCATGTTATATATTATTTTTCACATCATATACAAGGCTTATAAAATTTTATTTTATAGTTACACGTTATTGAAAGTAAGTTACACCATATGCATACAGATTTACACGCTGTGCATTTTGCACAAAACCTTCCGGAATGGTTGCCCCCTCTCCCTCAAGTTACCATGTTGATTTGCTAAAATGATGTTTGGGCATAATTGTGTATGATTACATAAATGACAAAAATGTGCATATTCACTCATTCACGTAATTAAACCACAAAATGTGCATTTTCCATTTTTCTTATCTAGAAATAATTTTTCCCTCATTAAGGGATTACCATCTATTTATGAGATCAATGACCGGGGGTAGCATGATATTATCAGACGAGTTTCGGAAAGATTTGTATTCCAATGACTATGCAAGTTGGCAAGTATAACTTTAATAATTCCCATTGTAATGTGGGTTTTTGTCATTATTTCTAATGTTTCGTTTGGAATGGGAATGGTTTTTATTTGACTTTAATTCGAATAATAAATTAATCGATTTAAAACTTAAGTTATTAGTGAAGGATGATAAGGGAGCAACATATAACTAAGTACCATATATTGTTATTTCCATTAAATAATTCCTACAATTGTCTACCAAATATTATGTATAAGTATTGTTAACTTTCATAGTCACTCGTGACCCTCATACCCGTTTTACCAAACAACTCCTCAATTTTCTCTGTCAGCTGAAATATAAGAAGAAAAGAAGAACATGATTCTAGTTCTTCTCTATTTGTTTCTTCTGGTTATTGAGTAACATGGCTAATACTTTCCAGTTCAACAATGGGAATAGATTGTTTGGCGTTTCACGTACGGTTTCATCGAAGGAATTTGTACCATCCAAAGGGAAATGGGTAAAAAAAAATTGTCGAATAATGTAGCTATTTATCAACTACAGTTGTCAGGAAAAATATTTTCAGCACCACCAATGCTCCAATCTCCACATTCTAAAATAGAGTTTAGGCAGCCTGTTGTTGCTAGCAGAAGACAGCGATCAGGAATTTTAGGTTAAGGAAGCTTCCTTGAAAAAGAGAAATGACAAGTGCACAATATCATAGCGTGATGTTATTGATATATCACAGGATGAAAATTTTCTGTCTAGATTCATTAGGTGATATCAAATTCAAACAATTCGCATATACTTTTTCTAATCATAAAGTTGACCTTCTTATTTGCTACAAATTGACAATTACTCCCTCTGTCTCATTGATATTGTCACTATCTATCAAAAATCGGTAAACTTGTTGATTTCCATTTTCATATTATATGCTTCTTTTGACGATTTTGAAGATTTTAAAAGTTTGTCTATTGTAACTGTCGAAATTTTTTATATGTATAATCATATTTTTGCAAAATACCACAAAATAAGTTTCTTTGATGAAAAAACAAGTAGGATCGAATGACGAGGCCGGTGAGACAAATGAACGAACTAACGTTTTTAACCTTTTTTTTTTTTTGAATTTCGAACTTTTCTATTGTAATTGTTGAAAACGTTTATCTATATAGTCATATTTTTGTAAAGTACCACAACTAGAAGTTTCTTTGACCAAAAACAAGTAAGGATGATGGGGTCAGTGTAGCAAATGAACTATTTCAAATTGTTGTGCAAATAATGGAGTATATATCATGGATATTCCCTTGTGTTTCAAACACTTTTTCATGTTTACAAGGACTTTATCAACTTTTCATAGGTTAAAAGGTCTTTTAGAATCCGAGCTAACCTAAGATTCCTGTATTATTTTCAACAATTACTACTATAGAGCCCCCCTTTGACTGAGAATTTTGTACCAAATGCAGAATCCAGGACCACCCACGACGTTAATAGCCATTGGGTAGTCATGGGAGTTGCCAACATTAATAGTTTATCAAGTTTACTAGGAAAAATTAGTTTTGCATAGATTATATGCAATAACTATTCTACTTTGTGGAAAAATAAATAGAGTAGGAGTCCTAATTTGGGAGAAAATGCAACTTTCCGTTAAACATTTTGGTTTTGCCAATTTGATTACTGAAAATACAAGAATCTCTTAAATAACAAAACAAGCCATCAACATTATTAATGGTTAAAGAATTTGTCATTTTATTCAATTGGTCTAAGTTTTTTAAAAAAACAAAAAAAAAAATTTTTAAGCCAAACGGGCTGAGTTTCTAATGGAAATTAACACGCGTGAGTTGTGACATCCTAGAAACTTACATAAGACATAGACTTCGGAACAAATAGACCAAGAAAGTAGTTTTTTCTTTTGGTCGAGCATTCAATTTTTGACCAATTCTTCCATCCCTCTCTATCTCCCTCTTATACTTTCACACTCCACTCCCTAAACAAAAAGAAATTCTGTTAATAACCTTGGATTTATTTACATATTAAGAGAGCATCAAGTACTATATATATATATATATATATATATATATATATATTGCAAAAAATGAAATCAAACCACCAAAAGTGCATAAATCCATATGCACCGTTGCCCATTGAACACGAGTTAACATAACGTTGGAATGGAGCCTCTTCAGTTTCAACTTTATCCGATTGTATAAATTAATAGAATTTCAGTGTAAATCTATACAATTTTGGTGTAAACGTGAAATATAGTTGAGTTAGTGTGAAACTCGCAATTGCACTAAAAATATATTACTAGTTTATACCAAAATTGTGCCAATTTGTACAACTGAACGAAACTGGGCGGAATCTCAAATGGAGACGCCCCAGATCCCATAAGATTATCTATTTTAAAAGTAAATAAATCAAACTGACTAATTTTGGGAGTAATAAATGCCTAATTAGTAGGACATTACAAAAAGCCTAGGCCATTGGGCAAAACAGACACTGGCAAATGAAAACGCGGGGGAGTGGAATGATACCTTTTGTGCCTATAAATTGTTTTCTCATGGTTAAGGTGATTTCTTCCCAGCCCCAGATACACACTGTTTTGCTCCAATCTGGAGAGCTGAAACATGTCTACAGGTACTTCTACAGCCGCGGTGAATCATGTGCCATCTGGTACCTCAACTGATGATGGAGTAATCAGCAACGATGAAGTTCCTCTACAAGAAGTCCAAGGTTCCAAGCTCAAAAGAATTGATTCCTTGGACCTCGAATCCAGCAAATGTCACCAGAATAATCACCATGGTTCCATGGTCTCTCCTGATATCCTCTGTAGTCTCTCTCTCTCCCTTGATCACAATCGCACACACTCATAAACCACAAACATGATGGGGTGTTACTTTTATTCTTTTATTTTTGATACTAAGGGGAGTCAAGAATCAAAATTTCTCTTCCCTGATATATTTTCTATAGTCTAGGAGCGTATGAAGGTCTAGAATATTTATAAATTGTTACAGGGGCAAAATTTAAAATTTAAGAAAGAACACATTTTAAGATTTTCAATTGTTTAAGGAAGCAAAATATAGTTTTCTAAAACTTGAGACTGGTGGCTCTTCCTGCCCACTCTAGTTCCGTTTATGTATGCAAGAATTGTAACCTAGGGGCAACATTTGTACCTATCTCATTACCTTATGCAAAATTTATTGCATCGGGAGGGGTTGAGGGGTATTTACTAAAGGTACAAACTATAGATTTAGAATTCCATGCCTCTAATTCTAGTTCCAACGTAGTAATTCTATGGAATCAAACACACCCTAATGGTAAATAATACGACTTCTAAAATCTTTGCGACTGCGCACACACTCACACACTAATCAAATTTTATGGTTTTTTAAATAAGTATTAATGTAACTCACCATTTATAATAAGCAATATTATCGGAAAAATACCGATGTTTAGCATCTGATGCACCAATTAAATCAAGATTACTATGTGTGACTTGATTCTCTACAACGTTGGATCAATTAGAAAATGGATAGGAATTTCTTTTTTGGGGGGAACTTGATTATATTATCCAATATTAATAATCTTCATATTTTTTTTTCCTATGTGAAGAATGGTGCACCGTGGTCGGTAATATTGCATCTTGCATTCCAGAGCATTGGAGTGGTTTATGGAGATATTGGAACTTCACCTCTATATGTCTTTGCCAGCACCTTTCCAGATGGTGTTAAGAATACAGAGGATATTCTTGGAGTTCTGTCTTTGATCCTCTACACGCTCACCTTAATACCACTCCTTAAATACGTCCTCATTGTTCTGCACGCAAACGATAATGGCCAAGGTAAGAACCAAGAACTATTTCTACAATTTGCATATATATATATATATATATATATATATATATATATATATATAATTTCTGATTATAGTTAGCTTGAAGAATATGGGGATGCTCATCTTTCCCAAAAAAAAAAGAAAAATGAAAAGAAGAAGAAGCAGAAGAAAGAGAGATATCAATATTCAAAATTTCAAGCTTGATTTTCATTTTTACTAGTGCGATCTGTGTAAACTAATTAATAAATTAACCAATTAAGTAGTATTATTTTTTAATATGAGCAGTATTATTTTTTTTTTAAAAAATTGTGCTTTAGCCGTTCTTGTTTACAAACTACCAATTAAGTAGTTTTTAGTATTGGATTTTAATTTGCGAAAAATCAGCTGAACCATTTAATTAAGTTTGAAAGTTCTGATTCTTTTTTTTTTTTTTTTTTGGGTTGGGCTCTAGGTGGAACATTTGCGATGTATTCTTTAATATGTCGGTATGCAAGAGTGGGCTTAATTCCAAGTCAAGAAGCAGCAGATCAAGATGTTTCTAATTTCCAGCTTGAGCTGCCCAGTAATACGAGCCGAAGAGCATCTAGACTCAAATCCAAGCTTGAAAATAGCAGAATTGCCAAGTTGCTTCTGCTATTGACCGCAATGCTTGGTACGTCCATGGTTATCGGGGATGGTGTCCTCACTCCATGTATTTCAGGTACCACTTTTACATTAAGTTTAGAAGTAATTATAGTACATCTATTTTGTAGAAGGTCTTGTCACAAATTTCTAATTACAATCAATGTTTTTAAATCCGAACCGTTAAGTGAATTGGATGAGCTTTCAGTTCACAGCTCAAATCAGTTCAACTGGTTCGAAGGTTTTTCTTTTTATCCTTTTAATTATTAAGTAACTTATATGATTTTGAAATTTTAAAAACATTGAATTTAGTTTGAATCGATTGAAAAGTCCATTTTTAAAACCAATTTAACCGGTTCGACCGATTCTTGATTAGATTTGACTAGTTTAAATAACTTTCTAAATTAACTAATGGTTCTAAGTAGTACTACAATCGATCCGCAGTTTGACCGATCGAACCAATCAATTCCATCTGAGATTTTCAAAACACTACTTACTATGTGTTTGTTAATCTGAGGGTTTAGGTAACTAATGCAAATATGCTCTTTGTGCACCCCTCTTCTTTTGCTTTCATCTTAGGGAAAAAAGTGCGCAATGGATTTGTTGTCTCATTTCTTGTGTCACTCTTTGTCTCACTTTTAATTATATTATTATTTTTCTTTTACAAACATCATGTTTTATTTCTTTTTTGTTTCCTTAAAGTCCAATAATTATTAATTGAGTAATACATAAAAATCAAAAAATCAAAATGCACAAAAAAATGAGATTTTTTTATGAATTTTCTGCTGTATTTTTTTTAAATTTTCTATTATATATTGCTTTTTTATTTATTTTTTACTGAGTTAATAATTATTGGATCTTAAAAAATAAAAAAAAACTAAAATATGATGTTTATGAAGGAGAGATAATAATATAATAAAAGGTGAGACAGAGTGTAGCACAAAAAATGGGACAGAAGATCTGTTGCGAAAAAAATATAGTAATGACAACCCACCATAGGCTTTAAAAGAAAAATATTATTCCTGTAAAGAGTTGGGGTGTCTAAATTCTTTTGCCAATTAAAATTGCATAGAATTATAAAAATAACCTATATATGTAAATACTAAGATTAAAAGTACTGACATAAATATAACATATTGAAACACAACAAATACTTAACAGTTATTAAAGTTTGTATTTTGTAATCTGTTACATCCATCCAATTTTGAATGTCATTTCTAACATTAATTGCACTTTACAATCAATGGCTGATTGTTCGAGACATGACAAACAAAAATTATCCAGACCTGGTCAGCTTTGGGCAATAGGCAACTGGGCCTTTGATTTGATTGTACGACAAAAAACTGGCCGGAACAAATACTTCTCTCCTAAAGGCTAAAACCGGGCAGCAAGGAAAGTCCTCTGGGCCTTTCGCCGCTGGTGAAACTCCCCGGTTTTCATCTTTTAATTTCTAACAGTTGTAGCGCTTTATGTGCAGTCATATCGGCTGTAGGAGGGATCAAGCTACAAACCGATTCCATGACTGAAGGTACAATACACCTTCCAATATGACCTAAATCATTTATTTTTGAATTAATTTTTTAATATCCTGAGAGTGTACGTATTGTCATTATTGAATATATGACAATTCATCTAAATTTAAATTTAAATTTTAAATTTTACTCATATTTCATGCATTGAACCGTAATAATGTATACATAATTAGTATATATAAGATTTACTCTCTTTTTTTTATTGTCCTCCTTTTGGTACATAAATTGTTGATTATTGTAATAAGAGTAAAAGAAAACATATCATTTAGGCACCATTTGGATTGAAGGAAAGGAAGAAAAAGAAAAGGAAAAGACACCAGTGATAAAGAAAAGAAAGGAGAGTAGAAAAAAGTGATTTTCATATATCTAGTTGAATTAGATATAGAAGAAAATACAATTGTTCGGTTTGGATTGACGCCAAAAGAGAAAGGAAAGGAAAAGTAGTTAACTAGAAATGAAGGGGAAAATGGTCTTTTAAAAAAGTTAAAATATTTCATTAAGATTTGATTATTTATCCGTTCCTTTCCATCCACTTTTGGACATAAATCATATACGAACAAATAATTAAATCCTCTCCCCACCTTCTCCCTTGTCCTTTTCTTTTCCTACTCAAAATTCAATCCAAAAAAAAATCCTTCAAATCTTCTCCACTCCTTTCCTTTCCGCCCCATTCCCTCGATCCAGATGGCACCGCAAGGAAAGATCACTTTACTTTTAACGTACCATGTTTGTACTTATTTTTGTTTTCTAGTTGTTGTCGTAAGGAAAGAAAGGGTCATTCATTTCTGGTATCATTACGTTCCTACTTATTGGAGCCCCCTCACAACATTGTGCTACTTGCCACTTGGATGCAGGCAAAATTGTTTGGATATCAGTTGCCATTTTGGTCTGCCTATTTGCATTCCAAAGATTTGGGACGGACAAAGTGGGCTACACATTTGCTCCCATAATTTCTCTTTGGTTCCTATCCATCGGTTCTATTGGCATCTACAATTTCTTCAAGCATGACCCAGGGGTTATAAAAGCTCTAAATCCAAAATACATTATAGACTACTTTAGAAGGAATAAGAAGAATGCATGGGTTTCCCTTGGAGGAGTTGTGCTAGCTATTACAGGTTCGTTCGCAGATCATCATAGTTTATTATTACTTTTTTAAAAAACTTACCTCTTTTATTTATTCTTTTTATAGGCTTAATTAATTACGACAAATCCACAGTTACAAATTGCAAGTGTGTAACAAACTCAAAAATAGTATTATACAGTGGCGAAGCCAGAAAAAATTTTCTGTGGGGGCAAAAGTAACACTAAAATTTTTTACCTACTCTTTTTCTAGTTTTTTAAGCAAAAAAATATTCACAAACTAGTTAAAATGAAAAGATTTTTTTTTTTTAACTTACTTCAAATTGAACTTTGTAACCCACGTATCCTTTTAAAATATTAGTTCATGAACCAACCTAAAAGACAACATTCTTTCACTTTCTTCATAAGATAAGAAAACTCTGGGGACGCACTTAAAATTATATCAAAATTTTATGGATACTAGGAATTTAAGGGGGTGCAGTGGGAGCCCATGCCCCCATTGCCCTCCTCACTTATAGTTAGGATGAACTCTAAAATCTTGAAACCATCATGGTTAATTTTTGAGACTTTTACCTTAACTAATTTACCACTAAAAATGGATGAAAAAATTGCAGGAACTGAAGCATTATTTGCAGATGTTGGTCATTTCAGTGTTCGGTCCATACAAATAAGCATGTGTACCGTGACATACCCAGCATTGGTTTTGGCATACACCGGCCAGGCTTCCTATCTTCGCAAGCATCACTCAGATGAAGAAGTGGCTTACACTTTCTACAAGTCTATTCCCCGTGAGTAGTATACTATAGTCCATATCTATTTTATTCTTAGTTTGGTCAACCAATTTTAATAGGCAAAGAATAATATAGGTTTTCCTATTTAGGTCTCAAATAAGCACAAAAAAAAAAAAATAGAGGAAGGTGAACTCACTATTAAACATTCAAAATCACTATCCATCCCCTGAACTACAGCACTTTTGCAAAATAAATTGCAAAAAGAAAAAAATAATTAACTCCAGACTTGCATCTTATTTGGGGCCGTAAAGGCAATTATAAATTAATCTAGTCAAATTTTTAAATGTTATGGATTTTTCTTATATTCCACCCCTTAAAAATTCATAAAATTCTTCTTGACCGTTGCATTGCCCTCATCAATTTTCTAAAATGTCCTTTACCCTTTACATTGCTTCTTCAAAAAAAAAAATACAAATTTGAATAAACTATATATTATGGGGATAGGGAGGATTTCAAAGTTCTTGAAATTAGATGAAATAAATAATTTTGACCTTTTTAGTCAAGATAGAAGGATTGGGACTCTTCCGAATCTGTGACTGTAAGGCAAGCAGTATCCTAGCATTTTTGTTGAAAGGTCCTCTCCAATTCAAAATGTAATTCATAAAACGTGTTTTGGTCTTTGTCTGTTCTGTACCAGGTATTGACTAACTTGTTTGTTCTTTATCTTATTCTTGACTTGTTTAATGTTTGTGGACCAGACCATATCTACTGGCCAATGTTTGTGATTGCTATCCTGGCTGCTATAATAGCAAGTCAAGCCATGATCTCAGCGACATTCTCTATAATCCAACAATCACTTTCCCTGGGATGCTTTCCTCGTGTAAAAGTTGTTCATACATCCACCAAGTATGAAGGCCAAGTTTACATCCCTGAAATCAATTACCTTCTGATGCTGGCTTGTGTTATTGTCACCATTGGATTTAGAACGACAGCGAAGATTGGCAATGCATATGGTAATTAGTCAACCATTCTCACCATCCTAGTTTCTTTCTCTTTCAGATGTTCTGTATTCAACCCGTAGACTAGCATACATATTAATACTGTCCATTTGGATATTGATGCAGGGATTGCAGTGGTTTTCGTAATGACACTCACATCATCATTTATGGTGCTGATTATGATAATGATTTGGAAAACCAATATATTTCTTGTAATCCCCTATGTCCTAGTCATCGGTTCAGTGGAGCTTCTCTATCTTAGTTCGGTTCTTTACAAGTTTGATCAGGGAGGCTACTTGCCGTTAGCTTTTGCACTGGTTCTAATGTTTATCATGTTTGTCTGGAATGATGTGTATCAGAAGAAGTACTGTTTCGAGTTAGAGCACAAGGTTTCTCCTGATAAGGTCAAGGATGTAGTTTTACGCGCAAACTCTCATCGTATGCCCGGGCTGGCACTCTTCTATTCGGAACTTGTTCAGGGCATCCCACCAATTTTTGAGCATTATTTAGCGAATGTACCGGCTCTGCACTCAATCTTGGTTTTTGTTTCCATCAAAACCTTGCCTATAAGCAAAGTTCCGGTTGAAGAGCGATTCCTCTTTCGTAGAGCACAGCCTAATGATCTCAATGTGTTTCGTTGTGTAGTCAGATACGGGTACACAGATGTGCACAATGAGAAAGAGCCCTTCGATGGATTACTCGTTGAAAGGTTGAAGAGATTCATAATGGAAGACTACATGTTTTCACGAGACAATAATCAAGAGTTGTTAGACAAATATAACCAAGTAGATGATGGTGCCATACAAGTTGAATCTACCAAGTATCCAACAGCAGTGGAAAGGGATATGGAACTGGTTGACAATGCCTGGCATGCAGGAGTGGTTCACTTATTAGGGGAGCATGATGTGGTTGCTGCAAAGGGAGCTAGCACTGGAAAGAGATTCATGATAGATTATGCTTACAATTTCTTGAAGAGAAATGTGAGGCAAAGCAATAAGGTTTTTGATGTTCCTCACAAACGGATGCTTAAAGTTGGGATGACATATGAGCTATAGAATATAAGAGTAGGATTACATTTGTACAAGTAAACACTAGCTCATAACATGTTGGCTTAGATAGTATTACCATTACCTCGATCTTTTTCTTTTTCCTCCTCCTTTCCTTCTAAATTTACTAAAATCTTGAGTTATCTCTTACTTTGTTGTGTGCCTATTTTGAGTTTATACAGTACAATTTATGGTGTTGTCAGGTAATGGATTGTCAAGCTATGCAAGAATGTGTTAGTGATTGATGTACCAAGTGAAGATTAATCGCATCGACCACATTAAGACAAGCTATGTATTATTTATTATGTATTACTATATTAAAAGTATGATGAGTTTTGGCATTGTAAGATGTAAGCACCCTTTTATCTTAGTTTTTGTTGTACCCGTATTATCCTCATTTTTCAGTTAGAGTTATTGCATTTTAATTGTGGTAATAATTAAAAATATGAAATATTCCAAATGATTAAATTTCAATAATAATTGTCATTAAATGGAAAAGCTCCATATTAAAACTATTTAGCAACCCTTACACTTCAACTCCAATTTTTATGTTCGTCAAAGTTTCTTACTCGATACTATTTCTAACTCTACTTAGTGTGACTAATTGCATTAGCCAAAATATTAAGATTGTAAAAAATATTAGTATAAAAAAATAGATGCTCTTGGAACAAAAGAGAAATATACAAGAAGAAAATAGGCCATATTCATTTGGAGAATCTTGACATGAATATGATGTATAATTATGTGCTTTGTATCAGTATGAAGAAGTACTAAAAGAAAAATACAAATAAAAGAACCCAACTATTTCTATCAATTGAATATCAATTGAAAACTAAATAGATAATCTAAGATGATTATTCGGTATAAATCATTTACATTCATTACTAACATCAATAGCACTTAGAAAAAATGTAAATAATCCTAATTCAACAATGCACCTCACATTTTTATATTCAAATTCATAAAAAATTGAAAAGTTCAACTGGGCAGAGTTAAAAATTCTTATAAAAAAGAAACAAAGAGGTGGAAGTTGCAGGGTAATTGATAGCGAACCAGAGGCAAAAACCAGCCAACGAGCAAAGTAAAATTGTAAAATTCACCTCAATAAAACACAATCGCCCCTTGTTTTATGAAACACCACCCAGCAATTACATTAATACAAAATCGACCCATCCCTGCCTTGATGAATGTTAAGTTCATAAATAAAGGATAATATGCCACATTGATTCAAGAGATGAAAAAGAGCGGTTAATATAGAAGTAAGGGTTCGGAATCTAATAGTTTAAATTTTTGGATCAGAGATAGATTCTTAATTTACATATTGGACTCTCTCGAGGTATTTTCTCCCTAACAAGTAGTATCAAAACTTCTGATCGTGAGACTAGGCTTTGATGGGCTCTCTCAAGATCTTTTCTCCCTAACAAGTGGTATCAAAACTTGTGGTTGGGAGACTGGGTTACTCATAGGCAAGTGAATTCTTCTTGAAATTGGATCGGTGAAAATTCTCTTCTTGGAGGTGGACTGAAGTGCCAAGGAGTTTGGCTTCTATTAGATCAGGTGCGTCGTGAGTTTGGTAGGAGGTCTAATAGATGTTAGATCAAGGAACCAAGGGTTGGTGAGCGTCCGGAATCCAATTTGAATATTGAAAAAGAGTGGATTCATGATTGGAAGAAAAAGGTGACCTTTGGTGTTAAAGTAAATTTGCGTTGAGTATTAAAGTGGGTTCGGAAAAGAACTTGTAAACTTGGATTTAATGTGAGGAGTTACTCATGAACGGGGAAATTTGTTAGATTCAAGAGTAAAGGAGTATATTCCATTAATATGTAAATAAGAGCCAAAAACCTAATAGTTTAACCTTTTGGATGAGAGTTAGTTTCTAACTTACATATTGGACTATGTGATGGGTTCTCTCGAGATGTTTTCTTCCTAACAATGAAAGCTGTAAATCAGTGGCTCTAATTCAAACTAACAGGAATCCGATAGCTCTAATTCAAACTAATAGGAATCTGATAATTCAATTGAAGACAACTTGCGTTCACTAACAATTACTATAAATCATGCAAAATTTCCAACACACAATAACTTTAAGGTGTACTCTATCATGCAGCTTATTCCTTTTCTTTCAATCATCACTTATTTACCCTACATCTACTCCTACTCCTATTCTACCTAATTCTATAGGAGAATCGATGGAGACTGAACCACTATAACCAGACGGGTGTACTACGCACCCATATGGATTTAGAGGAAGCCATTTAAAGTGACAAGCCACAGATATTGACAAGTGATAGGAGGCAATGTTTGAACCTTTGACTTCTTATTCCACCAACCCCTAAAGACTTTTGATGGTGGCCAACCGCTCAAATGGCTGCTGGTTTATACAGCTTGTTCCTTACCAACACATTTGTCAAACACAAGTAACAATAAATCGCAAGTATAAATTTGAGAAGTGTAATGATGAAGCACGGGAAGCAAGACAAACAAGGCAGAGAATGAATTAAATATTTTATTGTGATTTTGATCAGAGTTCATGTATGTGTAAATAGGAACTTTTCCACCAAGAAAATGCCAGAAATTGTCTTATTTCCAGAACTTGGAAGACTTACAAGGAGTGTTAATCTGCAACTTAACTTTTATATAATCAAATATCTAAGAGGAACTCTATGAACTTGATTGAAGTAAGGTTTACTACATTCATGATGGTTGAATTATCCGACTCAAATGCTTCTGCACTGCACCACTCTGCTCATAATGCAGCCAATGAATTATCCTTGGGGATCTTAAAAAAAAAAGTGAAAACGCGGAGTGAGCTCACAGTTCAATAAGCAACCAAATCCCTAACTAGTTGGATTAAGTAGTATACGCATATTATACAACTAGGAGGTGGTCTCCGAGCTACGCGCGGTGGATCAATGCAATTATGCCCTAACTTGTATTGGTTATTGAGAGTTGGTGTGATGTTAGAGTAAGAAGAAGCATGTAAACTATATAGGCTATTAAGTTTATATTAAGATAAATATGGAATGATTAAGATGAGAGTTGGATGTGGAAGTGAAATAGACTGAAATCATACAATGAAAATTGAAAGTAAGAAAGGGACAAATGTAGGAGAGTGGTGTACATGATAGCTGAAAATGTTAGAATGGTCCAAGCATTAAAAGTTATAAATGGAAAAGCAGTAGAAATGGCTTTGTCAGTTGTTGATGTTGATTCCGTATATATCTAAAGGTTGAATCATAAAGTAGAAAGTGATGATTTCATAAATTGCATATGCAATGGTGGATAATGGTAAAATATATTGTGAAAAATTTTTTGGTTTAGAAACGCATGCTACCATATTTCAATGTAAAACTTTTTGGTAAAATAAAAGATAGCTATATATGAAGTCGGTGAACTAGTGCTAAGATGGATAACAAGGTAAATGTTCGTTAAAAGGAAATTGTTATTGGATGTAAAGTTCAATTTGTAATTGATTTTTACCATTTTTTAGTATTTTTATTTATCAAACCATGTTTATTAAGGATATAACATAGTTTATGAATAAAGGAAATTCATTAGTATTAATAAATAAGGATAACATAGTTTATGAATAATGTTACAGATACAAAAACCTAATGAGTAACTATAATAATAAATTGGCTAATTATAATAATGCATATGAAATACAGGGTACCAAGGGAAAATTATAAGGATTCCCCAGTTGTACCTTAAAAGACTACTCTGAACACAAAATGGAGTAGGTAAGTTGCTGAATTTTGAAATAAATCTCTGTCTATCAATTTCAAGCATAATGCCAAAACTGAGTAGTTCAGACTGGAGGACATGAAGCATGAGAGAAGACCTATGGGACTCTCTTATAAAACTCGATTACAGAAGTTCTTACCCCATTGCACTGCATGCAGTAGGTAATACTCAAAAATAGCAAAACATCATCTTTATCTCTCGCATAGTTGAAGTACTCTTTATAACAAGATTGAAGTATAAGATGCTACTGTGTGGCAAAAGCAAAAGATAAACATGCTAATTGCAATGCAAAAAAAAAACTTAAAAATGAGGCAAATTGTACTTACAACTTCAAGCATCTTGAGTTTTTGCAATTACATTGCTTCTTCTTCTTTGGAGTAGCATCTCTCAGCTCAATGCTACGCTGGTCTGGCATCTTTGGAGACCCGTATTTGCTGATTGAAAAAAAAAAAGCAAATAAATATAATAACATCACTTAGTAGTTTAGGTAAGCTCAGAACAATTTTCAAACTTTGAATTCAAACAAATCATAAGACTTCATACATCCAAAGCTTTCCAGCCTTGACGTGGTGAAAAAGGTTTAATTAGTTTACAAAGAAAGGAGCTCGTTGCTAATGTTTGAAGCACAATTTTAATATCTAGGAGTTGCTTCAGTTGCCTGAGATCGAACTTTCAGCATCCAGAATTACCTTATAGCACATAAAGTTTGTCCCTTCTGTTTAAAAAAAATCAACAAAAACAAACTTGTTCTAAAATGTATTACTATAGTTTATGAAAGACTGTTCTTTTAAGCCAAATTCTTTTAAAGCATGGAGTTTTAATTATTTAGTTGAGCTTATAAATGAGTTTTCCTTACCATATTATCGATTGCATAACTCTAGAATTTCCATCAATTTCGAAGCTTTTTCTCAATTAAAACTCCAAATTCACCAAAATTCAGCAATCATTTTGCAAACATGTTAGAAATAAGCGTGCACTTAGCTTTTCACGTCACAAAAACTACAAAAAGAATGAAATAATTTTGAATTTAACAGAAAAGAGCGCCAAATATTAATTAAAGGCTTGTCAATTTCAAAAATTGAGAATCAAACTTACTTTACTTCCTGCGAAGTCGGCGGACGAACGATATGAATAAGAACTGTGGAACAATTATCGGACAAACTCATATCCTTTTCCAGGAGTTTAAGAAGAAACAAAAACTGCCAGAACAAAAGTAAAAAGGGGGAAAAAAGAACGAACATGTAAAAAAAAAAAAGAAAAAAAAGAGAGAGAATGATCAGCTAACCTGAAACAATACAAGCTGCAGATATGTAAGAGAAGATGACAAAGAAAGAGAGTTCCTTACAGCAACCACAGACGAAGAAAGCTGCATGCAAAATGTAAAGGGAAAACAGGGGAAAAAGTCAGAACACAACTAAGAACAAATAATGGATAAATGAAAGGTAGAATAAAGAATCAAAGAAGACAGGAAATTTAAAATAGGCTTACCTTAATGCAACGGCAAAATACAAAACACCCATAAACAAAGTAAGTAAAGCTGAGTTAGCCCACGAATGACCGACCAAAAAACATATTGGAATAAACCGCATTATAGATGAGATAGTTCAGTAAAAGAAAAAGCTCACCTGACCAATCTGTATCAAGAAGAGCAAACCCAAGAAGGGGCTTCGAAGGAACAGAGCAATAAAGGAGAAAATAAGAACTGAGCAAAGCAACTGCCAAAGACAATCATGTATGAGAGAAGATAGGATGTCGTGCTATAAACAATGACACAAAAAAGGAATGCAAAGAGTAAACACATCACTAACCATTAGCATAAGCAGAAAATCCAGGCAACAATGCATGGCTTTACCCGCAGCAATGGGTTGGACAGAGCAAAGAAAGTGCTACAGTCAAATCAAGAAACTCCTTTCAATAGCCGTCAACAGTAATGGAATTGTGTTTTTTTAACAAATACAACCCAAGGGTAAATAGAATTTTACCTCTTGACATGAGCACGAAGAAGATCAAGAAAACGGTAAAACTAAAACCAATTTCTTGTCATCAGTAAGAAAAATGCGATGGACGGCAAAATTGTAATACGATTGTCCTTATGGTCAACTGAACTGAATTATTACAATGACCACAATCAAGTCCCAATACATCAAGTCCCAAAAGGCGAAACACAAATGCTAAAGGGGTCCAATCGGATGCAACAAAAGTGAAGGCAAATAGTTATAATAATAAGAATAAGAAATATAAAAATGTAGTCAGCATTTAAAAAATATAATAATAACATTTCCATTCTTTTTTTTTTTCCACAAACACGTGCAATTCTCACGTGCAAGGATCACCACAAATTGTTCAATAACGTTTTGTCACATCACAAAAAACAGAACTGTCTTGGCACACCCCTGACCATTTACTACATATGTGTTAATAAGATAGTAAAAAGAATAAAGCTTTACAATTTAAAGCTTCATAATTTAATAAACAAGTACCACATTAATTAACTAAGGACAATGACAGAAGTCCAGCTGACAATGACAATTCATTCAACAACTACTACCCAGATCACGAGGCAAGCTTAACCTCCTTAACTTGGGTCACGGGTTGGAATTTACCCCTTCAACCTGGGTCATGGCTATATGCTTAACCTCGGTACAGTTTGATTGCTACAACAATTGGAAAAGTGCTTTTAATTAAAATTTAATATTAACAAGTTCTTTTTTGTCAGTGGACATTTTGACAAAATAAGAGTGATCCTTAATTTAATGAACATAACAAGGAAGTTATATATTGTGTAATAAATCAAAATTTGCATTACTATATTAATTAAATACAACTGCTAGATTCTCCATCTTTTTATTCTTACATTATTACCGGGACAAATATAATCATATCTCAAAGTGCAAAAAATAAGTAAAGAGAAAGCATTATTAATTATATAGAAATGTTGATTTTAAATGTTTAGGAAGAGAATTTCTAAAATTTACTTCTTATTAGTTATCTCATTTTGCACATAAAAGATTGCATAAATGTAGAATGAAGTACTTAATTTTGAAATTTGGCTGATCAATAATGAAAATTAAAATAAAATACTTAATTGAAAGGTGTGCACAACATAGCTAATAATAGATTTTTTTAAGATGAGTTTAAATTTTTAACAATGTAAATTGTAATACTAAAACAATTAATAAAACGCAATCAACTAATAATAATGCAAGGTCAAAAATATTCAACGATGAATAAAAGTTCAAAATTTTCATAAGGCAAAAATTGGATGGAGGAGGGGGCAATGAAATGTTGTCTAAATTTGAGGAGGGGCAAAGAAAACATATCTAATAAAAATTATTAAAATTTCTTAGGAATTAAAAAGAAATTTCAAAACTTAGAGGGCAGACTGCCCTCCGCCTCTATTCCCTCCGCCTCGGTGCACATGTTTCAATGATGGACTTTTAAGTAACAACACGATTGGCACTTTCATCTAATTATCACCATTTGAGCCGGTGACCACCACCAATGCATTAAAGTTTGGTGGGGGTGGGAGGCAAGGTTTCACGATTAAATTTGGCCTTCCTTAAAAAAGTCTAGGTGGGTGCATAGTGCACCCGTCTGATCAGATGGTGATTCAGTCTCCTCCGAATTATCTCAGAACCTCTTCAAGCCCTTCCCTCCTTATAGTGTAGGAAGTTATTGTATAAAAAAAAAACAAGATTGGCACTTTCACGTGCTGCAGACATTAGAGATATCACATTATTAGAACCAAGGAGACCATGAAAGCAACTATTGACCCACATCAACAATTAAACAAATAACCACATGCTGCCGACCACAAATAGTAATTCACTAATACATATTTAATTCAACTTTGACCCACATCAACCAAATCCCCCTAATGAACATGCACTAAACATCATAAAATTGTTTACATCCAGACCAATAATCATACACATTGCACCAAACCTAACAAATATCCATTACCAGAATCAAAAGGCTTTTTTTTAGAGTTATAAAAGTGAGGAAACTCACCGTTCAAAAGCTTACTATTGCTGTGGTGTCCTTTCAGATGGGTTTTAAGATGAAACCTGGATAAGGAACTCGGGGGTAGGATTCCCAGAGGCATCTTTACCTTCAATCCCCCAATAGATATTGTATTGTTCCGCTAAAACCTTTTTTTTTTTTTTTTTTTGCATGATTTTAATGAGGGTTGGAATGTATGCTTCCTTTTGCTGCCCTTCAATCTATTAGAAGAATTTTATATTATTTGTGACTCAGCCCAGAAAGGACTAAATTGGCTAGACATATATAGTTGAGGGGCTAAATTGGCTCCAACTAAAGTATAGGGACTATTGTGGCTTTTGATAAATAATTTAGGGAATATTTTGGGCTTTTGCTCTGTAATTGTTTTTGAGTGCTTGTGAGATGCTCTCTACAATACTCACATAATGCTTTACAAATTTGATCAGTCATAGTTGATTTATGAACACCCTTTAAATGGAAAGTCATGGTTTAATAATGAGACATGCAAGAAAACTTTGTACTTGTTTATTATAAAAAATAATTTCTTATCATTTATATACATAATATTGTTAATACGATTCATCATATGCATTTAATAAAATGGGATTGCACATTTTATTATTTAGTATTCTAACTCTTTTTGATCTCTTAATAATAGAAAAATGATATCACCATATGTACATTGAAGACATTAATAAAATTAAATTATATTTGCAAATCAAATATCTACGGATTAATTATATTCCTTATATTTTTAGCGTCCTATAATTAATAGAATAATTTATATTTTATAAAATAAAACAAAACTTTAGTTGATGAAATGAGAGTTTCCTTGAATTGTAAGTGCCCTCAATTTATCGATTAAGTAATACCTCTTTAAATTAATAGAATTTGTATAATCCCAAGAATATTAATTTATATAGGTTTTACTGTACGTAATTCTTAACTCATCAATTGAACGGGACCACACATAATTTGTTGAAAGATTTTAAAAAAGAAAAACTATAAGTTGATTGATAAAAAGATTTAATAAGGCGTAATTGATACAAATATAATTAAGGCAAAATTTAATAAATTGATTAAAAGTTACTATGAATAAGGAAGTGAAAAAGGAAGAGAATTAATTGTTACTAAAAAAGAAGGAAAAGAATTAAAAATAAAAAAAAATATTAAAGATGTTTAGTTCACATGGCGAAAAAATAGATAATCTAGTTAGTAAAATATGAATACATCTAACTTGACAACCTACCATATAGCGTACTGAACATGGTTTTATTTTATATAAATATACATACACATACGTACATATATATACACACATACACACATATACATACATATGTATATGATATCTTTGTTTGCCTTGTGACTGCATGAATTGGACTATTTAGGGTTTATGACAGAAATACATAACTTTGGTAATAACTTTGTTTCAACAAATGAACTTTTTTTACATTAACCACAAAAAGTATTAATATGTAGGCATAGAACTAATTAACTTAATGCTAGGAATACCGCAACAATAATTAGGCAACGGTCAATTTTTAAGAACCATTTTCGGTGGAATTTTTTTTATGTGGAAATGATGATTTATAAGTGCTATTTATATTAGAGTCTATCTCACGGGTGCTATCGGGCACTGGTTTATATTATTCATGTTGATATGAGTAAGTGTGAGTACTTTTTGAAACTAAAGTTAAGCGAAAATTTCTCATAAAGCAATTCTCTGTTGACTATTTGCAAAATAGTCTTGCTTATACACCGATTAAGCATGTGTGCTTTGACCACTCATATTGTTAGATAATCGAAGCTGAAAGAAAATAAAATGAATCCCAACTTATGAATGCCAGCATCCTACATGATTCAATTAATTCCCTCACCGACCTCCGGCCCCCCGCTTCCCCAGCTCATCTTTATTTCGTTTGTCGGTTGCTTAAAAGGACCTTTTTCCTTTCCCCATTTTTCATCTTTTAGGTGAATGGCATGCTTAGTCCTCCAACTTTTGTAATAAAGTAAGATTAGTCCTTAAAGTAACATTTCAGTCAAATTAGTCCTTATACTAACGTGTTCTAGCCGATTTAGTCCTTCATGTGCAGTCCGGCCAAATTGACATTTTATGAGTCCTTTCGTGCTACTGCAATCAGTTTATCAGGCTTACCAGTCTCCTTCCGTTTGGAGAACTATCATTTCTTTGTAAAAGAATCTGTGAAATTTTTAGCTTGCGTAAATCCTTTTTTTTTTTTTTTTTTCAACTGTAACATTTTTATAACCTAATCTACCTTAATTTAAAAGGAGGGAAAGCGATGAGAGTAGAAATTTCATCAAAAAAAAGCTACTAAAAACAGACACATATAATGATAATTTAATTGAAGATCAAGGGTTCACCATCAAGATTTGAGTGCTTGACAGTGACCACCATACCAAGGGCTGACTAGCTTGTGTAAACCTTGATAACTTGGAAAGTTGATTTACAGATAGATGATTGGATTGAAATTAGTTCATATGCAGTTAAATCATTTTTTTTAATGTTGTATCTCATTCTCTATTCCTTTACTCTCGCAGTCTGGATGTTGCAAACCATCATATGACTACCATTTCACCTATGTCACCTCGACTTACCGGATCAATCTAGGAGCAGTAGAGCCTACTAATCAAGACTGGACAGCATGGACCATGGAGTCATGATCAGAAAGTTTGATGTTACAACTACCAATCATGCAAGGCTGGTCGACGGGTATTGCAGTGCACCCGTCTGGTGCGATGATCCGTCGATGATTCAGTTAAATCTTTCCTAATTAGAGTAGGAGTAAAAATAAGGATGACAATTAATAAAAAAAAAAAAAAATCATGCAAGGCTGGTCTGCTGGACAACAGCAAGAGTCATGGGTAGGATGAGACAATTTTGATGTCATGGTGTTGACGCTCCTCATCACAGCCTCTTAGGATGCTGCTTCTAAAGTTTATGTCTGACTAAATATGAGAGTTTCGATAGAGATTACTTTTTTCATATTCTATGAAAAATGCAACATCTTACCTATCAGTTGCACGGAAGACTTCCTACTCTTAATGCTGTGTTTCCTGGTGCTTTTCTTCTAAATTCATATTAAGAAATAAAAATTTTTTTGCTTGATTACCTGTAAAAATAAGTAAGAAATGTTTGGTATAAATTTTTATATTTTTATTGTTCAATTATTAAATAATATATAATTTTACATTTTATATATTCTTATTGTTGAATTATTAAATAGCATGCAATTTTGTGACATAGCACACAGAAGGTAAAAAATTTTTAATTAGGACTATTGGGAATTATAAGTAAACATTTAAAATTAATAATGGGTGTAAAAGGTGGAGTGGAATAAGTTTTTATGTTAACTTTCATATTATTTAGTTCAAATTTTTATATTTTAATTGTTTAATTATTAAATAGTATGTAATTTTGCGCATGGATGAAAAAAATTGGTAATTAAACTTATTGGATATTATAAACCAATAATAGGGTGCAAAAGGTGGTATAAATTGATAATTTAATTTACAAAATGAATTTAGATGAGTTTGTAAAAACTTAAAATAAATGGATTGCAATTGGTTAATTGGGTTACCCAACTCATTTTTTAATTTATCAATTTATACTCATCTAATTAAATGAATGTAAATGAATTGATTCATTTATATGTACTATCCATTTTAACTCGTAGAAAATCCGTACAAGTCACTTATTTTGTCAATTATGTGGGCCATGTGCGTATGCGCTCGCAAATTTAATTGAATGAGTTATCAGTAATATGACCAGGATAGTAATTCATTCATCCATAAAATATCCCAAGAAGAATATGCTGCTGGTTATATATACAGCTGGGCTGGAGTATAAAAACTCCAGAGAGAGGAAGAAATAAAGAAAGAAAGCAAGAAAGATAGCAGAGGTACTTAGGGAAGAGATATGACCGACCCAGCTCCATTAATTTTGCGCTCATCATCCTCCTCCTCCTCAGTAGTAGCAGCAGAAGCCAGTCTGCCCAGTAGCGGTACCAGAACCTCAACCTTGGATGACACCATCGAGCGTTGCATTGGCGACTACTTTGGATGGACACAGTTTCTCCGTGCCATCCTAATATCTTTGGCCTGGGCATTCGACGCCCAGCAAACTTTCATCACAGTCTTCACTGATGTCGACCCAACTTGGCACTGTACTCGTAATAACACTACTAATATCTGCAGCAGCAGCTCCCAAGTGTGCCTTCTCCCTGACGAAGCATGGTCATGGGATCTGCCTCCCTACACCTCCACCATTTCGGAGTGGTCCCTCCAGTGTGCTGGTTCCTTCCTCGCTGGCCTACCCGCCTCATCCTTCTTCGCCGGCTGTCTCGCCGGTGGCTTCGTCCTCGCCACGCTAGCCGACTCCTACCTGGGTAGAAAGAAGTTGCTCGTCCTGTCTTGCCTGCTCATGTCCATCTCCGGCCTCCTCACCGCCCTAGTCTCCACTAACGTATGGATCTACACGGCCTTGAGGTTTCTGTGCGGCTTTGGCAGGGCCTCCGTGGGGACGTGCGCGCTGGTTCTGGCGACAGAGATGGTGGGCAAGAGGTGGAGGGCCCACGTTGGGATGATAGGCTTCTTGTTTTTCACGTTGGGGTTTCTGTCATTACCCCTGATGGCTTACCTGAATAGAGGGTCTTCCTGGCGAGTCCTGTACTTCTGGAGCTGCGCCCCAACCGTTTTGTACTCCATACTAGTCCATTTGTTCGCATACGAGTCTCCCAGATGGCTATACGTCCGAGGCCGCAAACAGGAATTCCTGAGTACCCTCAAAAGCATCGCCACAGTACCCACACCTCAACTACTCGATATAACTAGCAGCTGCTTCTCAAATAACACCAATAGTAGTAGTGGCACCACAGGATGCGAGCTCGATATTGATGATGCAACCAGAAATGCTGCTAATTTCTGGAATTCCTCCAGCTACTATGCCTTATGGGAGAAGCCGTGGGCATTTCGAAGACTTGCGGCGGTGATGGCCATCGGTTTTGGGACCGGCATGGTGTACTACGGTATGCCCCTGGGACTTGGGAATTTGTCCTTTAATCTCTACTTGAGCGTGACGCTGAATGCACTCTCTGAGTTTCCGGCTGCTTTCATGACTTTCTTTCTCATTGCGACACTCAACAGAAAAGGTCTGGTTCTGGGACTTTCTGTAGCGAGTGGTGTTTGCAGCTGCCTAATAATCGTTGTTGAGCAGGTAATCAACAGTAACAGCTACTACTACTGGTGGAGGAATGCCCTGCAGATGGTTTTGGAGCTGGCTTCATTTTTCAGCGCCTGCACTGGTTTTAACGTCCTCATGATTTTCACTTTAGAGTTGTTCCCGACCTCCGTCAGGAACTCCGCATTGTCAATGGTGAGGCAGGCTGTGGTGTTTGGTGGGCTGTTCAGTCCGCTGCTGGTGGCTGCTGGAAGAAATGGATTACTTTCATACGGGGTGTTCGGGGTGACCATAGCAGTGAGTGGACTGTTCGTCGGATGCCTTCCGGAGACTAGGGGTGCCGCGCTCTGTGATACACTGGACGAACAAGAGCACAAGGAGACCCTGGCATTTTCTGCTAAAATTACCCAAGATTTCGCCTAGTTATTCATCCGTACCAATCAGTCAGGTTCTTAACTTTCTTATTAGCAGCCAATTTAATAAATGATCACAAGGTTCAGAAATTATTTGAGTTGGTTGCATCTTGTTGCTGGACAGTACTGTCTAGTTACCAAAAGCATTGTATTTTTATTTTTATTTTTTTTTTAGAGAACCACAAGTATTATATTCGATTGAATCAGCTTAATTGTGATCATTATCTAAACAGACGTATTAATACCATGATGCAAGAGTGTACATTCGTCCTAATAATACAGGACAAGAACAAAACCATCAATTTCATTTCTGTAGTGCTTAGCAATTAGAGAACCTCTTAAGTCTTAAGTGTAATGTAGAAGGCAATGCATGGTTTAGCAACATGTTAGTACTAATAGTCGAGAAAGTCAACAGATGCAACCCTTGATTGCTCGCTAGCCAATCTCTGAAAAACAAAATGCATCGCCCTTGACCAAAATCATGTGTTTGTTGGGGCTGTTTCCTTGAATTGGTCGCTGACGGATTTGTCTAGACCGATAAATGGATCCAAGGTGATTATGTTGGTAAAAAATGGAGAAATGGCTTGGTAGTAGATGGACCGTAGTCAAATCAAAGTTCGCTTCACGGTGGGCAATCATTCACTTCCACTAGGAATTGTTTTCCATCGCTGAAATGAATTATTTGTGGCAATTAAAAATGGCAAAAAAAAAAAGTAGAAGTAGCATCTAACGATTAGATGCGTACATCAGACATGTCAGTTTGTGTGTGTAATTAATTCCTGTGTAGACAAATAAATAGGCACGTGAGGAATGTCAGTTTGTGTGTGTAATCAATTCCTGTGTAGAGAAATATAATGCTATAATTCTTACAGTGAGAATCAACGTTTTTTTTTTTTTTTTTTCTGGATAAGAAGTCAGAATCAACTTTGTTTTTTTTTTTTTTTTTTTCCAAACGATAATAAACTTTGTTAACCCAAGTACAATTATTGCATGGAGCAAATTACTCGGCTAATCGACTGAACTTTTTGAACGGTCAAAATTTGGCCATTCAACTATTAATAATATGTTTTTACTCATTAAATTATCAAAAGTATAAATTTTGAGTTATTCCGTTTCCACCATTCACTTTGCTAGATTTAAGGATTTTCACGATTCGCAAGACATATTATTAATAGTTAAATATGATTTAAGAATTTGCATGATTCACAAGACATATTATTAATAGTTAGATATAACAGAATTGACGGTGAAATTAGATGGAATGCTCCAAAATTTTAACTTTTGATAGTTTAATAGATATAAATGTATTATTAATAGTTGAGTGGCCAAAACTCGACTATTAAAAAAGTTTAGTAGTAATGGGTGTCCAACAATAAAATTACCTACTTCCCAAAAGTTAATAAATATAGTGATGAATAGGGTCGTCTCCTCAAGGAACTGATAGATTTATTACTCATAGAAAAATGCAATGGATATTGGGGGGAGGAAAGTTGTAGAATTTCTTTGAAATTATAATAAAATAAAATAATGCAATAAAATAAATTAACTATCAAAATCTAGCCAAGGAAATAATCTTGGCAACGATTTACTCAATTGATCACTGATACCAGAAATAACTTATATGTTCACAAATAAATTGGTTATAATAATTCAACAACTGTCGAATCACCAATCGACGCTCATTAACTATTTCTCTTGTAAAGTAGATAATCCTAGAGATGCTCATAAGATTTAATCTATTTACAGTTTTAAATATTAGAGAGACCCAATTCTAATTAACAAACACAGATGCGGGTTCATTTAAACTAGATTAATTAATCCCACAACACAAATTAGACTACTTGTGAGATAATAAAATTGTGTTATTTGTCACTAATATTAAACTATCAAGTATTGCAAACTTGATGTTTTAATTGACAATAAATCATTCAGACAACTGAATAGTTGGTCAAATTATTCAACTAAACCTAAATGATAGTAACCAGTAAAATACAGAAAATAATTAAATACTCATGAACATATAAAATAAAGCAAAAAAAAATTAAAAATTCTCACAATTGATCATGAAATCGTGTCTTGATTACTCCTCAACTAGATATAAATTTAACTCCGCTCGACGAAGAAAACACAACAAAAAATCTCCATGAAATTCTTGCTACACGTCATGTTTTTGTAAAGCTTGAAAACTCGAAAGAAACCCTTACTGAGTGTTATTTGAAAGTAGGAAAGGAAAATTCAACTACTAGTCGCGTCTGTCGCGTCTGTCGCGGCTCTCCTCAGTCAAGTAACGAAAGAGATTATTAAGAAACGTCTCCACGTCTTTTCGTCCCGATTGATTCATCACATCTTGTCTTCCTTTTTATTGTTATTTCTGCAACCGTAGATTGACTTTTCCTTTCATTCCTGTCCTAATAAACTTTAAAAACTAAGGCCCTATTTAACAAATGAGTTTTTTTGGTATTTATTTAAAATTTTACTGTAACTTATTATAGAAATTTTTTAAAAATTTCTTTAAGTGTATTTTTTTTTGAATATTTTAAATTGTATAATTTAAAATTTTTAAAAATTTTTTTGAGATTACTATAGTTAAACTTTTTAAAAAACTTATAGCAAACAAACTTGGCAAAAAACTTGTCTTCCAAACAAGACCTAACTTATTCCAAAATAAAATACTAACTAAATAAGTTCCCTAATCTAATAAAAGCTCCTAACGAAACGTCCAAAAGATAATTCCAAATTTTAGAGATAATTTTAGGGTTCCATCTCCAATCTTCAACTTCTCAATCTCTGGCATAGGCACGTTTTGGAGTAAATGGTCTTCCGAAAATTTTAACTTGAAATGCCATTTTCTACTCCAAAGTCCTATAACAACACAAAACACCAAATATAAGCAAAATCTATCAATTAGCATAATATTTGGCCAAAATTAAGATAAAATATTAATAAATAACATGCACAATTATCTCACTATTAGTAGCTATCCGGATAATTTGCTCTAATTGCATATCCATCACTTTTTAACTTGTGCAAGTCTTTTAAAGATTTCCTTTTGGCGCATGTGATCTGAAGTCATGGTAGTAAAAATTCCAAGCAACTACAGCTCCCCTTCTTTTCTTCCTTTATTTTTGTTGGCTACAGATCCTCCAACACAGCATTATAAACTGTTGTTTAGTGAATCGATCTATGTCAAATTGATTGAAATTTGCTCTTTACCTTTTTCATAATCAATGGTTTACTTATACGCAAACTTATTAAATGATTAATTTTGTACACATGGGCAATAATGCATGCTATATTAGTAAGAATTGAAGTTGACATTCAAATTGGGATTAGGTTGCATGCATCATTCTTTTTATGTAGAAATGATCATTTTATTTAATAAATCTACACTAATAGCAGAAATATATCAAACAAGCATAACATAGATACATACAGATCTGAAGTTAATAGATACAATAGATCTAAGAAATCAATACAAATAAAAATAACATTGATACTCTTACATAATGTTGGTGTATTTTAATAAAATCTTAATTTTTTTCCCTGACCAAATCTTTACAAGGAGTTATAATAATTTATTTAGAAGTTATTTGAATTATAATTGTGGGAGTTTCATTACAAGGAGTTATAATAATTTATTTGGGAGTTATGTGAATTATAATTGTGGGAGTTACAATGCATTTTGAATGGAGTTATTGTACAATTATTTGAATTAGAGTTACAAATGAATTATTTGCTCAAATGAGGAATCATTGAGTCATTATGAGCCATTCAAATGTGAATTCATTTTTAGGTTACAAATTCTACCAATTAACTATAATTTAATATGCAAAGAAAACCGTTAGACATTGGACTTTCAATCTTTTTCTAAAGGTTTTTGTAACCTATAAATAGTGAAGTTCTTTGGAGAATTTTTTACACACTTCTCTCAACAAAAGATCATTCTAAATACTATTTTCCTCACACTCATTTCTTTCTCCCTCATTCTATTTTCTTTGGGCAAAGTAAGATATTGGGAAGCTTCTGCTTCTCTTGGTTGTGCAGATCAAAGGGAAGTAACAACTATAGAATTGGGCTGTTGTATCCTGGAGGCGGCGCGCTAGACCTTCTGCATCTGTTTAAAAAATACCGTAGGGGTGCGTATCGTCTTAAAGAGAGCGTTCAACGTGCCTCAGCCCTACTGAACTTTTTAGTAGCTATCAATTCAAGGTGGTCGGATTGAAGATCAAAAACTGTTCATCCAATAATTTTAAGATCTAGTTCGCGCATCAACCCATGCCAAAATAACTTTTGATGGTACAAATTTTTTGCATTTATTAATGCAATATTGAGGTATGAGATTTTGTTAATTTCTTTGTTAAATTTTACCAGAGAAATTACTATTACTTATATGATCAATTTGGTCTAGAACCAACAATTTTAAGACAATAAGCCTCTTCACATAAGATAAGATTATCGTTGCATGTTTTGCTTCTAAATAATCAAATCATAAACTAACATAATCTCGACGATGAGAATCTTACATGGTGCATAACATAATCGGGACAAACTTTAATAAACAAGATATTTCATGTGAATAGTCATAATTATAGACTGAGACTAGAAAGGATAATATCCATTGATTTTATGTGCTTTGGAGTCTGGTATCAATATTGTGTATGCGCCTATAAATAATTCGCAATATATGCCCATTCTACTTGCTCCTATTTAAAAAAAAACTTTATATTCAAAGTTTTTGAACTAGTTGTGAAATTGCTAAGTAATTTTAGATGTGTCCTGTTCATCTATGCACATGAGATCTAGTGATGAGGTTTTAAGAATAAGTAATTGACTAAAGAATGCAATGCATTTTATTATTGCCTAATCGCATTCAAATTTAAAAGTTCATTACTTTAATGTGTACGATCTCATAGTTTTGAAGTATGCCTAAAAGACTTGTCTATGAGTATTTTCTTGGTTTCGGTTTTCAATGTGATTGCAAAAGAAAAAATTGCTGTACAAAAGTACAAGTCTTATGACATTATAGTTCAAACAATTGTAAACCAGTTGGCCATCAACTTGAATTCAACTGCAGTCGAGATACACTAAACACGATGCATGTATAACTTGGAGACAAGTTCAATTTCCAAGTCTGCAGACAGCCTCATTTTAAACAATGATGATCTCAAAATATATGAATGACTTTGCAACTATTTAGTTGTTGAATGTGTGTGATTTTGAAAAAAAAAAAAAGTCAAGTTTCTTGTTGATGTTAATGTGTGATTTGTACCCAATAAGATGGCTCTTATGCTTATGTACTACTTTGAGTGTATATCATTTTGAGTACCTAGAACACTATTTCTGCACTATCTTAACATATGAACTCCATGAGTACTCTTGAATGAATAATTGCTATAAATAACGGGGGTATGTAATTACATGATAATATTGCATTCTTCAATTGAGTGCATGACTATGACACGTTGAAGAATAGCTCGTGTAATTTGAAATACTATGCAGATAAATATCTAAATAGTATCTGCAGAATTGAATGAATCATTTGTTAATGCTTTACCACTATGTGTTTATAAAAAAAAAATGTCAAATGTATTCTTTATGTTAATATACGGTACTTTATTGGTTATCAATATAAATTTCATCTTTTATTAGATTGTTTTGTGGCATATACTCCCAATGATTTTGCACAAGGTAATGTTGCCTAAAATTGTAATTGTTACCTCTGTTTTTAGTCTTAAATTAGTGAGTACTATTTTACAATTCCTTCTAGTTTGTTGAAAAAGTTTAAACTTGGGAGGTTGTTAATTTTTGTGATAGTTAAAAGCTATTGAACAGTACTCCATGCACTTGATATGGATTGGTTATGATAAATAGTGGGGTGTCTAAATCCAATGGCTAATATAGAACGTGACTTTTAAATGCTATATGCATTTACTTTACCATCTTGGTACATACTTTGAAATTTGATTGTGAGATTATCCTGAGAATTATATTATGAGTTTCTTATTCCTTGGTTTGAGTGTGCAGATTAGTGGTAACCAATAAATGATGCGTAATGCCAAGGTTTTAAAAACACGGTGGTAATAGAAGTGGTGAAAAAAAAATAAGGGTGATATCATTTTATTACTCAATTTATGAGTATAATTTTTGGATCTATTTTGACTCTTATTTTGAGTTGTGCAGACTACACTCACTAAAAAGTATGATCTGATGTGAAAGTATTCGAAATATTTTCTTGGTATTTTTGCAAAAGCAAAATTAACCATGAAGATTTTGAGAATGGTTTCTAGTGCACTACTAGATTACTGCCCATTGAGATAAAATTGAAAAATCGAATATGAGCAAATATATGCCTATATTATTTGGCAAATATAAATGGATGAGAAATTTTCTCACCAAAGATTGGTTCAATATAGTTGAACCACTAAGAGAGATTATTTTAAAATAAATTCAGGGACATCGTATCTTTGCTATTTTATTGTGTAAAATCTCAAGCTTGAATCAAAGACATGATACACATCAAGGGGAATGGGACTTGAAGCTAAAATTTTAAATTGGAACCATCTATGAGGATACAACTACCTAGGGACTGGAGATCCCAAGAACTAGGTCAGAGACAAACGAATCATAGAATGGTTTGGGTGAAAAGCATGCATATATTATAAAGTTGTTAAATCCCTTCCCATGGTGTAGAGCATGCTCGTGACTCTATGACGAAGGAAAGGTTAAGATTTGCTATAAATCTTTTAATGAGTTCTATAGCCCTTTATGGGTGGAATGCCTTAGTCATAGGGGTATTCTTGATAGACTCACCTATATAAGTGTGGAAGTAAAGGCCGCTTCCTATGAGAATTTGGCTAATTCTCTAAAGCACTCATGAATCTGGGATAAAGCACAAGGCCGTAATGTGTTGGCTTAAGAAGCTTGTTAATTAATATCTTGAATATCATGTGTGTGATATTATCTTACATATCTTAAGTAGTCTTAGTTTCAAGGCTATAGTCCACTTTGACTCTAATATGGAGATTATGGAAACACTAAACGAAGGTTTCAAGGCAATGCCACTTTCATTATGCATGATGTTCTCACTTTGTCCAAATCTTTATTCTTCTCAAATTTTATTAAAATAAGTGGGGGAATGTTGGTGTATTTTAATAAAATTTTAATTTTTTTTCCTTGACCAAATCTTTACAAGGAGTTATAATAATTTATTTGGAAGTTATTTGAATTATAATTGTGGGAGTTTCATTACAAGGAGTTATAATAATTTATTTGGGAGTTATGGGAATTATAATTGTGGGAGTTACAATGCATTTTGAATGGAGTTATTGTACAATTATTTGAATTAGAGTTACAAATGAATTATTTGCTCAAATGAGGAATTATTGAGTCATTATGAGCCATTCAAATGTGAATTCATTTTTAGGTTACAAATTCTACCAATTAACTATAATTTAATATGCAAAGAAAACTGTACATTGGACTTTCAATCTTTTTCTAAAGGTTTTTGTAACCTATAAATAGTGAAGTTCTTTGGAGAATTTTATACACACTTCTCTCAACAAAAGATCATTCTAAATACTATTTTCCTCACACTCATTTCTTTCTCCCTCATTCTATTTTCTTTGGGCAAAGTAAGATATTGGGAAGCTTCTGCTTCTCTTGGTTGTGCAGATCAAAGGGAAGCAACAACTATAGAGTTGGGCTGTTGTATCCTAGAGGCGGCACGCTAGACCTTCTGCATCGGTTTAAAAAATACCGTAGGGGTGCGTATCATCTTAAAGAGAGTGTTCAACGCGCCTCAACCCTACCGAACTTTTAGTAACTGTCAATTCAAGGTGGTCAGATTGAAAATCAGAAGCTGTTCATCCAATAATTTTAAGATCTAGTTCGCGCATCAACCCATGCCAAAATAACTTTTGATGGTACAAATTATTTGCATTTATTAATGCAATATTGAAGTATGAGATTTTGTTAATTTCTTTGTTAAATTTTACTAGAGAAATTACTATTACTTATATGATTAATTTGGTCTAGAACCAACACATATCTTCCATTCGAATGAAACATTATAACCCAATACATCTATGCATGCTTTCTGACATTCAAATCTGATTAAAATATGTTCAAATCCAAAGATAAATTTAGATTTGACAATAATAGAGAAATTGCAGATCTGAGAAATTAGATCCTATATCTACAAAATCTCAAATTTCATAAAAAAAAGACAAAAATTAAAAAAAAACTCTCACAAGGAAAAATCCATGAGAAAATAAAACTCTCACTTGAATAATTTAGAAAAGAAGAAACTCTCACTAGAAGAACTTAAAAGAGAAAAATCTCTCACTACAAAACCCTAAGAGAGAATTTATTCAAGTAAGGGAAATGAAAAATTAGAGGCTCGCTCCCATGGGGAAAGACCATATTTGGTCTCTTTCCCATGGGAGAGATGAAAGAGATTTTGATTGGGTTCTAGACAGCGGGAGGAGAGAAGAGTTTTAGAGAGAATGATAGTAATAAATTAGGTTGCATGCATCTGTACGCACTAGTATATACATGATTAACATAAAGATAATTAGTGTCAATAAAACATGGAAAGAATTGCAGTTTCGGTTTCTAATGTTTGACCTGTGTGCTAAATTGGTTCCTAATGTTTCATCTAAAGCAAATTGGGACCCTAAAGTTTCTGATTTTAAGCACATTTAGGACAACTAATGGAAATTCAAGAATTATTAATAGTCAACATCAAATTGTCTCTAGTCAACAATTTTGAATTTGCACTATTGTTCTCCCATATTTTGATTTTGAATCATTATATTTCCTAAATTTTAAATAGTAATATTAAGAGTTTTAGGATGAAATGAGATGCAAATTAGAATGAAATTGTATTAAATGTGTAATGAGAATTCTAATTAAATTTATTTTTCTTTTGTTTTATTTATTACTTAATTTATTCATGCCACTAATATCGCATATACTTGTTCTCTTTTGCATAGTTAGTCTCAAATTTGGTATAATCTATGTATATTATTGTTTTACATTTGTAATAATTAGTTGACAATAAGTTCTATCATTTTCTTATTTTTGGTGATAATTTAATTCTTGTTAAAATATACGAAACATAAACTATTTGTACATAAATTTATTCTTTTTTGGAAATTTTCTAATAGGTACCTAGTAGGCACTTATTAAGATATCTAAATTGCACATAACCTACTATGTGAATGCACACACTAATAATTATTATTCTATTTTGCATTTATAAATTTTCCTTGTTTAACTTTATCTTTTCAAAACACTTGAACTACATCTTTACAAGTGTCCAGTGGACACTCATTAGACAAATGATTGTTTTTTTCTTTGCATTTCAATATGTTACCAATTGAGTATGAAATGAATTCATTTTAAAAAATATTTGAATAATTAAATGATTATCAGGGTACACTGATATTAAAATAAATATTTTAAAACTATAGTAATTGAACATTAGATTTTAACTAATAAGAAAGTCAATGAAAAAGAAAACACTAGTTTTTTCCAAAAATGCCTAAAAGCACTTCACATTGGTATTTACCTTTACTAGTTTTTATAGTCATAACGGCTAGCTACAAGAATTTGAAGTCAAAATGCACAACATATACAAGAATTTATGTAGTAGTAACTCTAATAAACTTGAGACTGACTATACAAAAGAAAACAAGTATATGAGATATTAGTGGTATGAATAGTGCAGCTAATTTGGTGATAAGTAGGAGGACAAATTTAGTGATAAATTAGCCACATTTAAATTGTTTTACAGTATAAAATTTGTAGTTCTTTATACTTCCAATGTTATTTAAGAAGTAAAAGTTGAATTTTTGTTATTACAAATGACCGTTGCAAATAAATTAATTGAATGAATAAATGGAGTATTTTCGAGGCACAAAGAAAAAAAAAGTACAAAGATCACACCTATAATACTATGCTACATATCATTAAAAGAATAAATTAATTCTTTGCCGACAAATTAATAATACAGAGTACTATAACAATCAATCAGAGATAAGTTTAAAGGAACAGGTGGAGGGAGGGCAAAAAACTTTAGCAAAACTTTTAAAGGGATAAAATCAGAAGTTAAAGTCAAATTGTATAATATGTTATAGGTAACAAATGTAATTTCTCCAAAGCAAGGGGGCCGACCGGCACTTCTGGTCACCCTCTTCCTCCACCACTCTATATACTCACACAAATAGTTAGGGGTGGCAATCGGGTTCAAATCAGGACCCCGACCCGTCAGAAAATATGTTGACCCGAACCCGATCCGTCAATCCGTGACGAGTCAGGCATGCTGATCCGAACTCAAAAGTTTCAGGTTGGCGGGTCAAGCGGGTTGACCCGAAACAACCTGAAATTTAATTCATCGAATGAGATTTCTCTGCCCAAGAAAAATCGTAATAAATGTTTTTCTGAGGTTGGAAAGGCCGGTAATTGATTTCTGGTGAACATTTTACCGAAGAGACTTTCTAGTGTGTGTGTATGTGTTAGAGAAAGAGAGAAAAAGTGGAAGCGGTTATATAATGTAGTTAAAATGTAAGTGACAAAACACAAGGTTTCATCTTTCTGCCTCTGTTTTTAGAAAAGAGGGAAAATGCTCAAGAAAAGAAAAGAAGTAAAGAACTCTACGGAGGGACCTTGTTGACAGTAGAACAAATGAACTTGCAACCCAAAACAATGTGATTGAGCAAGATAGTGAAATCCCCGCGAGATTCTGCGTGCTTGGACAGTTGGACTGCTCCTTCAATACAAACCTGGTTATGGTCATCAAATCAGTCCTGTGTGCATCAGTGTCATCATCAGCCAGATCTAGATCTAAATCTGGTTTTGCGTTTAGATTTTTGGAGGAGACAAGCTGCGTTTAGATTTTTGGGGAGAAAAGCTGAAAAGGGAAAGAAAGATTTAAGGCCGGCGTGATTTCTGCATTTGCATAGTGATAAGTGATAATTGGTATATTATATTTAGTTATTTACTATTAAGTTTTTACATACTTTTTTAATATTTATTTATTTATTTTTATTTTAAAATCGGGTTAGCGGGTCAACCCGTTTTTAACCCGATTTTGATTTTTTTTCGGGTTTATCGGGTCTGACCCGATTTCTCAAAATCTAAACCCAAACCCATTAATTTTGTGTTAGATTCGTGTTGAGTTTTCAGGTCGTGTCGAAAATTGCCACCCCTACAAATATTGCTTTACATCACACCGGTGGAAAGATATGATAAATAATAATATTTATACTAATCAAATATTGTAAAACATAAATGTGTTATAGACGATCTGGAAGTCTCAAGAATCCATGATATGACAGAAAACGATTTGAAAGAAAAAATGCATCCCATCTTTTCAAATCACAAAAAGAAAAATTCCCACTCAACTTCAGCAATAGAATTAATCCTTGCTTGATCACCATAAAAATGTGAATGATGCACTTCTTTTCTGGATTAGAAAAGGTCAAGAATTCACTAACATGAGAATTTAGGAAAGAAACCAGTGCAAAAAACCGGGTTAGGGTAATTTTCATTGAATTTTTTTCATTGGTTTCTCTATTTAAATTATTATTACTTTATAAAATCATCTAATTGTGTCATTATTTTTCTTTTAACGTCTAGATCAACATACCAATATATGATTTTTTTAATAATGTTTTGGCATTTAGTTTACACAAAATATTTGAATGGTGAAAAATGAGCGAGAATTGCAATAAAATTTATAGTGATTGATAAAATGACAAAATCTAGTCAATTTCATATGAATTTTTATGTACAGAAGTGGTGAAATATATTATGAACTGTATTGATTTTTGAAAATAATTTTTAAATTATTTTTATTAGGGTGTAATGGAGAGAAATTCTCTCCATTCCCAAAAACCATCCTAATATTGAAATATGACAAAGTCCGATCAGATAGCTCCCCTTTTACAGTGACAAAGAGTGATGGGATTCTTGGCCAATATAATTTTCAGTCGGATTACTGCCCACAGTATAAAACGTCACTAATAAATTTTAACTTATCAAAAAATAATTTGTAAATTTTATAATGATGTATAGGAACATACTATTCAAAATGAACCAAACGTGCAGGTGGGTTGAGATTTATACCATAAGCGTATGAACCGTATAATTGAACCATAAGCGTCTGAACCACAAGCCAAACAAGTTATTGTACCCGAAGCACATTGAAAACAAATCTCTAGCACTCCAATTCTTCATTTGCTTTAAAAAAGAGGATACAGTGTTGTAGATTTTTCTAGGTTAATTACTCAGAATATTAAAAAAAAATAAAAATTCGGACATGTATTAATCTGACAAGAAGCATGTGTAAAACTCAAAAAGGGGATTTTTTTTTTTAAAGGCTGCTATGTCCTGCCAGCCCGGCAGCACTTTTGAAATTTTTTTTTTTTTTTCTAAACTTCACTGACACAGCCCGGCAGTCAATCAATATTTTTTTTTTTTAAAAGAATACTGTATTTTCACTAAGACAAAAAAACATTTTCAGGGGAGCCAGCTGTATGTCTGCCTGCCGATGGAATTGAAGTGGGCACCCCACGTGCATGAAAGAAAGAGGCGTAAGCGATGGAAGATGGGACGGCTGGAGAGCATCCATGTAACTTGAGCCACTCCCTTTAGTTTCCTCTCCCATCTACCCTTATTGCAACTTTGCTTTCTTTGTTTGCTCTGAACAATTTCCTTTTTAGTTATTTATTGTTTTTGGAGATTAATTTCCATTTAGCAAGAAGCATAAAAAGCAAAATCATTGAGCTTGGCTCAGTGGCCACCAAGTGGGACTTAAGTCCCTCCTTGAACTGTAAGTAAGGGTTCAAATTCCACCTGCAGCGAAAAAAATTTAAGAGTGGTGTCAGAACATCCCTTTGATCTAGTAAGATTTTAAGAGTGGTGTCAGAACATCCCTTTGATCTAGTAAGATTTGTGTACCTGCTAGTCTCCAATACAAGCCTTTTTAGGATCTTCCTCTCCTCTAGTATAGGATAGAATATGTTATATAACAACTCTCCCTCCCATCTAATATAGGATAGAATAGGTTATACAATAATTATCGTTTCAATTAAAAAAAAAGAAGCATAAAAAGCAAAGCAAGTGAAGACGGATTGCTCCGAAGGACGGAACACGAGCTACCGGCTTCCCAAGTTCTAAATCTTCATTTTTTTTATCACCTTAAAATATTGAGAATTTTGAAAAAAAAATTTATATATTTTTAGTTATTTTTCCCCCTCCAAATATTTTTAAAAATATATTACATTAATTTGACAGTTTATATGTATAAATACATATGTATTTCGCACTTTCGGATAAAAATTTTTGGTTCTGTCCAGATTTTTGTGGCCCCAATTGTGGCTAATTACTCATAATATTGGCCAAACAAAAATTTTAACATGTGTTTCTGTAACATTACTATTGACATTTAATCATGTTTTCTACCCTTCTTTTTTTTTCACCTTAAATGTTTGTCCCTAATTCTTGAATCCCAGTTTGGAAGCCTCCTTTTATTTTTTTTAAGGGATGGAAGCCTCCCAGTCTCCTTCCTCCTTTCCCTTTCTCTGGCTTCCTACTTTCTTGCGAATAGGATGTACACCTACTGAAAATAACTAGGCAATTCTGCCACCTGTTTCAGTCGTTCCAAAAGCCAAAGCTCTATGTGCACAAAATCCATGTTAAAAACCATAACTAAGTGTCTGTTTGATAATATAAAAAAGTGTTGAATTTGAATTTTTTCAGACATTCAGATGTTTTGAATGTTTGATAAATGAAAATCCATTTGCTGAACTTGTTAAGTAGTGCTGAACTTATGTGAATTTTTTTCAGCACAAGAATCCTAACTGAATGCTTAATTCTGATAAGAATCAATAGAATTATTTCAACTACCTTATCTTATCTATCAAATCTACCATTGTTTCTTAATTATGTTCAAAATTCTTATATAATTAAACAACCTAATATTCTCTATCTAATGGTTTTGTATTTCTCTTTTCTCCCTTTTGAATGACTTTCACTTATTCTCCATACTACTCATATAACATAATTCATCTTTTATATTAATTTGATTTAAAAATAAATATTGTCATTTTCATACATAACATTTTTAGCTAATTAAATCATATGTTCTATTTCTTTTTTGGATGAAAATATATAAGGGCAAAATTGTCAAATTTAACTTATTAAGCATTCAGTTATAAATGTTTTATTAAACAGTATAAATAGGTTTAGCATTAAAATTTAGACATTCATAAATTTTTTTCAATGTTTAAAATTCAACAAATTAATTATTTCAGTATTCAGATTTCAGAATTCAGACTTCAGAATTCAGATTCAGTTTTATTAAACGGAACCTAAATAGATTACTTGGGCAAGGCTTCTTGCTTTTAACTTGCGGAGTTGGAGTAATAATAGTCAACCCCGCACATACCATGCCATAATATTACTAGTATATAATAACCTTCCTTAAACAAGATCAATGTCTGAATTCAATCCATTTACCAAAAATCACTTTTACTTCTACATCATATCATTCCTTTTTCTTGGATTGTTCCAAAACTTGAATGGAGGCAGTTTTTTTTTTTTTTTAACCTTTTCAGTTGTCTGCCCGGCAGCACTGACACATCTCAAAATATATATATATATTCAATGGCTGCCGGGCTTTTTTTAAAAAAAAAAAATTTAGATTTTGCTGCCGGGCTAACTAAGTCCGGTAGCAATAGTTTTGCACACACCCATTGGCAGACCAATACATGTCCGATTTTTTTTTTTTGACAATATTCTGAGTAATTAGCCATTTTTCTAGGAATGCCAATACCATCTGTCAAAAACGTATTAGACACCACTAGAAAAATACCTTAGGCTTTTGTGACTTGTAACATTTTGTATAATCTATGTAAACCTAGTTGAGGGGGGGGGGGAGCCGACCGAGAATCTCGTCGGAGGAAACCACTTAAAGTGACAGTCACAATTAAGTGATAATTATATGATGGAAGGTAAGAATTGGAACCCTTAACTTTTCACTGCTAGTTTTAATGGTGATCAACAGCCCAAATAGCATGTCACGTAGAAGCAATAAAAATGAAGTACAGCGATGCGGTTGTGCTGACTTTTTGTGACCATCACAGTACTGGAAAAGTATCTTTAGATTCTGTACATGACCCCAATTATGCAAAAAAGTTATAAAAAAAAGTTTAAAGTAACTACGAATTTTGCTCTGACCTCATCACAGGATTGAGATTGCGGCGGTTCTCAAGGTCCTTTTTTGATTTTTGCTTTTTTGCTCTTCTTTTATGATATTTTTCCTTCTTGTAGTTGTCCATTAAAATAAGAATTTTGATACTTCTTTCCTCTAATGTCTACTTTTTTTCATGATTCTTTTAATGATCAAATTCTTTCAGTGAGAAAAAACAATGTAGAACCTTCTTGTCATTCTAAGTCTCTTCATTCTTTTCTCTGTCCATGTTACTTATTGAAGTTTTAGATGTACATGTATTTGTAGATTGACATATAGTTTTCCATAGGTAACTGTAATTAGCACTCGCAAATCATTTTTCAACTCATGGTTTTGAAGTAGATTCCTGGTGGCTAATCAAGCTTGCCAAAGAAATATAGTTGTCGCATTGACATAAACATGCAAGTTTGTTGTCCCGTCGTCATATGCTTGAAGCTACAAGTTACAAAGTTGATTTTATATATAATGTTTCTTACATCCTCTACTGTTTCCAAGTAGTTTTTGTGTTTTACTGTTATATATTAATGTTTCTTATATTGTCCCCTGTTATATATTAATGATTCTTACATCCTCTACTGTTTCCAAGTAGTTTTTGTGTTTTACTGTAAACACAAATTTGACTTTTTGGGTATTCCTCGCTGCATATTTGAATTTTAAACTGATTGTTTGCATCTAAAGTGATAGGATGAACAGAACTTGGCTTGGCAAGAGTTTTGAGACCATGAAGCCGGATTGAGGTTTGTCTTCCCTCGTTCTTGGTCAATTATACCTCTGTATGTGATACTATCCATATGACACTTAATTTTTTTAAAAAGATTAATCATGTATACACTGTCAGTGTATACACAATTACCGTTAGATATATAATACACATGCAAAATTTTGTGTCTCCTATCCAACTATGTTGGTGTATTCACTGACAGTGTATCTAATATTTATTCTTTTTAAAAATGATCTAAAGTGAGAGGTTAATTAATATCATTTGACATAGGTCAATAGGTTTTGTGAGGTGAGAGAATAAGTTAAGAAGCAAGAAACCAGTAGATGTAGACGATGAAGAACAGTGGACTACTTTCCAAGTTAAAATGAGAATACAATCCCACATGTATTTTGTAAAAAATGTATTGTAACGATTTAATACATGTAAAGTGAAAAGGTGATTGAAAAATTTGTTCACGGAAATGTAGAGATTTTTTGGTGGAAAATCCCTTCCCAAACAATTAACATTGAAGACATGAAAAAAGGGGATGTTGAGCTGCATGGATTTGATGTGTTTTCAAATTGCAGATCATGGGGAATTTACTGTCATAATATCGTTTATAGCTTGCATTTTTCATTCAATGACGAGTACATTTTATTGATCAATTAATGCTAGCGCATTGATCTTGCTTTAAGTGCACGATCTAGTGTTTTGTGGGTAAGTGCAGCTACCACGTCTTTTTAGGTTGGGCTTGCTCTTGCTTCTTTTAATATGCATATTAAATTGTGATGGTGTGACTTGTCATTTTCGCCATTGCAGTTCGAAGGAATGTTTTGTGATTGGCACGGAGAAAAGTGAGTAACAAATTTTTTTTTATTGATATGCTTTTATTATTTCTTCTGTGTCATATTCATCATTGTTAATTCTCTATAAGTTTAACAAGAAAAGACTATTTATAGGAAACAAAGGCTTAACACGCAAAACACAAGATGTATAAAATTCAGGGCCATTTAACTAATATCTTTGTCAGCAAAATTTATAAAGGGAAAGGAAGAAAGAGGGCATGAGAGTCAGTTTGCAAAACACATGGCCACGTGACTAATGTCTTTGCTAGCGAAGTTAGGCATTAGTGACGTAAATGTGTATATCCACCAGAACCACAAATACATTAAAATTTGGTGTCGGCAAGGGTGAAGTAAGAGGACGTGAGAGTCAGTTTGCAAAACGCATGGCCATGTGACTAATGTCTTTGCTAGCAAAGTTAGGCATTAGTGACATAAATGTGTATAATTACCGGTCTTTGAACTGGTGGTCATCATCAATGTATTAAAGTTTGGTGGGAGGCAAGGGTCACTAATTTATCACATTAAAGTGGCTCTGGTTAAAAAATTCAGACTGGTGCACGCTTTGTTTAAAAAATTAGACGGGTGCATAGTGCATTCGTCTGGTTCGGTGGTGGTTCAGTTTTTTTCGGATTACTCTTAGATCTCTTCAATTCCTCCCCCTCCCCATTGGCATAGGATAATCTATTGTATCGATAAAAAAAAGGACCTAAATTTATATATTCACTCATTCACATAATCACATCAGACCACCAAATTTGCATTTTCCTTATTTCTTATGCACAAATAATCTTTTTTCCTTATTAATCGATCACCCAACTGACTCAAACTATGATCTCGTGAGACTGATGATGATTCTCCCCTAATTCGATGTAAGGTAACTCTATGAATCAGATTCTTAGAAGAGTATTGAAAAGATTTATATGTTCCAATGACCAATGCGAATTAGCAAGTGCAATTTTAGATTTCCTCAATTGATTAAAAGAAGGCAAGGAAAACATGATTCCAGTCCTTTCCCACTTATTTTTAGGTAAGGGACGTATTTGTACTTTCAAGTCCAGCATGTCTCGTGATTCACGTACAATGAAACCAAAAGGTACGCAGTAGCTTGCGTTTGTCAAGATTTGTCAAGATTTGGTATCACAGGTAATAAATCCCTTTAGCAGCTTGCGTCCTAATTCCGTTTGTTGGGAAAAAAAAAAAAAAAAAAACTTGCGTTTGTTCAGATTTGGGATCACAGGTATTTTAGCTAAAGGGAATTAGGATTCATAAAGGGATAACTTCAGCAACCTCCCTTGAGGTTTCTGACAATTTCACTTGGCTCCTTTCAGATTTAAGAAATTATATTTACCTCCCTTGATATAGTAAAATATCTATAATACCCTCCATTTAGTAGATAATTTTAAATTTAAGACAATAAATTTACAAAACCTAAAAAAAATTTCTATTTTTCTGTCTCTTATCTATTTTCTAGTTAATAAAACCCTTTTTTATTATCTTGAGTTTTGTAGATATTAGTAAATTGAAATTACAAAATCTACAAAGGGAGTAGATTATGTGTCCAACTAGAAGGAAATGAAGAGATTCACAGTGATAGAGAACTAAATAATGAAATTAATGATTAAAATAGGAAGAAGAACTAAAGATGTGGAATTCGTTATATTTTGTTTGTTGTTAAGAAATTTTTTTATAAAATATCAATAATTACATAATGATTTCTTTCATTGGATTAGAAATTTTTTATTATGATTTTATTGTGGAGATAGAATTCATTGTCTACTTTTGATATATTAATATTTTTAATGCTATGGGAAAGTTGTAATTTTGGTTCTAGGTCAAATGAGTTTATATTGAAAAGGTATTTGAGCATTGATATTTAATTTGGGCGTATAAAATTGGTTGTCAATAGGGTTTTGTGTGACAACCCCACCTTCCCCTAAGGCGAACCAAAGGGGTTAGCGGACTGTCTGCCCAACTCTCACCAGGACTAACGGTGCAGTTAGAGCGATTTATTGCGTTTCGAAACTTACAAATGCGCGTAAAACAAGTCAAAATGTCAAAATAACCTAAAATAAAAAAAATGAAATCCGGAGTCGGCCATGAATAGTAACCGACCCGTCAGCACCCAACCAAATACCAAGCAAACATTCACATATTGAAACTTAGCATTTACAAGCCAAAGTGACATACAAAAGTATTCAAAAGTGGATACATGTCTGGTTTGCCAAATCAAAAGGGAAACGGTCCCAAAGGTACATTTAGGGTTTCAATAAATGAGTTATAAAAAAGATATGTCCAACTAGCTCATTTCGGCAACCAAATACAAGTGCAGTCCAAAAGTATTTATTTTCCTGTAAGGAAAACAAAAGGAATAGAGTGAGCTAATTGCCCAGTGAGAATACTACCCAAGCAACAAAGTTCACATAGGCATAAAGCTTTTCATTTCAATTCATCAAAAGTAAGCAAAGGCACACGTCAATAATGAGGATAAAAGGATACGGGTGGCTCTCAAGAGCCCTTTTCCTCATTTGCATTCTTGATCGGATCTCATTGACTCTCCGTCAATGTTCAAAAGTAATTAACCGTAGACTCCACTTTACTTCCATTCCATCCGCCTAACATCCCCCTACCGGGCCCGAACTCCAAACACTTGCACTGTGGTATTACTCGAGTATACCGGAATCGAGAGTCTCTCATACTACAAGATTCCATATAACACTTTCCCCAAGGATCATTAATTGGCACGATCAAGCCCTCGCCGGCTCGATTCAATCAACTACTAATGGGGTTGAGCTCAATGATAACAATTGTAGTCGTTGGATACTCGTCCAATCGACACCAAGTCAAGCACTTTCATTTCATGTAACATTCCAATAACATGAGAAACAATAAGTGAGAGTGATAAAGTACGCTCTCACTTCAATCAATTAATATTCAACTCATCAAGTTTAAGTATCAAAGCTATATAGTATCACATAAGTGAGTAGTACACTCACCAAGTTTGCAAATGGTGTTTCATGCACTTCCGTCAAAAGAACGTCGTGAACCACCGTCACGCCCTAAAATATGCAAACAAGTACAATGAGACTCGATAACGAGTCATAAACCAATGCCAAATACGACCCCAATAGGGTCCCATAAGCATATACAAGCATTAGGGAAAACCAGAAAATCCGGAAATGAAACTAGCTTTGACCCTGAAAAAATAGTTTTCGACCTCATTTTGCGGTAATGGCACCAAAGGTACTACGATTATCGGATGAAGGTGCAAGACCCACCATTTCGAAGCTAAGAGATAGGGCTACAATATTTCAGAAGGTCACTCAACCCAGTTTTGAGTGTAACTATGTCAAAAATGCAAGAAACTACACCAGAATCGCAAAACAGATTCACAAAACGCATTCTAGTGCAAACATCATAAATTAGCCTACCTAAGTCCAAATCCAGAAATTCCAAAACCAGCTGAAAGCTAAGAAACAGGGCTACATTTCATTAGAAGACCTCAACAACAAATTCCGAAGCAATTCCAACCAAACACCCAATTACAGGCGCAATTCCTACATTCGGATAAAACCAGAACAGCAAGGGTAATTTCGACGTTTCTCAGGCTACACTACTCCGATTAACCTGAAATTTTGTAGGCACCTCTAAAATATCATTCCCTACAACTTTCATGTTTTAAGCCAAGGCCAATTAGGCCTCTAACTAGGAGCTACAAAATCGGGCAGAATGTTATCATCATAAACCCTAACTTTCCAAAATTTCTTCCAAAACAGAAATTGTTTGCAATTAACCACTTTTTCCACCTCAGAGTCCTTAAACATCATTTTCAATCATCATATATAGCCACACAATCATGTTCATATTAAAACAGAAAAATCCCCAAAAATTATAAAACTTCATCAATTCAACCACAAATCAAGAAATAATCCATAAACTTGCATCTCATACTACCACTAATCATGATTTAAGCATCAATAAAGGGAGGATAGTGGTTCTTCATAACTCACCTTAGAACAAGAGAGAGAGAGCAATTAATCCTCTTAACTTGCCAAATAACTCCACACAACACCTCACTATCACTTCCTTAATGTTTTCTATGGAGCAAAAACAAGAATCAATGGTTGGTTTTGATGATTTGGAGCAAAGCTTGGAGAGTTTTCTTCATTTTGCTTAGAGAGAGAGAGAGAAAGAGAGAGGGAGAGCCGGCCACAATAATGAAGATTGTTGATGATTTTTGACAATTTTTTGGTTTATTTAAGTCAAAGGGTAAAACAAGAAATAATGGTCAAAAAGTTCTACCAACCCTATGGTGACACTTGTCACCTAATTAATGAATCTCTATCTCTTTGTTCCCTCTCACACCAATCCAAATAGCTTCCTCTAATTATCTCTTAACACCCGATAAATTAAATCCAATATCCAAAACTTAATCTAGTTGGCCGAATTTTTTCGAACTTTTCGCACTAGCGGGTCCCACGTCCGGTATACGCTCTTAATTTCTCGAAACCTATTCGATATTAGAAAAATCATCTAAAAACTATATCTGCTCCTTAAAAGTATCTAGAAATTTTACCTACTCACGAAAATGCAGAAAACAAGCCATGAAAGATAATAAAACCTAGAAAATGAGAAAAATACGGGTTCTCACACTCTTTTCCCCTTAAAAGAATTTCGCCCTCGAAATTTCTCACCTTAACTCACGAAAAGGTTAGGGTATTTCTTTCGCATTTCTTCTTCCACTTCCCAGGTAGCTTCCTCTATCCCATGGTTTCTCCATAGTATCTTCACTAACGGAATCTGCTTGTTTCTGAGCTCTTTGATTTTCCGGTCAAGCACTTGGACAGGTTTCTCTTCGTAAGCAAGCGATTCGTCTACGTCGATCTCCTCTGATTATAAGACATGGGATGGGTCGGGATAATACTTCTTTAGTATCGAGACGTGGAAGACGTCGTGAATTCTAGAGAGACTTGACGACAGCTCTAGTCTATATGCCACCGCACCTATCCTCTGCAGGATCTTGTAAGGTCCGACGAACCTCGGTTGCAATTTCTTTCCTCTACCCACCGTGACACTCCGTAACGGTGTAACCTTGAGGAAAACACGGTCTCCAATTTCGAACTCCAAGTCTTTTCTTCGGTTGTCGGCATAACTCTTTTGTCGGTTTTGAGCAGTTTGGAGTCGTTGTTGTATCAACTTGACTTTTCTCTCGCGCCTCCTCCATCCATGGAATAGTTGCTGGATCTAGCGCCTTTTTCTCGCCAATTTCGTCCCAGTAGATCGGTGATCGGCATTTTCGTCCATATAGTGTCTCGTATGGAGCCATTTGAATCGACGAATGATAACTATTGTTGTATGCAAACTCTACTAAGATCATGTGTTGACCCCAGTTGCCTCCAAAATCCAGAATGCAAGTCCGTAGCATGTCCTCGAGAGTTTGTATTGTCCGCTTCGATTGTCCATCCGTCTGAGGGTGATAGGTCGTGCTTAAGTTGAGTTTCGTCCCTAGAGTCTCCTGGAACTTTTGCCAAAACCGAGATACGAAACGTGGATCTCGATCGGAGACGATGCTCACCGGAACACCGTGCAACTTTACAATCTCGTTTATGTACAGTTGGGCCAACTTGTCCATGGAATACTTCATGTTTACCGGCAGGAAATGAGCCGATTTGGTTAACCGGTCGACAATTACCCAAACGGCATCGTGTCCTCGTTGCGTTCGTGGCAAACCTGAAACGAAGTCTATAGTGATGTTTTCCCATTTCCATTCAGGTATCTCAAGGGGTTGTAACAAGCCCGATGGTTTTTGATGCTCTGCTTTAACTTGTTGGCAAACGAGACATTTTTGCACGTACAGAGTAATTTTCTTCTTCATATTATCCCACCAATAGGTTCCTTTCAGGTCTTGGTACATCTTGCTACTACCCGGATGGATTGTATACTTGGATCGATGAACTTCCTCTAGAATCTCTGTTTTCAATGATTCATCCTTCGGCAACACTATTCGGTTTCGGTATTTTAAAATACCATCAGGACCAAAATTGAAATCAGTGGTTTCTCCTTTTCCTACTTTCTCTCCCCATTTCTGTACCAGTGCATCTTCCTTTTGAGCTTCTTTAATCCTTTCCAAGAAGGTGGAAGTCACTTTAATATTGCCAAAAATCACCTTATGGCTCCCAAGACAGGGTTTCCACTCGCAAACCGACTCGAGCAAATTCCACTCTTTAATCATTAACCCTGCTACTTGCGCCTTGCGACTCAAAGTATCGGCTATTACGTTCGCCTTTCCTGGATGGTAGTTGATAGTACAATCGTAATCCTCCAGAAATTCCATCCACCGTCGCTGCCTCATGTTCAACTCCTTCTGTGAGAAGATGTACCTCAAGCTTTTGTGATCGAAGTAAACATCGAAAGTTACCCCATATAGATAATGTCTCCACTTTTTAAGAGCGAAAACAACGGTAGCTAGCTCCAGATCATGCGTCGGGTAATTCTGCTCTTGAAGTTTCAACTTCCTAGGGGCGAAAGAGATCACATTACGATTCTGCATTAACACACATCCTAGACCTTCCCGCGACGCATCGGTATACACGACAAACCCGTCACCTCCGTTAGGTAAAACTAGAACTGGAGTCATGGTCAATCTTTTCTTTAATTCTTGAAAATTTGTCTCACTTCGGGCATTCCAAATGAATTGACCATGTTTTTTTGTCAAGTCAGTTAGAGGACCGGTCAGTTTGGAAAAGTCCTTGATGAAACGCCGGTAATAGCCAGTCAGTCCTAGAAAGCTGCGGACCTCAGTGGGATTTTCTGGCCTCTTCCAATTCGTCACAGCCTCTACTTTTGCAGGGTCAACTGAAATACCCTCTTGAGAAATTACGTGCCCCAGAAAAGTAATTTTCTCCAGCCAAAATTCGCACTTGCTGAACTTGGCGTACAGTTGATGGTCTCTTAGGGTTTGTAAGACAATGCCCAAGTACTACTCATGCTCTTCACGGGTCTTGGAATAGACCAGGATATCATCGATGAAAACTACTACAAATCGATCCAGGTAGGGCTTAAAAACCCTATGCATTAAATCCATGAAGGCGGCAGGAGCATTGATTAATCCAAAGGGCATAACTGCGAACTCGTAATGCCCATATCTTGAGTTGAAGGCAATTTTCGGAATATCCTCCTTCCTGATTAATAACTGGTAATACCCTTGGCGGAGATCCAGTTTTGAGAAAATCACCGCTTCTTGTAACTGGTCGAACAACTCATCTATGTGGGGCAGTGGATACTTATTTTTCACCGTAATATTATTCAGGCCCTGATAATCGATACACATTCTCAACCCACCATCCTTTTTCTTCACAAAAAGTACAGGAGCTCCCCAAGGAGACCCACTCTCTTGAATGAATCCCCGCTCCAGAAGGTCCTGTAATTGTAACTTTAGCTCCTTGAGCTCAGCAGGAGCCATTCGGTATGGTGTTTTTGAGATAGGTGAGAATCCCGGTAGCAGCTCTATTTTGAATTCAATCTCTCTTTCCGGAGGTAAGGCTACTAACTCATCAGGAAACACGTCCAGAAATTCCTTCACTATGGCCACATCCTCCACTTTCAACTTATCCGTGGGGGTATTGATCAGAAAGGCCAAAAATCCTTGCGCCCCTCTACTTAGCAGTTTCCTAGTTCGAATGCCCGAAATCAAAGCAGATGAGGCTAACCGACCCCTTATATCCAATCTTAAGGTCGCCTCACCAGGAATGCGGAATTCTACCACTTTTGTTTTACAATCCAGTTGGACATTATATTTGGCGAGTCAGTCTATACCCAGAATTACATCATACCCCTTAATGACCAAACTTATCAAGTCTCCTAACAATCTCTTCTCTCCTACCCACATTTCACAATCCCTATAAACCGTACCAGTAACCAAACGTTGATTCCACGTAGGTGTACTAACTTCTAGGTCGTATGGTAAACTAGCAGGTTTTATATCGATGCCACACATGAAATCAGGGTTAACAAAGGAATGAGTGGCACCAGGATCAATTAAAACTTTGGCAAAACGGTGGAAAATAGGGATCGTACCTTCTACCACCTCTGAGGAATTTGGGACCTGTTGAGCTTCTAATGAATATACTCGAGCGGGCACCTTAGGTTTCGTCCCATTCCCCTTTTCCGGTCCCGTATTGGTTTTTGACGTGGTTTGAGCTCCCCTTCCGTCTTGCTTTAAAAGTGGGCAGGTAGCCAGCTGGTGGTCTGCGCTTCCGCAACGCAGACATTTGCCTCCCTTCTTCCAGCAATTATCTTCAGAGTGATTCGGCTTTCCGCAGTACCCACAAGGCCCGCAGGACGCCGAACCTGAACCCTTTTGGAAGTTTCCGCCTTGGCCTCTCCCGGCTGGGCCACCCCTAGACTGAGCCCCTCTGCCGGAACCTGACTGTCGTCCACCTCCAGCTCCGCGTCCGAACTTGGAGGGAGTACCTTTATCCCCTTGTCCAGAGCTGCTTCCAGGAAAGCCCCGCTTCTTCGCTTGGAAGTTCTGGACTTGCACCCGGGCACTCTCTACCCGTTGGGCCTTCTCAACGGCTTCGCTAAAAGCATTGATTTGAGCCACTGCGAGGTCCTTCTGAATCTCCATATTTAGGCCCTGGATAAAACGCCTAATTCGTCGTTGCTCTGTCACAATCAACTCAGGGGCAAATTTGGACAGGCGGGTGAATTGACTCTCGTATTCCGCCACAGATTGAGCCCCTTGACGGAGTCGAATAAACTCATCTTCCTTCCTCTCCTGAACTAGAGGAGGGAAGAATTTCGCGTTGAATTCCCTGATAAAATTCACCCAAATCCTGGGCGTTTGTTCTCATTCCCATTTTTGCCGTATTACGTTCTACCAGGAACGGGCCGCCCCTTCTAGTTGGAAAACGGCAAAAGTCACCTGCCGTTCATCGGTATAGTGCAAGACCGCAAAAATATCGACCATCTTTTCGAACCATCTCTCGGCAACATCCGGATCTGGCCCCCCAATAAACTTGGGTAGAGCAAACTTTTGAAAACGTTCGAGAGCTCTGTCTTCGCTCTCGACATGGTTGCCAGGGTTTCCAGGGTTAGGGTTTGGGTTCTGGCCTTGTTGCTGCACCACTTGTGCGAGCAGGTTAGTTATTTGCTGCATAGCGGCAGCGATTTGCACATTGGGGTCAGGGTTAGGTCCAGAAGAGGTTTTCCCAATACCCCTATCCGGTGTGGGTTGTCTATTACAGCGCCCACGTCCCCGTCCACTATGTGTTCCTTCCATAAACTTTTACTTGATCTAGACAAGGGTACTAAACCAATATAAAACAATGCATGTAAGTAAAACCCAAAGCTTTTCCAAACAGATATATACATTCCAAGCAAGGCAAACAGCACACATATTAACAATCAGTCAAGTCAAGTTCAATCAAGTCAAATACAAACATGGACAATCCCCAAGGGAATGGCCTCAAAAGAAATATACACGTAGCTAATCTAGCCGTACAAAACGATTAGCTAAGCCTCTTCTCCCTATCCGCCCTATATATACAAAACCAAAAACTATCCAAAACAAACCCTAGAAGTCATAACCTAGTCCGACGACGAGCTAGTAGACCCATCCGACGGGGTGGATCCAACCCCAGTCTCGGCCCCCGCACATGAGTCCTCGTCACTCACGCCCTCGACCACGTCAGTGCAAAGATTCAGGATCGATGCAGCTCGAACCTTCACCTTGCGAGCTCGCTTAGTCTCGCGCTCTTGGACTTCCCTAAGCTGAGCGCAGAGGTCATCAACTCTATCCTTTGCCTCAAGTACGTCGTCCTTCAAACCCTCAATGCGCTCGGCCTGTCTCTCATTGGCCGCCTTAAGGTGGGTCACCTCGGCCTCAAGTTTCGCATTCTCTCCGGCCAACTCCTTACGCTCCTCGGCCACGGCAAACACTAGAGCGTTAGGGTAAGCATACTTATGTCGACACTTACACCGTCGGAGACGGTTAGACGGGTTTCAACGCACGACGGCCCCTCCTGGCCGTGTCTGGTATGGTATCACGGGGAGCGCTCCACGAGGTCTCTCGCCCGGAGGATTATCACTAGGCTCACCCTGTCCGGCCATCCTACACCAAAAGAGCAATTAACCATAAATAAATTTAAAGGCCATAAACAAAAAACCCTCAAATCGAGCATTTCTATTACACCCAGGCTAATTCAAACCTAAGCTCTGATACCACCTGTGACAGCCCCACCTTCCCCTAAGGCGAACCAAAGGGGTTAGCGGATTGCCTATCCAACTCTCGCCAGGACTAACGGTGCAGTTAGAGCGATCTATTGTGTTCCAAAACTTACAAACGAGCGTAAAACAAGTCAAAATGTCAAAATAACCCAAAATAAAAAAATGAAATCCGGAGTCGGCCATGAATAGTAACCGACCCTTCAGCACCCAACCAAATACCAAGCAAACATTCACATATTGAAACTTAGCATTTACAAGCCAAAGTGGCATACAAAAGTATTCAAAAGTGGATACATGTCTGGTTTGCCAAATCAAAAGGGAAACGGTCCCAAAGGTACATTTAGGGTTTCAATAAATGAGCTATACAAAAGATATGTCCAACTAGCTCATTTCGGCAACCAAATACAAGTGCAGTCCAAAAGTATTTATTTTCCTGTAAGGAAAACAAAAGGAATAGAGCGAGCTAATTGCCCAGTGAGAATACTACCCAAGCAACAAAGTTCACATAGGCATAAAGCTTTTCATTTCAATTCATCAAAAGTAAGCAAAGGCACACGTCAATAATGAGGATAAAAGGATACGGGTGGCTCTCAAGAGCCCTTTTCCTCATTTGCATTCTTGATCGGATCTCATTGACTCTCCGTCAATGTTCAAAAGTAATTAACCGTAGACTCCACTTTACTTCCATTCCATCCGCCTAACATCCCCCTACCGGGCCCGAACTCCAAACACTTGCACTGTGGTATTACTCGAGTATACCGGAATCGAGAGTCTCTCATACTACAAGATTCCATATAACACTTTCCCCAAGGATCATTAATTGGCACGATCAAGCCCTCGCCGGCTCGATTCAATCAACTACTAATGGGGTTGAGCTCAATGATAACAATTGTAGTCGTTGGATACTCGTCCAATCGACACCAAGTCAAGCACTTTCATTTCATGTAACATTCCAATAACATGAGAAACAATAAGTGAGAGTGATAAAGTACGCTCTCACTTCAATCAATTAATATTCAACTCATCAAGTTTAAGTATCAAAGCTATATAGTATCACATAAGTGAGTAGTACACTCACCAAGTTTGCAAATGGTGTTTCATGCACTTCCGTCAAAAGAACGTCGTGAACCACCGTCACGCCCTAAAATATGCAAACAAGTACAATGAGACTCGATAACGAGTCATAAACCAATGCCAAATACGACCCCAATAGGGTCCCATAAGCATATACAAGCATTAGGGAAAACCAGAAAATCCGGAAATGAAACTAGCTTTGACCCTGAAAAAATAGTTTTCGACCTCATTTTGCGGTAATGGCACCAAAGGTACTACGATTATCGGATGAAGGTGCAAGACCCACCATTTCGAAGCTAAGAGATAGGGCTACAATATTTCAGAAGGTCACTCAACCCAGTTTTGAGTGTAACTATGTCAAAAATGCAAGAAACTACACCAGAATCGCAAAACAGATTCACAAAACGCATTCTAGTGCAAACATCATAAATTAGCCTACCTAAGTCCAAATCCAGAAATTCCAAAACCAGCTGAAAGCTAAGAAACAGGGCTACATTTCATTAGAAGACCTCAACAACAAATTCCGAAGCAATTCCAACCAAACACCCAATTACAGGCGCAATTCCTACATTCGGATAAAACCAGAACAGCAAGGGTAATTTCGACGTTTCTCAGGCTACACTACTCCGATTAACCTGAAATTTTGTAGGCACCTCTAAAATATCATTCCCTACAACTTTCATGTTTTAAGCCAAGGCCAATTAGGCCTCTAACTAGGAGCTACAAAATCGGGCAGAATGTTATCATCATAAACCCTAACTTTCCAAAATTTCTTCCAAAACAGAAATTGTTTGCAATTAACCACTTTTTCCACCTCAGAGTCCTTAAACATCATTTTCAATCATCATATATAGCCACACAATCATGTTCATATTAAAACAGAAAAATCCCCAAAAATTATAAAACTTCATCAATTCAACCACAAATCAAGAAATAATCCATAAACTTGCATCTCATACTACCACTAATCATGATTTAAGCATCAATAAAGGGAGGATAGTGGTTCTTCATAACTCACCTTAGAACAAGAGAGAGAGAGCAATTAGTCCTCTTAACTTGCCAAATAACTCCACACAACACCTCACTATCACTTCCTTAATGTTTTCTATGGAGCAAAAACAAGAATCAATGGTTGGTTTTGATGATTTGGAGCAAAGTTTGGAGAGTTTTCTTCGTTTTGCTTAGAGAGAGAGAGAGAGAGAGAGAGAGAGCCGGCCACAATAATGAAGATTTTTGATGATTTTTGGTAATTTTTTGGTTTATTTAAGTCAAAGGGTAAAACAAGAAATAATGGTCAAAAAGTTCTACCAACCCTATGGTAACACTTGTCACCTAATTAATGAATCTCTATCTCTTTGTTCCCTCTCACACCAATCCAAATAGTTTCCTCTAATTATCTCTTAACACCCGGTAAATTAAATCCAGTATCCAAAACTTAACCTAGTTGGCCGAATTTTTCCGAACTTTTCGCACTAGCGGGTCCCACGTCCGGTATACGCTCTTAATTTCTCGAAACCTATTCGATACTAGAAAAATCATCTATATCTGCTCCTTAAAAGTATCTAGAAATTTTTCCTACTCACGAAAATGCAGAAAACAAGCCATGAAAGATAATAAAACCTAGAAAATGGGAACAATACGGGTTCTCACATTTTGTGTGTGTGTGTGTTTTTTTTATCGTGGTAAGTATTGATACTAAATATGCAATTTGAAATTTTTTGGATGGCTACTTGATTTTAGAACTTATACTTGGATAGTTGTATTGATTTATGCAAAGTATGAAAGAAAATGATTGAGTATACTATTATTTTCTTTTTAAGTTTTGTACAAATGGATAATTTAGGATTTTTGAAAGAATATCTAAGTTTTTGGACCTATATTGTTACTAAACAATAAAAGTAGGGGAGGTATATGTATTTTTTAAAACCTAAGGAGAGCTCTTTGTAATTGTGAGAAACCTCAGGAGAGGTTTGTGAAATTATCCCATTCATTAAACATCCAAAGGGGAAATGAAGAAATTTGTCCACTAATGTGGCTATTTATCGAGTCAAAGTTGTCACAAAGTATCTTTACAGCACATCCTAGTAATCCAGTCTCTAAAAATAGAGCTTAGGCACTCGTTGTAGTTCGAAGAAGACAGAGATGGGAAATTTTTGGTTGGAAAAGCTTTCTTTTAAATGGAAAGAGTGATCATTTTTCCGTCAACCATTTTACTTACGCCAATTTGTTCCCTCAATATTGTTTTATTCGAATTTAGTTGTTCAACTTAAATTCTCTACCCAATTAGTCCTGGACTTTTCCAACAAAAATGTCACCACCCAATCAAGGGCAAGATTGAAGGAAAACCAAAAAGTGAAATTATTCCCAAAACAAGAAATTGCTGTCATGTGTTTGGATAGTAAATTATTTCGGATAATTTTGTGAAGAAAACACAGTAGCACTTTTTAAATGTGATGTATGTGAAATAAAAAGATAATTAAAAAATATATTAATACTACAAGTAAGTCAATGTGTGTAAATAAGGTATAAAAAATGTGTAATCCAAACAAACTTCTCCTTCCTCTCTTCTTCTCCAGTTGATTGCGGTATCTAGTCAACATTGGAGTAGCCGGAATTCTCCTTCTCGTTCACACTGAAGCACGTACGCAAATTAACACACACAAATCCACTTGAAAACCTAGAGCCATCAAATATTTTGGGAAAAATTCACTTTTCGTCCTTAAATTTTGAATTAGAGACATAATTTATCCCCAAATATCGTCTTTAATACATGAATTAATTATTTTAAATCATATTTAATTTAAAAATAATAAAATATTCAATTTGGACGAAGTCAGCCCGACAAGGGACAAGATTTGCAAGCTTTTTTATTTTTGCAGCATCTAACTTTATAAAAAAAAGAAAATTACTTCTTCCTGCCGTGTATAGTTTTGCAAAATCTCCTTGGCAGGCCTATAATTATCCGATTTTTTTTCATCTATAATCTAAGAAATTAACCCAAATAATGTTGGTATATATCATGAATATTTCCGTTATTGACTCGTACGCTGTCTCTTCTGTACAAGGTTCCAAGTTCCAACAAGCTTTTCACCGGTCAAAAGCCTTTTCAGAACTCGGGAACTAGGAAACGGGGCAGAATGACCGCTCCTGAGCTGTTAATGGCCATGATTTAGCCTCAATAAATTATGCAGTTCAGATCATAAGTTATGTATCGATTTTTATATTATGTGTGGAATTCATAAAATTTTATACTAAAATTATATGTTATACAAATAAAGTTACGTTGTGTGCAACTAAAGTTACGCGCTGTTAAAAATGATCAAAATTGTTGGAAACGGTTGCACCTACAACCATCCGTGCCCCTTGTCCCGTGAAATAAGATCCCTGTAAGTTTTGTCAGCATGTTATCAATATCGGGCCCCTTTGTCTGAGAATTCTGTACCAAACACAGGATTCCGCATGAATTTTATAGCCAGTGAGTAGTCATTTCACTTGCCAACAGCCTCTTGGCTGCTGTGGGTACATTTAAGTCTTAGGTCCGTTTGATAATATAAAAAAGTGTTGAATCTGAATTTTTTTAAACATTTAGATGTTTTGAGTGTTTGATAAATGAAAATCTATTTGCTGAACATGTTAAGCAGTGCTAAACCTGTGTGTATTTTTTTTAGCATAAGAATCCTAACTGAATGTTTAATTCTGATAAGAATCAATAGAATTACTTCAACTACCTTATCTTATCTATCAAATCTACCATTGTTTGTTAATTATGTTCAAAATTCTTATCTAATTAAACAATCTAATATTCTCTATCTAACAATTTTTAGTTTCTCTTTTCTCCATTTTTAATGACTTTCACATCTTCTCCATACTCCTCATATAATATATTTCATCTTTATATTAATTTTATTTAAAAATAAATATTGTCATTTTCATACGTAACAATTTTAAACTAATTAAATCATAGATTCTATTTTTTTTGAATGAAAGGATATAAGGGTAAAATTGTCAAATTAAACTTATTAAGCATTCAGCTATAAGTATTTATCAAACAGTATAAATAGGTTTAGCATTAAAATTCAGACATTCATATATTTTTTTCAGTGCTTAAAATTCAGCAAATTAATTGTTTCAGTATTCAGATTTCAGAATCCAGATTCAGTTTTATCAAACGAAACCTTAGTGGGGTGGGAGTTAAAGGATTTAACCTATCTTCAACCTTATCACTTAATTATGATCATCATTTTTAAAGTAGCTTCTTTCGACGAAGTTTTTCGTCGGCTCTTTTTTTTTTAGATTAAATTAAAATAGATTATACATTATTATTATTGTGACAAAAAAAAAAGTAATCATTTCACTTGCCAACGTACACCTTCTACCAATTTTATAATTTTATTTACAAAAATTGGTGTTGCTATATTGAATAATAAGTATTCTTTTTCTTTATAAAAAGAAAAGCAAACTCTATTTTGGGAGAAGCTGCCAAGTTTCAGTTAAAGATTTTGGTGTTGTCAATTTGACTTATTGCTAACACAAAGTATTCTTGTTTTGTACAATTGGTAAGATGATTATGAAGCAACTTCATCGTTTGTAACAGACAATCAGAAATAAACATGAGACGTGTACTTTGGAAGGAATAAGCATAAAAGTATGTTCTGCGGTCGAGCATTGAATTTTCTACCACTTCCATCCTCTCAGCTTTTCGTCTGAGGCCCCTACGGCCCCACTAATTCTTTCACACTCCTAACCTAAAAAACCAAACGAAAATGATTTCCCTTAAAAACAATTTTAGTATAAATTTATTACAACTAATCACTTTCTGAATCTATCCGAATGTCAAGAGGGACTCCAAATATTAGATTTATGGAAACATAAAGTCAAATTTAGCAAAGACATATGATGTGTCACCAAATATTAGATTTTTGGGAAAAAAAATGAAGTCAAAATTAGCAAAGACATATAATGTGTATCTGTTGTGATCCATCAGGCACATGTTAGAAGAATTGGTATACATCTGTGTGCATGTATATATATATATATGTGTGTGCGTGTGTTTGCGAGAGATTTTTGACCATTACAAGGATAAGGAAAAAATAAGAAAAGAGTTTAAAAGTCGAATTAGAGATCTTACGATTACTTATCTAATCTTTCTACCACAAAAGATGGATGTGAGAGACCTGTTAGGAGTAGTTTTTTTTCTTTTTCTTTTTTCTTCTTAACAAAAAGTTGGATGGTTTCAATTTTGATCATCACTACGGTGCAAGTTTTAAAGACTACAAGTCATTTATAAAGATACTCACAGATTATTCACAATGCAGTCTCACACTAGTAATGAAATTCAAACAAAATGGCCATTTTAGAGGAAGTGATCAGCAACTAAACAAACATGTGAGTAGTTAATTCCTGGTAAGTACCGTATCAGTAAAAGGCCTAGGGCATTGGGCAAAGCGGATGCTATCAAATGAAATTGCAAGGGAGTAATGCACACTGATGCACAATGACACTTGTTGCGCCTATAAATTGCCCATGGTGGAGGTGATTTCCTCCAGATCTATTTCTTCAATCTGGAGAGCTGAAAGATTTAACTACTGCTACTAGCACTATTGGCGAAATGGCTCATGTTTCAGATGCTATTGAGACCAATGATACTGTGGTAGATGTAGTAATCAGCATCCATGAAGTTCCTCAACCGCAACTCCAAGGAAAGAAATTTTCTTTTCCCATGCTCGAATCCAGCAAGTATCACCAGAATAATCACCATGGCTCCTTGCCCTTTCCTCATCTCCACTCTTACCTTCTCTCTCTAAAACACACACACACACACCACACACACACACTTGGGCACAAACTCGTATAGCACCGCATACACCTTAGGGTGCATGTTGAATGGAGCATAATACGAGCACATAACTTTCATTCTTCTACTTTTGATATTAATTAGGGGTATTCAAGATTCAAGAATCAAAATTTCAAGTACACTTGAATGTTCAAAATTTTGATATTCCAGAGATAGAATTAGAATTCGGGCCATCGATTCGAATTCCACGACCACAATCCATGGAACCAAAGACATCCCAAGGTTAAAAAATACGATTTCTACACCATTTGATGGCTGTTTATGATTTTTTTTTTCATTATTTCGAGAATCAAATTATATAGGCATCTGATCACCAATCCAATCAGTATCACCACATGTCACATGATTCTCTTCAGCATCAGAGAAACCACATAATGGTAATTTTGTTTGGAATTTGTCACTAAGTTTATTATGTTGGAGTTATTAAACAATAGTAATAATCTTCATAATTTTCTTTGTGAAGAATGGTGCACCGTGGTCAGCAATATTGCATCTAGCATTCCAGAGCATTGGAGTTGTTTATGGAGATATTGGAACGTCACCTCTGTATGTGTATGCAAGCACCTTACCAAATGGTATTAAGAACACTGATGATATTTTGGAGTTTTGTGATTGATCCTATACACACTCACCTTAATGCCTCTCCTCAAATACGTCCTCATTGTTCTACATGCAAATAATAATGGCCAAGGTAACGATTAGCTCAACTAAGAACTCTTCGTCCTATTTCCATGTATCTTATCTTTTAATTTCATACTTGTCTATCGATTCTAGTGGTATTTTCTGCTCTATCTAAAATTCTGTGGAAACGTTGCAAACAATTTTCTAGTATTTTATCGGCTTGATATCACCAAGCAACACATAAAGACGTAGTCTCAGTTGCAGATTAGGCTTCAAACTTTAATGTCTGTAATTAAATCTAAACGGTGTATAATAATATACCTCTTTAATCTAGAAGTGGATTTCTCTCCCTCTAATTCCCATTTTACCTAGTTAGGTTCTCCCCTGTTAGAGGCCAATTTAAGAATAGAGTAGAGTAGATATTGGTCTAACATTGTATTTTCAGTTAGGTCCTCTTGATGCCAATGGGAGCTTGGTCGAATGCTAAAAACAATCAATGTTAACACCGCAAGAATTAGAGTTATTAGGTTTAATTGTGATTTTGTTGAAACATTGAATTGTAATCTATTCATAATAATCCCACCATTGTAGATCAGATGCAACTTGAACCAAAATTAGCAGATGAATGCTTTCCTTTATTACCCCCATTCCTCCCCTCATTACTTTCTTTTTTGCCATTGCTCGCATGTCTAGGGCTTACAGCCGATAACCAGACACAAGACTAAGGGTGTTGCTGCCCCCTTCGCTCCTCTCCTTTCAGTTGAGCTGCTTCTGCCCTTTTTATTTATCAGTATTAAATTAGGAGGTCTTAATTTCTGATTACCTTGAAGACAGAAGAGATGTACGTTTTCATGAAACAAAAAGAAAAAAAGAGAGATGCTTAGATTTCAATGCCTACACCTTGAAGGGCATGATTTTTCGTTGTACTCCTTTGATGTATAGGTAAATTAATGTATAAAAACTCAGTAATTAACAAGAGCAATCAGACCCATCAAGAAATAATTCTCGAGTGGGGCGTCCATGGATTGATTGATCGATTACTAATCTGAGCAGTAATTATTTAAAAAATCTTTTGCTTTACCCAGTCTTGCCTATAAGGCTACCAAGTTATTATTATTATTTTTTTACTACCAAATAATCAGTTAGACCATGCATTTCATTCAATTTGCAAATTCTTATGTACTTTTTTTTTGTGAGGGGTTGTAGGTGTAACATTTGCAATGTACTCTTTGATATGTAGTTATGCAAAGGTGGGCTTAGTTCCAAGTCAAGAAGCAGAATATCAAGATGTTTCCAATTTCGAAGCCTGATGGCCCTGATCTGCAGATTAGTAGGAGCAGAAGAGCATCTAGAATCAAACCCAAGCTTGAAAACAGTAGATTTGCCGAGTTGCCAAGTTAAATTCACATTCAGCCAATAATGTTTTTTTTTTTCCTGACGGAGTGGGTGTCCGGATCAATCCTTACGGGGCCCGACTAATCCCACTCCGGCCCGGGAAGAGAGGCCCCATCCCCCCGAACACGATAACCACGGGACTCAAACCCTTGCGGGCACTGGACACCAGCTCCTAAGAAGGCGTGTTGAGACCAACCAAGCTGCCCATGAGAGACGAAACCACACAATGTGGCAATTTGGTGGGAGGCAAGGTTCGAACCCTGCCTCCCACCCCACCAAAGCCTTAAAGGCTTGGTGGTGGCCACCAGTCTAAGGCTGGTGGTTATACAGCCAATAATGCTTGCCCGTCACATTTTTCAGGAAGACAAGACAAAAAATTGTTTGTTGCTAAAAAAGTATACACTATGTCAGATTTAGCTACAAGACTCACGTGAACTTTTTTTTTTTTCCTAAAGGGAGACACCAAACTTTACAAGAAAAGGAAGAAAAAGGAGAACTTGATAGCTGTCACGGTCACCTACTGCAAATGTCCCTACTGATTTACGTGCAATTACACTTGTACCTGCTGCTAGGATCCCGATTTTGAAAACTTTGGTTATACCTGCTGTAGGAGGGATTAAACTAGCCACTGATTCCATGACAGAAGGTAACGATACATTTTCCAATATGACCTAGACCTTCTTTAATCTCTCTCTCTCTCTGTTTTCTATTTTTAGCACATAAAGAAAAAGGGAACATACAATGGACGCCTCTATAGTCTAACATTATTTGCAGATATAGGTCACTTCAGTGTCCAATCTCTACAAATAAGCATGTGTACTGTGACTTTCCCAGAACTGGTATTAGCATCCACTTGGACAGGCTTCCTATCTCCGCAAGCATCTTTGAGATGAAGAAGTTGCTTACACTTTCTACAAGTCTATCCCTTTTTTATGCTTAATTAGGTAAACCGGTTTAGTATGCAAAAACTACTACAAAGTCAAGGTAGCAATATTTTTAAATTTATGGATTTTCTCACATTGTACCCTTTGAACTTCAAAAACTTCCTTTTATCCTTTACGTATCCTTTCCCTTTTACATTGCTCCTTGGAAGAAAAAAAGAAAAAAGTAAACTTTTTATCTTAATCCTATACGAAAATCAGAAAAACTATTATGTTGATAGGGAGAATTGCAAAGGTTTTTTAAAATTAAATACAGTAAATAATTTTGACATTTTTAGTTATCATCCTGCATTTTTGGTTAAAGGGTCCTCTCCTTTAACAATTTAATCCATAAAACGCATTCTTTTGTTTGTTTTTTGTGTTCTAAAACTAACAAACTTGATTATTCTTTTCTTATTCTTGTCTTGTTTAATTTTCGTGTGGCAGACCACATTTACTGGCCAATGTCCGTGGTGGCTATCTTGGCTGCCATAACAGGAAGTCATGCAATGATCTCAGAAACATTCTCTATAATCCAATAATCACTTTCCTTGGGATGTTTTCCTCATGTAAAAGTTGTTCACACATCCACCAATATGAAGGCCAAGTTTACATCTCGGAAATCAATTAACTTTTGATGCTAGCTCGTGTCATTGTCACCATTGGATTTAGGACGACTGAAAAGCTTGGCAATGCATATGGTAATTAATCAATCTTTGTCCCCTTCTAATTAGATGTTCTACAATTAATATAGTAAGCTTTAGCAACTAGAGTGTTCATTTCAATAATAATGCAGGGATTGCAGTGGTTCTTGTAAATGACTCTCACAATGCCATTTTTGGTACTCATTATGATCATGATTTGGAAAACCAATACAATTCTTGTGATGTCATTTGTGCTCGTCATTGGTTCGATGGAGCTTTTGTATGTTTGCTCAGTTCTCTACAAGTTTAATGAGGGAGGCTATTTGCCATTAGTTTTTGCTTTGGTCCTAATGTTTATCATGTTCGTCTGGAACCATGTGTACAGAAAAGAAGTACTGCTTCGAGTTAGAGCACAAGGTTTCTCCTGATAAGTTCAAGGATATAGTTTTAGGCATAGACTCTCATCGTATGCCTAGGCTCGCAGTCTTCTATTCAGAACTTGCTCAGAGCATTCCACCAATTTTTGAGCATTATGTGGCTGATGTACCAGCTCTCCGCTCAGTCTTGGTTCTTGTATCCATCAAAACCTTGCCTATAAGCAAAGTTCTGGTCGAAGAGCGATTCCATTTTCAGAGAGCACAACCTAATGATCTCAATGCGTTTCATTGTGTCGTTGGATAAGGGTACACAGGTGTGCACAATGAGCAAGAACCCTTTGACAAATTACTCGTTGAAAGGTTGCAGAGATTCGTAATGGAAGACTATATGTTTTCTCGAGACTATTGAAGATATGTGATTTGATATTATAAAAATCATAAATATATGATTTGATTTGATATTGTAGATATTATGAAAGATTTGTTTTGATTTGTTTTGATTATAGTATCAGATATTAATTAGGTAATAGATTAATTTAGATTAGCATGATTTTAGAATTTAAATTAGGTTACACTTGTGTATATATTTGTACATTGTGTAGTCCAAAAGAATAATGAAGAAGAGTGTTTTCTCTCCCTTTTTTAGTTTTCATGGTATCAGAATTTTAGACTTTGTTATCAGTTTGTCTTTTGACGTGACCCTATTGAGTCACTTTTAGTTCTTTCTTGTGTGAATTATAATGACAGATATAAAAAGTAGTAGTAGAGAGATGAAAACAGTAATTTCTGATGTTATTCTTACAACATCAAAGATAACTGAATACAAACTGAGTGTAAAAATTTTTTTGGATTGGAGTAAAACTATTCGGATATATCTGCACAGCATTAATAGAGATGATCATCTCACTGATGACCCACCCGTTGATGGGGAAGAAAAGAAGGTTTGGCTAAGAGAAAATGCAAAACTATTTTTGCAGATCCGAAACTCTATTAATAATGAGATAGTCTGTCTCATCAATCATTGTGAGTTTGTTAAAGATCTTATGGATTATTTGGCTTTCTTGTATTCTGGTAAGGGTAATTTAAATCATATATATGATATTTGTAAGGAATTTTACCGTCCGAAAAGACAGCAAAGATCCCTTACAGAATATTTTATGGATTTTAAACGAGTCTATGAGGAATTGAATTCTCTCTTTCCTTTTAATACTGATGTAAAAACTCAACAGTCTCAACGGGAACAAATGGTTGTAATGAGTTTTCTTGCAGGATTACTAATTGAGTTTGATGCTGCTTTGAACACAAATTCTCTCTAACCTAGAGATTGTTTCCCTCAATGACACTTTCACACAAATGTTGAGAACCGAGAGATCTTTGTCTACTTCTAATATTACTAGTGCTCTCGTGAGTCGAAGTGGAGTTGATCGAGGAAATAATAGTAGAAACAGTGGCAAAAATGGGACTGGTGGGATTGGTGGTCATAGACAATACAACTCAAATCAACGAGTTTGTTATCACTATAAGAAATCAGGTCATACCATATGTACGTGTTGGGACCTTCATGGTAGACCCAATGTTGTCAAAATCGCGATCCGGATCGTGGGATCGTACAATCCGGATAATCAAAATTGATCCGGATCGTATTCAGAGTCGCAAATTGTATTAATCTATATAGGATCGAGTGGGATCGGTAGGATCGTACGATCCTACGATCCTATCTCAATCCTACGATTTTTTGCAAATTTGTAAAATACGAGGCTCCATTTTGCAAGTAAATGAAAACATTTGTGGTAGGTTTGTAATTTATCAAAGAATTGCATTCTTTAATTGCAATTTTTTAACAATTTTTGCCTCAAAAAGTCAAAAAGCTCCTATTCTTCTCCTTTACCCAGTCCTTTGTTGTTGACTCGTTTTTTCATTCTTCACTTCAACCTTCACTTTTCAGTTTCCACTTCTTCTCCACCGCTGCAGCTCCAACCAACAAGACGAAATCACTGCGGATTCTACCAAATACCAACATTTGAACAACGGGGAGAATTTGATTCAGATTCTACACAGGTTTGCACTTACTATTCTGGCTTTGAATGCCCTAATTTGACACCGTTTTCTTTTTTCTTCTTTTTTGTTTTAGTTTTTGGATCTTTTCAATTGTCCGATTGGATCTTTTCACTTTCAGCAACATGATTTTGATTTGTCTACCTTTTTATAACGTTGATTTGTCTAAATGTCATCAAGTGAAATTTGCAGTTACCAAACACAGAGTGCTTCAGCTCACATACATTACTGTTTGCTTACTATTGATTGCAGTAGCTAAGCATTTCATGCATGATTGAGTTTCTGATATCTTGAGAACTTCGGGTGCTTACTTTATTTCAGCAGATAACTTTTTCTTCTTCTTAGACAAGGTTGTAAGGTGGCTTTGTGTCCAAGAAGCTCATTCCTTGGAAGCACATTCCTTCAGCCGAAAAGTATTGGGTCTCACTTGAATTTATGATTTCCTGGCCTTTATTTTTTTTCTTAAGCTAGAAAGGTGCATTAATTGCCCAGATTTTCTTATTTAGACTAGAAAGATAGACTGCCGTGGACGTATGCTTTTGAACTTTTTGTTAACAAGTTTGAAAAATCCAATTTCTTCTAAATTTTCAGCTCAAATCAACATTTAGCCTAGCTTTTCTCATAGTATTACTTTGCAATGGCTATGATTGTGAAAAGAAAACAAATGGTATAAATGAATTTCAAATGCTTGTCAGACAGTAAGTAAAAAATGATGTATATTTATGAGTAAAAAATGCTGTATATTTATGAGTAGTAACTTATTTATTTAATATCTTTTAGGATGTACAAAATGGTATATAAATTTCAAATTCATTAATTTAGTAAATTTAGGAGCTTTTGGTGGGATTTTACGATCCTACGATCCGATTCTGTGAAACTAAAATCGATTCTATATAGGATCCCGATTTTATAAACCTTAGATAGACCTCAACAGCATCCCCCGTTTGCAAATTTCGCAATCCAGGAAAACAATTCTGTACCTTCTGACAAATTCATACTCATCTCTGCTGATGAGTTTGCCCGCTTTACTGAGTTCCAGGCCTTACAAAAATCTGCTAACCCATCTTCTAGTACCAATCCTCTTTCTATTGATTACTCAGGTAAACCTACTACATGTCTTGTATCATCTTCTAACAAATGGATCATCAATTCTGGTGCAACAGATCATATGACCGGTAATAAAGGTATTCTCTCCTCTTTTAATCCTAACAAAGATCATCCGAATGTTACTTTAGCTGATGGGTAATGTGCTTTGGTTGTGGGTTTTGGTGTAACAATTCCTATGTCATCTATCCCCTTATTTTCAGTCTTATGTGTAGACACCAAATTTTTGTCAAATTTTGTTAAATTTTATGTTTTCTTGAATATTTTCTATTTGATGAGTCATTTATTTTCTTGCATTTTTAAGTATATTTTGTCTCATTTTGTAGGTTTATCAAAAAAAAAAAGAAATAAAGAGAAACCATGATTTGAAAAAAAAAAAAACCCATTTGACAAAAATCTCTCAGCTCTATCCTTGGCCTTGACTGACAAAAAAAACAAATCCCCACTTTTTCTCCCAATAGAATCTCTCCGCCGCTCCTAACACAAAAAGAGGACAGAACAAAAGAAAGAGATCTTCCTTACTCTCTCGGACATATCCCTCTTTTTGCTCACTTCACACAAGAGACCCCACACACACTCCCAACCGAACACTCCAACTCTTCCTCAATTGACTCTCTCGGCTGTTTTCTTTGTTTCTCCCAATAGAAAAGACACCATCAGACAACAAGAAGGACTCTCTACTTCCCGAAACTCTCTCTCGGCCATTTTACTCCCAAATATTCCCAACGCAACCTGAACAAGTTCTTCAACAAGTCTACACCACCAGGATTCAAAGGCCACTAAGCTAGTGAGGTATTCTTCTCATTGTCTCTCACGTAGTTAATATTTTGCTCTCCTTTCTTATTTTTTATTATTTTTTCGTTTCGTTTGTGATAATGTCTATATTGATTGTTGGTAAAAACTTTTGGAATTCAAATCTGTCTAAGTTTTATTAATCATGTAAATTTAAGTTATGCCTTGTTTGTGTTTGATAAAATGCCAACATAAAAAAAAAGAACCAAGTTAGTGAATTTTTTGTGCATAGCCTCGTTAAAACAGATGACCATTAGTTAGCACAAGGCCTGAAAATGTTTGGTTATCCAAAATTTTGGATTTTTGAGCCTTAAAAGCATTAGAATATTTTTCTTCATTTAGGGGCTGTTTTGCTTTATTTTAGCCTTTTTATGTTGTTTTCTTGTCAAAATAAAATCATATTTGTATTGTAGTAGTTGTAAGGAGTGTTATAGTATAAATTTTATAATTTTTAGTGATGATTATTGTGTTTTAAAAAATGAAAAACTGGACTGTCTTTTGGCATTTTGGCCACCTTCGGATCATCTTTTGTAAAAACTAACTTCGAAAATGGAATCTATGCGAAAAATGGAGTGGGGGTGTATTTTGACAATTTTTGGCGATCGGAAAATTCTCCGACGGCGGTCCGGCAGTGGCGCCGCCGACGGCCGCCAGCTGAAGGCCGAAGAAGAAGAGAAAGAAACGGCTGGGAAGTGGAGGAAGAAGGAACAAGAATGGTGGGCCTAATAATTTTTTCTGGTGGGTTTTTAGTTGGGTTTTTGACTTGGGTTTTGGTTTTTTATTTTGGGTTTTACGCATGGGTTTGGGAGTTGAAACTCATGCATTTCGGTTGGGTTTGTTTGACAAAAAACGATGGGCTAGCCCGTCTCTTGTTCTCGAGGCTTTCCGGTGGGCTTGGGAATCCTGGCCCAAAGAAATGAGAAAAATGGCCCAGTGACCTGATTTGTTAAGGAATAAGAAAATGTTTTTGTATATCAGTCCCTGTACTTTCAAGTATTTTCACTATGACCCAGAATATTTTAAATTTCTTTCAATTAGGTCCTTAAATAAATTGCACATTGGTCGCTAAGTTTTATCTTTTATTTAATTTTGACCCCTAAACTTTAAAAAATATAATTTTTAACCCCAAAAATTTTTCAATTTTTGCAATTTAGTCCCTAGTGAATTTTGACTCTTTTTATTATGATTGTTTCTTTTCTTTAATAGTTAATTATGTTACTTTTGGATATATTTAACTTGTAATTATTAGATGTTCTTAAGTTTCTTTATATTTGACATATTAGTGTGAATTTAGTACTTTTATTATTATTATTTTTCAATTAAATTGTTGCAATGATTCTTTTGTTCATTTTGAGTATAAATTGGGCAATTTGCCTCCATTTAGTTATCACTTCAAAAGGGAGGTACCCCTACTATTATTTAAATGTCAATTACGTGCTTTTATGTGCTCCTACGTGTTCCTATGTGTTTATATATTTTTATATGCTTTATTTATTTAAATGTTCATTCAAAATTTTCTTATATTTGTTTAGTTAATTTTTATAATTATTTGAGAGGCATTTAAATACCTCAAAAATGTAATAGATCGGATAACTAGATTTATTTAGCATACTTTCCCCATTTAGATTGTAGTTAGGCTCCCCGCTGTAATAGGTAGGTTGTGTGTTTATGTGGCTTATGTGTTATATGCTTTATCCGTTTTTCTTGAAATTTTTGCATCTAGATATTGTGCTTACGTGTTACGTGATCTTATGTGTTTATTTGTTTTAATTTATGCCTATTTGTCTTATTATGTGTTATTAATGCGTGACGTCATCATACTAGTCCAATGCTAGTTGTGGCTTTTCCCCCCTCCACTTACTTGCTAGTCCAATGCTAGTATGGATTTTTAGAAATGGACTAGTCCAACGCTAGACCTTTAGATTGTTCATGCGTTAGATTCATCTTTGTATGATATTCATTACATTTTCATACATATTTTTATTTTTAGGATCTTTTGTCATTTGCATGATATTTCCTATTATATTAATCCTGTATCCCCTACCCTCTATATGTGTTAATCATATCATTTAAGAAATTGTAGAATAAGTTAGTTCATTTGCTTGTTCATATTAGGAGAATTATTCTTTGATTGAACATGGATATGGGTGATTATAACTCTTTAGTTTAAATACCCATTAATCCCTGTATAAAAAAGTTATGTCACGAGTTTTTGTCTTCCATACCCATTATGTTGCATTCCTATTCTTTGGCCACTTATATCTAGATGCATAATTTAAGTTTCTTTTCGTTTCTTTGAATTTCAATCATGCATGCTCGTGACCCCTTCAAGAAATTATTTTGACTTTCGCAATCAATGTGATTGGTATCAATTAAACCCTTAAATGAACATTTTGTTCCTCTCGATATTTTATAAATTTAGATTTGCATTCATGTAGAAAACATCCAAATGTGATAAAATTAAGGGTTAGATTAAGAAAATTTTGACTAAATCTCGTAACTAACTTAGATTAGGTTGAAAGGGTGCCTTAGGTTTGAGTTAATCGAACTTTTGCCTTCCTTTTTTTCAACCGTGACTCCCGAACTCATTTTCTCTTGTTTTTCAAAGACCTGGAGTTGTCGAAAAGGGTTTTATTTTATTTTATTTTTGTTAAAAAATACTTTTGGGTGACTTGGTACACCAAAACTCAATACCAAGTGGCGACTTCTCTTTTTTCTTAAAAACCCTTTTAGACTAAATTTTGGACTCAAATTGTCGCATTTTTTAAAGTCCCATTCTAGGTCCTTTTTCACTTATTTTTAAATAAATCACATCTTTTTGTAAATACTTTTTTCCATCGCGAAAAATGGGGCGCGACAACTTTGCGACTCCACTGGGGATCGCTAGAGAGTCCAAGCACTTGGTTTAGTTGTCTTTTCTTTTTTAACCCTTTTATTTATCATATGTGGATGTTTTAGGTTGCATTTTTCTTTTTTAGGATGTTTTGCATTTCATACTTGTATTCGTTCATCGTTTCTCATGTATGTGATGAATGATTTATTTATTTACTTTCATTTTTTTTACTTATTCGTATCGCGCTTTGCATTTGGGGTGGGGAATATTACCTTAGAACTTTCACGTGCATTTAATGTTAATCCCTCCCCTCAAAGGAACACTTCATACGTATATACGTTATTTTTTTAACCATTTATCTTATTTTCTTTTTAGTGGTTGTCACACCACTCTTCCCTATTAGAATTAGGATCGATCCACTTGGACATGTGGCCGTGACACGACGTGCACGCAGCAATGTTTGGGAGATCACTCGAGCCACCGACCGAAGGCCTTGGGATTGATGACCCTTCGCCTCCTGGTCTGAAGGTTTGAAAGCCTGAACCTTATCGTGTCTAGATGCATTAGTAAGCCAAGCCTCATACATCCATATTAGAAATTATCTAGGATAGAGTTAATCTTATCCAATTAGTAACACGAGACACGAGGGGAGGGATTTCACCCTTCTTTCTTTGCTTTCTTTATGTTTCATTCTTGTATCATCTATTGTCCCAATGTGCTATGTGTTATTTGTTGAACTAATTTCTCCTTGTTTTCTCTTTTTCTGCATACACAAACCTTAGAAATAAGAGTTCTGACGTAGTACTCGTTAACGACAGATCGTCTTTTGTAAATAGCACGTCTAAATTTCAGTTCATCGCATGTATACATATATGCATGCCATTTTAGGCTTACTCCGGCATCTAAATGGGGCACCTTTAGATCATGTTTCAATTATTGTATTGCATATTTATTCGTTTAATAAATTGACATCATGCATTAATTCTAGAGGGAATGCCATTTAGGGAATCCCATTTTAGGAATATACCAACCTTGTTTTTCCTGAGTAACTAACCCTATATGGGTTATTCATGTTTAAATTTTTGTAAAACTGGAGAAGTGAGGCCTGTAGGTAAGGTATTTAATCGAGGTTACGTGCTCCAGATGGATAGACCTCAACGAATCAGTCAACTGTTAGCGGTTCCAATGGAGGTTCGAATATCGCCAGGGCTGCTCTCATTTAGTGAGATCAATCAGGTTGCCTCCTATCTCGGGCCAATTGGAGATTTCAAAGACATTGAATCAGATGGGGGTTTGGTAGAAGCTTTACTTCAACTGCGGGATCCTAACGATTCAATATTTAGGATAGGAACAATGAGCTGACTCCGACAATTGAAGAGGTAGCCGGTCTTTTGAATTTGCCAATAAAGGATACAACAGTGATATTTCCGCTTACTTCTGACAAGATCGAATTCTGTCATTTTACTGGATTAAAAGAGTCTGTAGTGCGAGAATCAGATTAGAGCATAGATGTAAAATTTTTGTTTGACAGATTCGCAGTGAAGGACGGATTTGCTAAGCATTCAAAGGATTTTTTATTTGCATCTAAGGTAACATGGAAATGTAAGAGGCCACTAGTGTATGGACTTGTGATGGCAGGGATTTATTTGTTTCCTAGAAAAGATAAGAAAATTGGTTTCAAAATCACTAAACTCTTGTCTGACTTGTTTTTTGGGATTAAGGATCGACGAGCCTCTATAGTACCGACTGTGTTGGCTGATATTTTTGTTGCGTGTACCAACTGTCAAAAGGGGTCAAAGTTCTTTTACGGGTCAAATCGAATTTTGCATATATGGGCCATGGAACACTTTTGGAGACTGTTGCCTGCTCCTGATGGTCTACTGTTGACTGGGTATAATTGGATAGCTACCCATTATAAGAGGGTTGACGAAAGCAATTTGCCAAGAAATGCATCAGAATGGTTGGACTTTCTGAGGGTATTGCCGGATCAAAAGATTAAATGGATACTAGACTGGACCGATTGTCATAACCCCGCTCTGCGCGCCAAGTCATTAGATTTTATACCGCTATTGGGAACTCAGGGCATCATGACATACACTCCAAAAAGATTTCTCAGACAGTTAAGGCGCATTCAAGGAGTACCACTCACACCTGATTTGACCGATTTCACTATCAGTTTTGACAAAAGGATCTGTCCGGACAATATTCCAATGAAAATGCCAATTGTCGAAGCCTGGGGAACATTGTCCAATGATGAGGAGATTGCTTATGTTCCACAACTCAAGCAGATGGCTTTAGTTACTCCTCAATACGAGGAGTGGCTCAGAAAATCTAATGCTGAGCGACCACTGATGGAACAGTCCGAGAAAGTTAAGAAATTAATGGCTATCATTGAGGCGAAGGACAAAGAAAATGTACAATTAAGGCAATCTATGGAAATGAATAAGGGTCTGGCAGAGACGAATAAGAGACTGTGTGAAGAAATGCAAGAAAGACACCAAGAGTTGAAAAGAAAGTGTGGCAAGTTGTATGATCAAGTTGAACACATGCAGAATCCCTATGCCAGAGAGTCAAAAGACGTTGTGATAGATAGATTGAAAAAATTTAATGATCTTGTACGGAATCAACTTTGAGAAACGATGTAGATGATGTATGAGATTTTGAAGTTCATCAATGAAATGATCCTTATCTTTTGCAAAGTTATTTCTGAAATACAGGTTTGGTGAACGGGCCTCACTTTGAAGGTGTTGCATCATGTTAGGCCGACCCTTGGCAGAAAAGGGCTCCCCATAGGACATGCATCAGAATTATTTAAATATCTACTAACTCATGTCTTTTTCCTTTTTTCTTGAATAAATTACAGCAATGTGACAGAAAAATCCATTCTTAAATCAGTTTCTTTTCTCCACTATCGAGTATTTTTCGCAATAGCTACCCGAAAAAGCCCCATCATCACTAGATCCCGAAGTAGAGCTTTGAGACAACGTGTAAACATGAGTTCAATGGCAGAAGATTCGAATAGATTGGCCCTAGTTATGTCATCAGATTTGACTGCTTTGGGAGCTCAGTTAAGTGAAGTACTTGGCAAGTTTAATGAATTGAATACCGAGATGGCTGCACGAAGGCGGTTAATTGATCAGCTGGTTGCAGGCAACAATGGCGGTGGTGCCCCGAATGACCAAGAACCTGTTGATAATCACCCACCTGTACAAGATCATCAACCGCCTCACACATCCAATATCCAAACAACTTTCCTTCCACCTTTCACTAATCCTCTCGACAATACCTTCACCCGACTGAATCAAGACCTCTCCTATGTGCATCCAAATTATACGATGGTGAACCCAACCACTAGTCAATACCCTCAAACCATTCCGCAAGTCAATCTGAACATTCCTTCCAACCCCCAGGGGCACCACCATCATATTACAAAATCCTTTGTGTGGGATACTGCTTCTCAAGGGAAGACGGCGATGGAGGAACAACCTGTACCCATTGACAAGGACCTGTTGAGAAGATTATATCGATTCGACGAATTTATGAGAAATAATCAAGGATTGTGTAAGTATAGTGGGTTAGACTACGACGAATTGTGTCTATTCCCAGATATTCAACTACCGTTGGGATTCAAAACTCCCAAATTCAGCAAGTATGATGGAATTGAAAATCCCAAGACGCATCTCAAGATGTTTGCCAATAACTTAGGTAAACCCATGGATGATGAGAATTTGCCTATGCGTCTATTTCCAGAAAGTTTGGAGAGAGATGCTCTAGATTGGTATTCAAATTTGAAATCTGGAGAGGTTAAAACCCGGTTGGATCTGTCAGCAGCTTTTGTGAAGCAATATGAATTTAACTGTAAGTTGGCACCGACGCGAACAACACTGGAGGGTACAAAAAGAAGGCCATTGGAAGATCATAAGACCTATGCAAAGCGATGGAGAAAGATAGCTGCCAAAGTGGAGCCTCCTATGACTGAGGAAGGGATTGTTCGTACTTTCATCAAGACTCACGATCCACCCTACTTTGAAGAGATCTTTCGCATGACTGAAAGTTCGTTTGCTGCTATTATTAACAAGTTGAAGGAGTATGATGAATTTGTCAAAGTAGGAAAGATTGTTAATGTGTCTGCATTAAAGTTGCAATTGGATGCTCTACAGAATCAAAGCAGTAATGGAAAAAAGCCCCAATTTAAGAAGAAAGAATGAGCAACTGCTTTTATATGGGATCAAGGCCCGTCTTTCAGACCCAGAAACCATCCCGTCTACTCTGTTCCTTACCCCTACTACCCTAACCCTCAACCAGTCCACCACACTACTACCCAACTCCATCATTCCCGACCAAGTCATTTGAATATCTCACCGTTACCTCCAACCCCACAACCTATCTTTCCAAATCAATCATGTCCCATTTATCATCCCAAACCAACCCTACAAATAATAACCCTTCTCAAAATCCTTTTCAAGCCAATGGAGTTCAAACTCAAAGGCAATTTCGAACCTTCACCAATTTGGGCCGACCCATTGATCAATTGTATGAGCAATTAAGAGCAGTTGAAAAAATTAGCACTGTTCCCCCCAAACTCTATCCTAGAGATCTTCCTGCGGGTTATGACCCGCATGTAATTTGTGCTTAACATTCTGGAAGTCCAGGTCATACCACTGGCAATTGTTGGGTTTTAAAATATAAGATTCAGGATATGATTGACTTTGGAGACATCCTTCTTAGAAGAAAGGGAGAGTAGGGATCGAATGTCAGTAAGAATCCTTTACCTGAGCATGGAAGCACTGTGGGAGTTATCATCGCTGATGAAAATTTTATCGATCCCACTCAGTATATTATAGATGAAACTGAGGTGTTTGGCGTAATGGAGACTGACCACGCAAGAATGAGGAAATCGCTGTCTGATGAGAAGTTCATGACTAACGATTGTAGACACCAAATTTTAATTTAGATTTATTTATCATTATTTTAGTTATTTTAGTTTTTATTTGTTATTAATAATTATTAGCTATTTTTACTTATTAATCTCATGATTTTGTTTTAGACATTTTTAGCATTTTAGATACCAAATTTTTAATTTAGCTTTATTTATTATTATTATTATTTTTATAGATTAAATGATAATTATTATTCATTTTTGCTCATGAGTCTCTTAATTTTTATTTTAAGACATTTTTAGTATTAAAATTTATCGAAAAAAGAAAATTGTTCACAAAAATATGCTTTATTTCTTTTAGATTCAATTTATAAAAGTTATTGTTGGTCTACCTAAATTAAGTGAAAATTAGGAAAAATCATCAATCAAAATCAATAAATTTTTTAGCATTTCATTTCATTTGATTTGCTTAATTTTGTTTTATTTTTATTTTTTATTTTTTGTTGTTAAAATTACTTCATTATTTATTTTTTTTAAAAAAAGCGTGAGCTGCAAACAAAACAAACATTTTCAAGCTGAAACATGCGCGGAAGTACAGAAAAATGCATCGCTCGGTTTCATCTCATTTTTCATCATTTTTTCCGTTTGATTTTTCCTTCACCATTGGATTATGCTAACCTCATCCCACCTAGCTTCCATCTACAAACCAAGAAGAATCTAGAAAGTGAAACCAATCTGATGGCTGAGAGAGAGGCGATGAACCGAGGTTGTTTGTCAACCATTGAGATGAGGTTTTCGGAGTTGCAGCTGATATAAAAGAAAAATGCAGCAAGAGAATGAGGGGACGGCTGAAAGGTAGAGGGCATAGATAGAGAAGTGACGGCTGAAGTTAGAGAGAGAGTGGGAGGGAGTGACAGCTGAATTTAGAGAGAAAATGAGGAGGGAAAAAGCTGAGAGAAAGCCGAGAGAGCTAAGAGTAAGGCTGAGAGAGATTCTAAGCAAAAGAAAAGGGAAGGCAGCAAGTGAAGGGGAAACCCAACGCCTCCATCGTCGGCTTCCATCATCGTTGAAAGGCATGAGTTTTTTGCAGCAAACTGTCCGCTGAGATCTTTCCAAGCTGCTTCCTTTTGCTGTCTAGGTATATTGATGTCTACTTCCTCTCTTAAAATCTGTTTAATGTTAACATTGTAGCCTTGCCATGTTTGTGTTTGAAACCTTTGATTTGGTAGAAGGTAATGGGAAGAATATTGTTGGTTTATGGTTTGTAGCTTAAAGCTGTTGTCTTTTGATGTTATTTTGCATGTTGGGTATGGTAGGGTTTGAAATCTGTTTGGTGTGCTTCTTAGGATGTGGTTTAGTAGTCAGATGTTTGTCATGAAAAAAGAGATTGACGTTTACATGGGTAGCTTGTTTGAGAATGTATGCGATGTTTATGTGTTGGATAAAGATGGCAGAAATTTTTTATCTTTGCATGTTTTGTGTTATTCTGAACATACTCCTAAAGATTTAGGTTGAAGGGTATGAGGGATGCTTGCTGATTTTTGTTTCCTAAGTTTAGATCATGTTCGACTTGTTGCAACAATATGGGCAAGACATTTTGTGCTCTCTTTGTTGCTTTGTCCTTTTGGAATGGCTGAAGTCGAATCTTAACAGATGTTCAAATTACATTTTGCTATGCTTTATGTCCGAAAGTTGTTGAATGTCCCCTCTCTCCCTGCCCCAAGTTTCTTGCATTCATGTGTCTAACTAAATTTGGATAGGCATTGAGTTTTTCTTTTGGTTAAATGTATTAGATTTGGCATGAGCACCTAAAAGCTGCTGCAACAAAGTTGGAACTCCTTGTTTTGTCACAGCAATGTTGACAGATTGGAGCTCTCTTCCTCGTTGCAGTCATGGTCAGTTTATTTGTTGCTGAGGTTTTTGATTTGTTCAAAGTTTGTGGTTGGCCATTTGTTGCTGACTTTCTTTTGTTGAATGTTCATCGCACTTTTTATCATATTTAGATGGATTGTGTTTGTGTTTTTTTTTTTCAAAAGTTGATGCTTGTCAGTGATGTATCTAGTTGGTAATGAAGGCCACATGTTGCAGCGAAAGGAAGCCAGAAAGGAGAAGGCTACAAAAAAGCTTCGTGATCCTATTCTGAGCTTCCTTTTGCATGTTTTGAATGTTAAATTCCAGTGTTGTTTAATTCAAAGCTTAGATGTTGGATTGAGAAAGTTTAGAACAAACCTTGTGTATTTGAATTTGAAATCCGAGTTTGGAAGTAAAAATGCAGCAGGCCTGCACTTTCGGTTGTTGGAGCTCTAGTTTGTTTGGAATTTGTGGTTCAGTTGATATGCCATATACCCGTTCACACTAAGTTTCCTTTTCTTGTATCTTTGCTGCATTTTAGACGATTGCACTTATGAGTCTGTTGAGAAAGGTAAATGTTTTTACAAGCATAAGCTGAAGTTTCTTGCATTTATTTTCAGTTGTTGAAGTTGATAGACTTTGTTTGAGTCTCTTTAAACACGAACACATTTAGGAGAATATCCCAATGTCGTTTTGCGGAAGTTCAAACCATTAGGAAAGTTGCATTAGTTCAGATTTTGCAGAAGGTCGCATAAATCAGTCCCTGTTTGCTCTTCTGCAATTCTCTTTTTCACTTGTTGGGTGTTAGTTCGCACTTTCCTTTCATCATTTTGAAAGGAGTGGTGTCTTGGTTAGTCATGGAATTCTGTGAGTTGTAGAAGCTGGCAGATAAAAATTGCAGAAGAATAGCTTGTTGTCGAAAGTCTTCTTGTTGCTAAAATGTTTCGTAACCTTGCATGAAGATTGCATGAAAAACTTTCTAAATTACAATCTAACCCCCCAAGTTTCCCCTTATGCCATTATGGCCTATAAAATTGGAAAAACTAATCGATTTGGTCCCTCTAACATGTTACTTCTTTCTTTAACATGACTTAATGTAGACTTTGGATTGATTTTAGTGAATTTGTGTGATGTTTTAAAGGTTTAATATTTGTTAATAGGTTTATGATTTTCGATTTGGTTTTTTAGTAGAGTTTTGGATAATTTGTTGTTTAAATATAATGAATAGGTTTCAACTCCTCTTTTGTAAAGTTTAGCATTTGATTTTGGTAGATTCCATTTTGAGTCACTAATTTTAGTACCTCATCTTAGAATTTCTTAATTATTTCAATTAGGTTCTTTTCCGCTCTAATTTCTTGCATATAGATGATTTCTTTTATAAAATACTTTAAGTAATTCCATTTTGTGTTGAATTTTCATTTTTGTGTTGAATTTTCGTTTCATGTAATTAATTGTTAATTAAAATGATACCTTGACCCCTTTTTATTATTTTGGAGGGTAAATAAGTAACTCGTTCCATTAGAATATCAACTCAAGGGAGGTACACTCTATCCCTTATTTCTAATTTATTTAACCCTATGTGCCCCTATGTGACTTTATGTGCTTAATTCCATACTTTTTGAATGTTTTATTTTATTTATTTATTTACTTTATTTGTTGCAATTTTGTATATTTATTTAAGTTTAATTTGTAATTATTTGGCAAGGCAATTAAATGCCACAATTGTAATAGTTTTGTATTTCTTTTAATTATTTATTTTATCTCCCCTTTTAGATTGTAGTAGGGCCCCCCTAATGTAATAGTTAGGGCTTGTTTGCTTTATTTGTTTGGTATGTCTTGCATGCTTATGTGTTATGTGTTATCCGCTTTCTTAGAGTCTCGCATCTAGATATCATGATTATGTGTTATGTGTTTATGTGATATTATGTGTTTACTTGCTGTATTATGCTTTATATCATTGGCTTAGTTATAATTAATTTATGACGTAATATCACACTAGTCCAACGCTAGTTGTGATCCATTTTCCGATGCCACACTAGTCCAACGCTAGTTATGGTTTTCTTGTTCGATTTTCCACTAGTCCAACGCTAGTGAGAAAGTAGAGACATGGGCTAGTCCAACGTTAAACTCTTAAGAGCCCTTCGAGCGCTAGATCATGATTGTGTGATAAAATCACTTTATCTCATGCATATTTTCACATTCTAGGGCCTTTTATCATTTTGCATGTCTCCCTTATATATGTATATTTTTAACCTATATTCCCCCTTGTACATATATCCTTCATCCTATAACTTCCTCCCGTATATATATACCCCCTATCCCATATTCCCTCTTATATGCATATCCTTTATTTATTTTTTCCTTTATATAATCCTATGCATGAGACATGACATTAGATTTGCATTTCATATAAGAAAAATTAGAGATATGTTAGTACATTTGCTTGATTAGATAGAAAAATCCCTTAAATATGGGATATGGACGAGTTTGGCTCTCTAGCCTTAGCACGCTCGTATTTCCTCTATTAAAAGAAAAATTAAGTCACGAATATTAGTCCCCCATAGCCGACATGATGCATTCCTTTAGGTCATGTATATTTGTATAATTATAATTATTTTATTCCTTTTCTTTTCTTAGAGTCTTCTTTTTTTTTTGCATTATTCATGACCTCTTCGAAGAGTCCCTATTGGGCATCATAATTAATGTGATTGGTACCAATTAAGTTTTGAAGAGTTATTTTGACCTCCCGATACCCTCTTAAGTCTAGGGTTTGCATTCATATAGTACATCTAAATGTGATAAATTTTTAGATTAAGATAAGAAAATTTTTTGACTAAATCACGCAACTAACCTTGGTTAGGTTGAAAGGGTGCCTTGAATTTTTATCCTTGCCTTCCCTTTCTTCAAATGTGACTCTCGAACACGTTTTTCTGATTTTTGTAGACTTGTAGTCGTTTAAAAAAGGTTTTCTACTTTTTCTTTGAAAATTCATTTTTAGGTGATTTGGTACACCTTAACTCGATACCAAGTGGCGACTCTGATTTTTATTCAAAAACCCTTTTTAAATTATAATTTGGGTCCAAATCGTCGCACTTTCAAACCCCATTGAGGCCCTTTTCATTTTTTTATTTATTTTCATCAAAAACCAAAAACTCATTTTTGTATAAAAAATAAACCAAAATTCATTTTTATAACACTTATTTATTTCATTTTTTCAAAATAGGGCGCAACAATGATGATGTTGAGAAAAAGTTGAAATCTCTTGTAGTTGAAAAAGATGAGCCATTTATAGCAGAAGGGGGAGTTTTCGAGGTTGATAAAGTTGCTTTTATTCTGGATCTACCATCTTTTGAATGGGATATTTCAGAGTCTGTTATTCTCAAATTTTCGAAACAAATGCCTGTCAATAGCTTGCAAGAGATACCATGGAACTACGAGGAACCTAGTCTGTTAATTGGAGATAAAAATGCTTGAAGGAGGAGGTATCTACTATTGCTAGGTCTGAAAAAGTTGCGAAAAACTCTGAAATTGGCGTTCAATCCAGAGCCAAAGTTAATTCTTCAACGCCTAAGCCTCTTGTGTCTGAAAAGAAAGCTATGGATTTTCTAAAGATGCTGAAGAGAAGCGAGTGCAAAACAGTGGAGCAGTTGGATAGGATGCCTGCCTAGATTTCTTTTCTGAACCTTCTCTTGACCTCCGAACTACACAGAGAAGCATTGCTCAAAATTCTGAACAAAACTCAAGTCCTTAAAGATATCCCTGTGGATAAATTTTCTAATATTGTGAGGAATGTACTTGCTGCTAATCATATCACTTTCTCAGATGACGATCTGACTGCAGAAGGTATTGGGCATAACAGAGCCTTATATATATCAGTCCGTTACAATGAAAAGTTGTTGCCAAGGGTCTTAGTAGATTATGGGTCAGCGTTGAATATCTGTCCATGGAACACTCTCACTAAACTCGGATTTCTTGACACTAAACTCCGCCCGTCTGCAACTGTGGTTAGAGGGTTTGATGGTTCGAGAAGGGAATCTATGGGTGAAACAGATCTAGTATTGGAGATAGGTCCTGCTCAATTCCAAATTATTTGCCAAGTAATAGACTTCTCTAGTGTTTACAATATTTTGCTTGGAAGACTTTGGGTACACGCTTTCAATTCAGTGCCATCTTCTCTGCATCAAATGTCGAGGTTTATTGTGAATGATCAACTCATTACTGTGTTTGCTGAGAATGATTGTACCATGATCGTTGATACAAAATTCAAAGGTGAAGACAGGAAAAGAACTCCAACTTCATCTCATCATATTGCTGACATCATCTCTGTGGGATGGGTATCCTGAGATAGATCGCTGACTAAATCAGATTTGCCAGAGGCCAATATTATGATAGTTAGGGAGATGATCCGAGGCGGACATGAAATTGAAAGAAGTCTTGGGCGGAAATTGCAAGGAATTTTAGAGCCAATAGAGATCCCGACGTAAAAGGATACATTTGGACTAGAATTTCATCCAACTGCCAAGGATAGAAGAGAAATGCAAGCTCGAAAACAAGCTGAAAAGAAGGGTAAGTGAATTGCCTTGAATGTCCCACCGCTATATCACACTTTTTCTCGTCCATCAGAGGTGATTCTGTCAGAGAAGGAGGATCCTGTTGAGGAGATTGAAGTGGACTTATCTCAATTATTTATCGGGGCCACTTATGAGGAGGAGCCATCAGAGAATGCAGAATTTTTGTCAATTACCGAAGGAGCTCTTCAAAATTGGACTGCCGGTTATCTTCTCTCTCGAAGGGAGTTTCGATAAATTTAAGGGGATTGTCTTTTGTTTAAATTCATATCCAAATAGGGCGGTAGTCTGGATCTTTTGTTAAAGAAAATTGTTTTCATTTTTTGAACCTTTATTCTCGTTTCAGTTAATATAGCTTGTTTTTTTCAAGAAAATTGTTGAAACGGAAATAAAGGTTTGGGCAAAATATGTCTTTAAATAGCAATCATTCCTGTATATTTGTCTTTTTGTGAAGTCTCGATGCATTTTGAACTTAATGAAATGAAAGATTTCTGCAGTATTTGCTATTTATTTATTACTTATGTTCTATTCTATTTTCATATGGCCACAAATAAAATTCTCTGACCCTTTGGATGTCACCATTTTGGAATTCGATAGCTACAATCTCGATATCTCTCATGAATTTGAAATCATGCAATCTGAAATTCAAAACGAGAGCGATACTGAGGAAGAATTTGAGTCCATTTCAAGGGATTTAAAACAGTATGAAGAAAAACCCAAACCCAACTTAGAAAAAACAGAAATCATCAATATTGACACTAAAACGGAGGTTAAAGAAGTTAAAGTCAGCATTCATTTGAATAAGAAGCAGAAGGAGGAAATGATTGAATTCTTAATGCTATTTCAAGATGTGTTTGCATGGTCATATGATGATATGCCAGGGATCTCTACGGACATAGTGGTTCACAGGTTGCCAATTGATCCAAATTTTTTACCTGTGAAGCAGAAGCCACGTAACTCAAACTAGAAATGAGTCTCAAGATAAAGGAACAAATTGTGAAACAACTCAATGCTAAGATAATCATGATGTATCATTATCCCATCTGGCTATCGAATCCTGTGCTAGTGCCTAAGAAATCTAGAGAGGTGCGAGTATGTGTTAATTACAGAGATTTGAATAAGGTCAGTCCGAAAGATGATTTTTCTTTGCAAAATATTCACATTCTTTTGACAATACTGCTGGACACGAAATTGAAGCCTTTGGTGATTATTTTGTTGGGTATCATCAAATCTTAATGTCAGAAGAAGACAGAGAGAAAACTTCTTTTATCACCCCATGGGGAACCTTTTGTTTTCGGGTGATGCCTTTCGGGTTGAAGAATGCTGGAGCTACGTATCAGAAAATCATGACTACCTTATTCCATGACATGATTCACAAAGAGATGGAGGTTTATGTGGATGATATCATAATTAAATCAAAGAAAATCGATGACCATTTGGTTGATTTAAAGAAGCTGTTTGAAAAGTTTAAAAAATATAATTTGAAGTTGAACCCTGCGAAATGTGCTTTTGGAGCCCCAACTGGCAAATTATTGAATTTTATTGTCAGCAAAAAGGGTATAGAGATAGATCCTGCGAAAATAAAAGCAATTCGAGATATGCCCATTCCAAAAATTCAAAAGGATGTGAAGAGTTTTCTTGGAAAGATCAATTTCATTGGCCGATTCATTGCACAGTTAACCTCTACCTATGAGCCTTTGTTCAAATTGTTGAAAAAGAATGCGCTGATGGATTGGAATGAAGACTGGCAGCAACCTTTTGATAAAATTAAGAATTATTTGTTAAATCCTCCGGTCTTAGTGCCACCTCAGCCAGGAAGACCTCTGATTATGTATTTGTCTATTCTTGATGAAGCTATAGGATGCGTTCCGGGACAGCATGACGAATTTGGGAGAAAAGAACAAGCCATCTACTATATAAGTAAGAAATTTACAGCATATGAGGCCAACTATTTTTTCCTTGAGAGAAGTTGTTGTGCTTTAGCATGGGCAGCTCAGAAGTTGAGACATTATTTGTTCGGTTATACCACTTACCTGATTTCTCGTTCTGATCCTCTAAAATACCTGCTGAAAAAGTCGATGTCCACGGGACGTATAGCTAAGTGGCAAATAATCCTCTCCGAGTTCGACATCGTCTTCACAACACAAAAGGCAGTGAAGGGCCAAGCCATAGCAGATCATTTGGCAGAAAATCCAACAGATGATTATTACCGGCCATTGAATACCTTCTTTTCTGATGAAGAAATTCTGTTCATTGGAGCAGTTGAGGACATCTTGGATGGAGGTTATTTTTCGATGGTGTGTCAAATTTCTTTGAAGCTGGAATTGGAGCAGTTTTAGTGTCGCCCGAAGGAAATACTATCCTACTACTGACAAATTACGGTTTCCTTGTATGAACAATATGGCCGAGTATGAACCTTGTATTTTTGGATTGAAAATAGATTTGGACATGGAGATCAAGGACCTGATAGCATTCAGTGATTCCGAATTACTTGTACACCAGACGCTTAAGCAGTGAGTAACTCGGGATTCAAAAATTATGTTGTATCATTGTAGTTTGCTTAGTTTGGCCAACAAATTTAGGAATTTGGAACTCAAACATATTCCCCGCACTCGTAACGCCTTTGCTGAAACTTTAGCTACTCTGTCTTCGATGATCCAACATCCAAATAAGCTGGTGATTGAACCTATACAGATTCAACTTCAGAATAGGCCAGCGCATTGCCTGGTTACGGAAAGGGTCTCTGATGGTCGCTCCTGGTACAATGACATTAAGGAATTCATGAAAATGGGATCCTACCCTACTGATGCTGATTCTGTTGTAAAAAGTTTCTTACGCAGAATGTCATCAAGATTCTTCTTAAATGGAGAAATGCTCTACAAGAAAACATCTGATTTGGACATTCTGAGATGCATCAATGAAGACGAAGCCGATTATATGATGAAGGAAGTGCATAGTGGGGTTTGTGGGCCACACATGAATGGGCATCTACTGGCTAAGAAGATAATGAGAATACGATATTTTTGACTTACCATGGAGCATGACTGTGTAGATTTTGTTGGAAAGTGTGTTAAGTGTCAAATGCTTGGTGATGTTATACGTACTCCTCCTACAGAATTGCACAGTATGACTGTTCCATGGCCATGTTCGATCTGGGGAATGGATGTGATCGGAACTATTGATCCTCCTGCTTCAAATGGGCATCGATTCATCTTAGTGGCGATTGAATATTTCACCAAGTGAGTTGAGACCGCGTCCTATAAGCATGTGACTAAGAAAATGGTGTTAGATTTCTTGAAAAATAATATCATCTGTCGTTTTGGGGTACCAGAGACATTGATCACCGACAATGCCAAGAACCTCAACAATAATATGGTGGATGGATTATGTGAACAGTTCAAGGTCAGACATCGAAATTTCGCCATTTATAGGCCTCAGATGAATGGAATCATCGAAGCCGCAAATAAGAATTTGAAGAAAATCATTCGTAAGATGACTGAAGCACACCGAGATTGGCATGAGAAGCCGCCTTATGCATTGATGGCGTATAGAACTACTATCAGGACTTCTACCGGAGCAACTCCTTACTCTCTTATGTATGGAATGGAAGCAGTATTACCTGCAAAAGTTGAAATTCCTTCCTTACGCATTTTAATGAAAGTTCAGATAGAAGATGCTGAATGGGTCAGGGAACGCTATGAACAGTTGTTTCCAATTGATGAAAAGATATTGAATGCCGTCTGTCATGGGCCATGTTATCAGCAACGAATGGCTCGGGCTTACAACAAAAAAGTTAAGCCCCATTTGTTTGAAATTGGAGATAAGGTCTTGAAACGGATTCTTCCAATGCAAGAGGCTAAAGGGAAGTTTGCTCCCAATTGGCAAGGACTATTCATTGTTAAAAAAGTGATATCCGGAGAAGCGCTTATTCTTATGGAATGAACGGTCAAGTTTTTCTCCAACCAATCAATGCAGACATGTGCAAAAAGTTTTTCATTTGATTATAAAAAATTTTTCTTTAAAAATATTGCAAGAGATGGATTTAGGGCATACTTCCTCTCATTTTTCCATTTCGATATCCTATCCCTAATTTTTTCCTTTTGAATTTTCATAACCATCTTCCTTTTTCGCTTGGCAGTCTCTTAAGATCACTAATCCCATACTAGGGCAATTTTGTTTAAAAAAAAGAGAAAAGAAAAGAGAAGAAAAAAAAAAGAAAAAGAAAATAGAGAAGTTCGGTCAGAATTAAACTTGGGCAAAATTTTATCTCTTCCAACCCTAGACCGAAGCAAGTTTCTGAAGGAATGCTATCTCAAATGATTGCAAACTCATCATATGATCCACTGTCAAGCCTTTCAAGCCTTAACCTTTCCTTTACTATTCTCTCCGATCCTAATCACAAAAGCCAAAATGGCCGACTTTCATCTTTTGCAGTATTTTTGAAAAAAAAATTTTCTTAATCAACTGGAAAATGATGTAAATGCAACTTTTCTGAAATATTTCAAAGATGATTGTCTCACTGATGCCACACATTCTCAAAATATGACTGGATTGATACAGTTGGGATTAAAATTGTTTTGTCTATATTTCAAGGTGAAAACCTGAAAGGGTACCTTCTAAAAAAAAAGTGGAAAAAGAAGAAGAAGAAAAATAAAAAAAAAAGAAAACAAAAAAAGAAAAAAAAAGAGAGAAAAAAGAAAAAGGGTGGGGATAACTTTAGTGAAAACCCGAAAGGGCGCTGAGGTAGATGGAGCATTTTTTCTTCATCAAAGGTCGTCCTCTAAATATCTATCCAATTTTTGATCCTTGGACTCATGTTCATAAGTTCAACAATTTTGTTTTACTTTTCTATTTACTATTTTATTTATTTATTATGTATCATTGTTTATTTCATATCAACATTATTACATGATAAATAATACATTTTTTCAATTATTTATATTTATTGGGTCTCATTCAAAAGACAATCCCCTATAATTTATCCCAAAGGAGTCATGAAATTGAAAGTCCTATGATAATATAATAAAGTATGGTCAATTGACATTTGACAGTTGCAAAGATTCTGAAGGGGTTGTTGACTGAACCTAAGGGAGCGATTTATCAATATTGAAACTCATGTTTACATGGTTCTCAAGACAAAGGGATCACATGATGGTGGCAGTGTTTTCATCACAGTTGCTTCTTTTCCTTTGTTCCTTTTTGCAGGAAAAATTACGTGACACAATACTGATTTAGTTGAGTATGATTCACACTGGGGCAAATGGTAAAAGAATTGAGCTCCAAGTTTTGCTGTACATTTTTGAAGAAAGAAAAATCATTATTCCCTTTCTTTTAAAGTTCGAAAAATCAAGAAAAGTTGTAAGTCCACCAAGTAAGTTTGTCTTGATTTATTACCTTTTGAACAACATGCATTCTGATATTTCAGTTCGATAGCATAGAACTTGTGTTTTCAATTCTTCCGCTAGTTATTTGAGCTCGAGTTTAATCCCACCCATTATCTGGGTTTCAAGCATATTTTCATTCTCTTGACAGGCATTTGGATTTGGATTCAGTCCTATTGAACATTCCAGATCAAAAAAAAATCAAATTTAATTTCCTGTTGGTGATAGATCAAATTTAATTTTCTGTTGGTGAGTCTCAGCGTCCGCCGCGTACCCTTCTACCCCCCTTTTTGACAGATCAAAAGATCAAATTTAATTTTCTGTTGGTGAGTCTCAACGTTTACCGCGCACCCTTCTACCTCCCTTCTTGATAGATCAAATTTAATTTTCTGTTGGTGAGTCTCAGTGTCCGCCGCGCACCCTTCTACCTCCTTTCTTGATAGATCAAATTTAATTTTCTGTTGGTGAGTCTCAGCGTCCGCCGCGCACCCTTCTGGCCCCTTCTTGGAGCGTAATCGCGTCCCTCCGCTCATCTTTTTCTAGTTATGACAAGTTACTTTTCTTGACTGTTTTGATTGCTTTCTCATTCATTTTGTGTTTCATGTTTAGAAGTTCTGAGAACTCAGACTGCTTTGACTTTGCAAAGATCACAGATGGTCAATGCACTTGTTTTATTGTTGTTCACTGGTATTCGAACTGCGTTTAACCTGATTCCCTTGGCGGGATACGTAGGTTTCGACTTTGCAAAGATCACAGATGGTCAATGCACTTGTTTTATTGTTGTTCACTGATATTCGAACTCCGTTTGACCTGATTCCCATGGCGGGATATGTAGGCAACTCTACATGAGTTCGGTCACGTGTTTTGCAACATTATTGCATCATTTTTGCCCAATAATTATAGCCAAATGTTGGCTTTTTATTTTAACTCAGATGCAGTTAGAAGAGACAGGTAAGCAATTTGGTGTCTACGTCTTTATCTTGAGTTTCTTTGAAACTCTAGACAAAGAGGGGCAAACTGTAGACACCAAATTTTTGTCAAATTTTGTTAAATTTTATGTTTTCTTGAATATTTTCTATTTGATGAGTCATTTATTTTCTTGTATTTTTAAGTATATTTTGTCTCATTTTTGTAGGTTTATATAAAAAAAAGAAATAAAGAGAAACCATGCTTTGAAAAAAAAAAAAAAAAAACCCATTTGACAAAAATCTCTGGGCTCTATCCTTGGCCTTGACTGACAAAAAAAACAAATCCCCACTTTTTCTCCCAATAGAATCTCTTCGCCGCTCCTAACACAAAAAGAGGACAAAACAAAAGAAAGAGATCTTCCTCACTCTCTCGGCCATATCCCTCTTTTCGCTCACTTCACACAAGAGACCCTACACACACTCCCAACCAAACACTCCAACACTTCCTCAATTGACTCTCTCGGCTATTTTCTTTGTTTCTCCCAATAGAAAAGACACCATCAGACAACAAGAAGGACCCTCCACTTCCCAAAACTCTCTCTCGGCCATTTTACTCCCAAAGATTCCCAACGCAACCCGCACAAGTTCTTCAACAAGTCTACACCACTAGGATTCAAAGGCAACTAAGCTAGTGAGGTATTCTTCTCATTGTCTCTCACGTAGTTAATATTTTGCTCTCCTTTCTTATTTTTTATTTTTATTTTTATTTTTCGTTTCGTTTGTGATAATGTCTATATTGATTGTTGGTAATAATTTTTGGAATTCAAATCTGTCTAAGTTTCATGAATCATGTAAATTTAAGTTATGTCTTGTTTGTGTTTGATAAAATGCCAACATAAAAAAAAAAGAACCAAGTTGGTGAATTTTTTGTGCATAGCCTCGTTAAAACAGATGACCATTAGTAAGCACAAGGCCTGAAAATGTTTGGTTATCCAAAATTTTGGATTTTTGAGCCTTAAAAGCATTAGAATATTTTTCTTCATTTAAGGGCTGTTTTGCTTTATTTTAGCCTTTTTATGTTGTTTTCTTGTCAAAATAAAATCATATTTGTATTGTAATAGTTGTAAGGAGTGTTATAGTATAAATTTTATAATTTTTAATGGTGATTATAGTGTTTTAACAAATGAAAAACTAGACTGTCTTTTGGCATTTTGGCCACCTTCAAGTCATCTTTTGTAAAAACTAACTCCGGAAATGGAATCTACGCGAAAAATGGAGTGGGAATGTATTTTGACAATTTTTTGCGACCGGAAAATTCGCTGGCGACGGCCACTAACTGAAGCTTCTTCAGCTAGCCGAAGAAGAAGAGAAGGAAACGGCTGGGAAGTGGAGGAAGAAGGAAGAAAAGAAAAGAAGGAAAGAAAAGAAAGAAAAAGAATGGTTGGGTTAATAATTTTTTCTGGTGGGTTTTTAGTTGGATTTTTTACTTGGGTTTTGGTTATTTTTTTTGGGTTTTACGCATGGGTTTGGGAGTTGAAACCCATGCATTTCGGTTGGGTTTGTTTGACAAAAACCGATGGGCTAGCCCGTCTCTTGTTCTCGAGGCTTTCCAGTGGGCTTGGGAATCCTGGCCCAAAGAAATGAGAAAAATGGCCCAGTGGCCTGATTTGTTAAGGAATAAGAAAATATTTTTACATATCAGTCCCTGTACTTTCAAGTATTTTCACTATAGCCAGAATATTTTAAATTTTTTTAATTTGGTCCTTAAATTAATTGCACATTGGTCCCTGAGTTTTATCTTTTATTTAATTTTGACCCTTAAACTTTAAAAATATAATTTTTAATCCCAAAAGTTTTTAATTTTTGCAATTTAGTCCCTAGTGAATTTTGACTCTTTTTATTATGATTATTTCTTTTCTTTAATAGTTAATTATGTTACTTTTGGATATATTTAACTTGTAATTATTAGATGTTCTTAAGTTTCTTTATATTTGACATATTAGTGTGAATTTAGTACTTTTATTATTATTTTTTTTCAATTAAATTGGTACAATGATTCTTTTGTTCATTTTGAGTATAAATAGGGCAATTTGACTCCATTTAGTTACCACTTCAAAAGGAAGGTACCCCCACTATTATTTAAATGTCAATTACGTGCTTTTATGTGCTCCTACGTGTTCCTATGTGTTTATATATTTTTATATGCTTTATTTATTTGATTTAAATGTTCATTCAAAATTTTCTTATATTTGTTTAATTATTTTTTATAATTATTTGAGAGGCATTTAAATACCTCAAAAATGTAATAGATAGGATAACTAAATTTATTTAGTATACTTTCCCCATTTAGATTGTAGTTAGACTCCCCGCTGTAATAGGTAGGTTGTGTGTTTATGTGGCTTATGTGTTATATGATTTATCCGTTTTCCTTAGGATTTTTGCATCTAGATATTATACTTACGTGTTACGTGCTACGTGCTCTTATGTGTTTATTTGTTTTAATTTATGCCTATTTGTCTTATTATGTGTTATTAATGCGTGACGTTACCACACTAGTCCAATGCTAGTTGTGGCTTTTTTCCCTCCACTTACTTGCTAGTCCAACGCTAGTAAGGATTTTTAGAAATGAACTAGTCCAACGCTAGACCCTTAGATTGTTCATGCGTTAGATTCATCTTTGTGTGATATTCATTACATTTTCATGCATATTTTTATTTTTAGGATCTTTTATCATTTGCATGATATTTCCTATTATATTAATCCTCTATCCCCTACCCTCTATATCTGTTAATCAAATCATTTAGAATTGTATCTCATTTAAGAAATTGTAGAATAAGTTAGTTCATTTGCTTGCTCATATTAGGAGAATTATTCTTTGAACATGGGTATGGGTCATTATAACTCTTTAGTTTAAATACCCATTAATCCCTGTATAAGAAAGTTATGTCATGAGTTTTTGTCTCCCGTACCCATTATGTTGCATTCCTATTCTTTGGCCACTTATATCTAGATACATAATTTAAGTTTCTTTTTGTTTCTTTGAATTTCATTCATGCATGCTCGTGACCCCTTCAAGAAATTATTTTGGCTTTCGCAATCAATGTGATTGGTATTAATTATACCCTTGAATGGACATTTTGTTCCTCTCGATATTTTATAAATTTAGATTTGCATTCATGTAGGAAACATCCAAATGTGATAAAATTAAGGGTTAGATTAGGAAAATTTTGACTAAACCTCGCAACTAACTTAGACTAGGTTGAAAGGGTGCCTTAGGTTTGAGTTAATCGAACCTTTGTCTTCCTTTTTTTCAACCGTGACTCCCGAACTCATTTTCTCTTGTTTTTCAAAGATCTGGAGTTGTCGAAAAGGGTTTTATTTTATTTTATTTTTGTTAAAAAAATACTTTTGGGTGACTTGGTACACCAAAACTCAATACCAAGTGGCGACTCCTCTTTTTTCTTAAAAACCCTTTTAGACTAAATTTTGGACCCAAATTGTCGCATTCTTTAAAGTCTCATTCTAGGTCCTTTTTCACTTATTTTTAAATAAATCACATCTTTTTGTAAATACTTTTTCCATCGCGAATAATGGGGCGCGACATTATGCTTACCTAATTTTTCTTTTAATCTACTCTTAGTCAGTAAAATTACAAAAACTCTCAAGTGCTCTGTCTCATTCTTTCCTGAATATTGTGTTTTTCAGGATCTTATGACGGGAAAGATTATTGGTAAAGGACGTGAGTCTGGCGGCCTGTATATACTTGAAACCCCTTCGATGAAAATGTCGAAACCTGTTGCATGTTCCTCCACCTTGACTCCACTTGAAATTCACTGTCGTTTGGGTCATCCATCTCTACCCACCTTGAAGAAGTTGTTTCCAAATTTTTAGAATTTATCCCATTTAAATTGTGAATCATGCCAATTTGTCAAACATCATCGTTTGCCTTACTTGTCTAGAGTCAATAAATGGGCTATATCCCCCTTTGAATTAATGCACTCTGATATATGGGACCCTTGTCCAATAGTATCTAAGTCTAGTTTTAAGTATTTTGCCACCTTTGTTGATGACTACTCTCGTGTTACTTGGTTATATTTAATGAGAAGTCGTTCAGATTTTCTTAGTATCTTCTATTCCTTTTGTACTGAAATAAAAATACAATTTAATGTGCTTGTTGTTGATGACTACTCTCGTGTTACTTGGTTATATTTAATGAGAAGTCGTTCAGATTTTCTTAGTATCTTCTGTTCCTTTTGTACTGAAATAAAAATACAATTTAATGTGCTTGTCCGCATTTTGCAAAGTGATAATGCAAAACAGTACTTTTCTAAATCCTTTAATTCATATATGTCAAAAAATGATCTTTCACTAATCTTCATATCCTGATATACCACTACAAAATGGTGTCTCTGAAAGAAAAAATAGGCACTTATTAGAAGTTGCTAGAGCCCTTCTATTTCACATGAAAGTTCCTAAGCAATTTTGCACAGATGTTATTTCAAGAGTCTGTTTCTTAATTAATCACATGACATCTTCTGCGCTTGCTGATAAGATTCCTTATTCAATTTTGTTTCCAACCCAATCTTTATTCTTCATTAAGCCACGTATATTGGGTGTACTTGTTTTGTTCGTGATACCCATCCTCAGATGTCTAAATTAGATCTCAAATCTCTCAAATGTGTGTTTTTGGGTTATTCACGTCTTCAAAAAGGGTATAGATGTTATTCTCCAATTTTAGATCGTTATTTAGTCTCTACTAATGTTACATTTTTTGAGACACATCTATTTTTTCTTGAGTCTAATGTCTACAATAGTAAGGGGGAGGAAGATGATATTCTAGTCTACACTGTTACAATAATTGTTCCTACAAGACCACCAATCACTCAAGTGTATTCTCGTCATCATCAATACATAGACTCACATCCTCCACCACCTTCTCCGTCTACAGATCCGAGTCTTAATCCACCACTTCTTCAGTCTCCAGATTCCAATTTTGATTTGCCTACTGTTTTAAGAAAAGGTAAAAGACAGTGCACTTACCCATTTGATTATTTGCTTTATATGACCATTTGTCTCCCTCCTTGCGTTGTTTTACTATTTCTTTAGATTCAATATCTCTTTCTCAACACTTACTGAGACTTTGAAACATCCTGGTTGGTGGGCTGCTATGGAGGAAGAAATGATGACTCTAAACAATAATGGTACGTTGGACTTGGTTCATCTACCAACATGTAAGAAACCTATTAGTTGTAAATGGGTGTTTGCTGTTAAAGTCAATCCTGATGGTTCTGTTGCTCACCTCAAAGCTCTTCTTGTTGCAAAATAGTATGTTCAGACATATGAGGTGGATTACTCAGACATGTTTTCTCCCGTAGTGAAACTCACCTCTGTTCGATTATTTATTTTCCTTGCTGCTACTAATAATTGATTTTTGTACCAGTTAGATGTTAAGAATGCATTCCTTCATGGATATTTGCAAGAGAATTTATATGGAGCAACCACCTGGATTTGTTGCTCAGGAGGAGTCTGGTAAGGTTTGTAGAGTTCGAAAGTCATTATATAGCTTAAATCAGAGTTCTCATGCTTGATTTGGGAGATTCAGTGAGGTGGTTCAAGAGCTTGACATGAAAAAGTGTAATTCTGATCATTCTGTCTTTTATCAACAATCTGAAGTTGGTATTATTCTATTAGTTGTTTATGTTGATGATATTATTATTACTGGCAGTAACAATGCAGGTATTGCAGCTCTTAAAAATTTTCTTCAATCGCGTTTTCAGACAAAAGATTTGGGTATGTTGAAATAGTTTTTAGACATTGAGATTATAAGGTGTAAACAAAGTATTTTCTTATGCCAAAGGAAGTATGTCTTTGATCTTTTGAAAGCAACAGGAAAGTTAGGTGCTAAACCTTGTAGTGCACCAATGATCCCCAACATGCAACTTACAGTAGATGATGGGGAGTTATTCTTAGATCTTGAAATGTACCGAAGATTAGTAGAAAAGTTGAATTATCTTATTGTGACTCGTTCGAACATTGCATATTCTGTTAGTATTGTGAGTCAATTTATGTCCTCACTAAGAACCACCGATTGGACAATTTTAGAGCAAATCTTATATTACCTTAAAGGAACTCCATGACGTGGTATACTATATGGTATTCATAGTCATTCTCATGTTGAATGCTTCTCAGATGCAGATTGGACAGGTTCTAACATTGATCAAAGATCTACAACTGGATATTGTGTTTTCGTTTGAGGTAATTTGGTATCATGGAAAAGTAAGAAACAAAATGTAGTATCTCGCTCTAGTGCAAAGTCTGAATACCGGTCTATGGTACAATCCACTTGCGAACTTATATGATACATCCATTATTGTGTGAGGTGGGAATCAATAATTCATTTTCAATGAAATTATAGTGTAACAATCAAGCTGCCCTTCATATAGCATCAAATCCAGTTTTTCATGATAGAACAAAGCATATCGAAATTGATTGCCATTTTGTTCGTGAAAAAATTCAGCAAAATCTGATCTCAACCAGTCATGTGAGAACTGGAGAGCAGTTAACTGATATTTTCACTAAACCTCTAAATGGTTCAAGAATTGATTATATTTGTGGTAAATTGGGCATGATTAACATCTATACTCCATCTTGAGGGGGAGTGTTGAAGATATGTGATCTGATATTATAGAAATCATAAATATATGATTTGATTGATATTGTAGATATTAGAAAAGATTTGATTTGATTTGATTTGATTTGTTTTGATTATAGTATCAGATATTAATTAGGTAATAGATTGATTTAGATTAACATGATTTTAGGATCTAAATTAGGTTACACTTGTGTATATATATGTGCATTGTGTAATCCAAAAGAATAATAAAGAAGAGTGTTTTCTCTCCTTTTTTTAGTTTTCAGAAACAATGATCGATCAAGAGTTGTTAGGCAAAAATAACAGAGTGGATGATGGTGCCACACGAGTGAAATCTACCAAGAATCAGAAAGCGATGGAAAGATATATTGAACGGGTTGACAAGGCAAGGCATGCAAGAGTGGTTCACGTATTAGGGGAACATGATGTTGTTGCTGCCAAGGGAGCTAGTACAGGAAAGAGATTTCATGATAAACTATGCTTACAATTTCTTGAAGAGAAGTCTGAGGCAAAGCAATAAGGTCTATGATATCCCTCACAAACGAATGCTTCAAGTTGGGATGACATTACATATGAGCGATAAAATAAGAGGAAGGATTGCAGTTGTGCAAGTCAATACTAGCTCATAAAGCGTAAGCTTCAGCTCTACCTTAAACAGTAGTATTACCATTAATTCTATATCTCGTTCCTCCTTTCCTTCTAAATGCATTTGTGATGCTAACATTTTATAGCCTATTCTGTTCTATTCTAAAGGGAGGGGGAACCTAGCCGATAGAAACCACCGTCGAAGGAAGTCATTGAAAGTAGCAAGCCACATATAGTGGTTGATAAGAAGCAAAGTTTGGTCTCTTGACCTCCCACTCCCACCAAGACTTTACCAATAGCCCAAGTGGCTGTTGGCTAAAATCTTGAGTTGTTTCCTACCTTGTTATATGCCTATTTTAAGTTTATATGGTACAGCTTATGGTGTGGTTGAGTAATAGATTTTTAAGGTAATTGCAAGAACATGTTTGTGATTTGATACTTCCAAGTGAAGATTAATCGGAATAGACGACCATTAAGACAGGCGAGGGATTTTGAATCAATCCTTTGGTTCATTAGATTTTCTTTTCGATAATACCATCATTATAGGCTTTAGAACTTTGTTGTTCTTCAACCATAATTCCTAGAAAATAAAAAGCGAAAAGATCACACATTGACTTTTGCTCTGTGAACAAAGATTTAATCAGCCTAGTATTAGTGTGATGCATTAGTCTATCATAACAATCTAGTTTCTCTAATTTACAAAATAATCCTACGCATGTATATCCCCTCAGCCAGAATCTTTAGCCCCGCTCCCAACTTCCCATCTTTCAAAATGGTATTTACTGGTAACAACATAAGCTAAACCATGCAATTAGCACAGGACTCAAATTTCAGTTCTCAAAGGTAACCAAAACCAGATCCCCTCTTCAGAATCCATTTTCCGTAAAAAGATAGGAAGGAAACCTTTTCATAATCTGGACAGCTTCCATCAGCAACCATTTCAGAGAAAAATTGGAGATGCTAACCATTTCTTAGAAGTTTCATTCTCCGTGCGTCAGATTATTCACTCAGCCACTCAGGAGCTCAAGCACAAGTGATCTGAGGATCCAATGTATCCTTCCACAGACGATGCCTCACCATCAAATCACAATTCTCCTCTCGTAGAGGAATATTATAAACTTTACCCGAAGAAATCAGCTCAGCAGGAACTATCGTGGTTGGTTACAACTGACTTCCATGGAAATATCTCTCTTGGTTCTTCGGAAATAGAGACAATGTGCAATTGCCAAAGAGCAACCACATTAGTCTCATTATATCAACCTTCAGAAGCCTGAAAGGCAGTTGCACTTCCTGGACGTATTCTGTTTGGCAAGGGTCTAGCTATAAGACCATCAGTAACCCATCCTGCTACTTCACTGTCACTTTTGACATGGTTATATTCCCATCGCACGTAATCTAGAGACATATGTAGTTTACCCCCTGGTTTGCAGTCATCAGATGCACTGCTTGACTTTATCCCCGCATTATTTTCTAACCAGTACAAATAACTAACTTGAAACATTGACTTCAGCATATCTTGTGGTGAACAGCTCTCTTTCAGTACTACCTGATCAAGGACCACATATAGAAGAGCATCAGGACAGAAAGTAGTAGTGAATTAGAACCATTTGACAGCAGCTAACAAGCCTAAAGGGTCAACCAAGAAGTAAAGCATCAAGCAGTCTCCAAGCCAATTGAATACGTCTAGGCACTTTGTACAAGATTGAATATACTCTGAACAGCCAAAGAGCTTCTGACAATGTGCAGTATTGACACAAAACACAACTCTAGCACTGACTAAACATATACACAGGACTCCCAACTTTTACCACCTCATTCAAAATGATACAGTTCCTCACAACATTAGCTGTGTGATGAACAAAGTCTCAAAGAATGTTGACAATGAAAATGAAGCAGTAAAAGATATCAAAAATTGAGCACATCCATCATTCAACTTTTGGCAGAATAAGCAAATTGAACCAGAAATTATGTAGACTAATGACTGAATAAAGGTAAACCGATCTCCCTTAAATTCAACTTTCCACAAAGATCTTCAATCCAACTTTTCAATACATGGAACCTCACCTCCTATTAAGCATTCTTTTGTCCTAGATTTTTAACAAAAGTATCTGCATCTGACAGTCATAGAACCTCCCCTCTTATTCTTCCTAAGGAAAACTTCGGAATTACAAGAGCTTTCAAAGTTCAGCAGCTTTCTAACAGTGTTCTTTGAGGTTTATATTCTGTCTTATGAAACTGTCCCAGCGATAAAAGTCCAAATTTAGAACTTCAGGAAGCTGCCTTTGGTGATGTTATCCTCACCACCTTTAGTAATACCACTCCCTCTCCAACACTTGTCGTGTCAAAGCCACCTCAATCAGTCAACACTAATAATTCTCCAGGCTGCTAATGACCTGTCAAATGGACAATTGTTTTCATACCTTCTCCATCATTAAATGTCATTAAACTCCCTTCATTAACAGCTAGACCAAGGAATTCCAAAATGAAAATAGAAACTGTTTCAGGGGATGGAAGTAACTACAACTAAAGCACTGTTTGAGAAATGTGGATTTATCCTATCACAGTCGCAGGTAGGTTCAAAAAATGTCATGTAGCACAAAAAACCAGAAAGTATAAAAGTCAAATATCTTTAGATTGAAGAATTAATGGAAGAAAGAGCAATAAAACAAGGACAACAAACTATACACCTAAGAAGAAAACTACACTGCATTTCGCTTACACAAAATCTTCCTTCATGTTCAGTCAGAATGTAGCCTTCGTCTTTGTATAAAGCAAACAAAGCATTTGCGTCCTCTCTATTCCTAACAACATCAGAGAGCTTAGAACCCAGCTGCAAACGGTGCTCAATATGAGCAGCTGCTTCCTTTGCTTCGACGGACAGTATTTCCATTTGTACCTGTACAGAGTAGACAAGAATAAAACGAATTAAGATATGTAAATCCTGTATTTCCAGCCACAGCCAACATGATATATGGCAACATTAAAGAGATCAAATCTTGTCCAGAAGAAGAGTGAACATCAATGGTTGCACAGTCTGACATATCAATAAGATCCTAGAGTGGTTTTCCAATTCAAATGTAGATCTATTTCAAATCATTTCTTTTCATTTTAGACTATTGCAAAAGCAGCATACAAAGGAAGACAGAAGTAGAAAATCTACAATGGTAAGACTGGTGTTGCTCCTCTACAACCAGGAGACCAGAATACCAAAACGAATGATCCTAGTAAACGATAACAAGTTTAGACCATAGATTTATACATTATGAAACTAACCAGTAAGGTAACCACCTACTATTTGGGGCTAAAGCTTGTTCTTAGTGTCCTAGAAACAGCTTAGTGTACCCCTTTTAAATGTCAAAATTTGTTTTGCAGTGCTATGCTTTGCCTTTACTTCTGCTTTTAGCTTATGTTACGCTGAAACACGATAATGAAGAAGCAGCCTTCAAGATTCTTCTCAAAACAGCATTTAGCTTCTCAAAACTTCTAATGCTTATATATGCTTTCATTTAAATCTGAAGAAAAGGAGAAGAGGCTGTAATGTCACAATGCCAAACTAATACACATAATCAGTTTATCTAGTATCTCTTGCTGTCAATATTCTTGCAATCATTCATCCACTTTTACTTATAGCATTCATGATAAGGGACAGGAAAAGATAACCATTATGGAGATCACATAAACCAAATATATACACCAATAGCATAAAAAAAATCAATTGCAACTTACGCTATCTGCAGGCTTTGTATTTAGAATTGGAACAGCAGGAAAAAGCGGCTCCTCATCGTTGACCTCTTTAACTGAAGGAACTAGACCACTGAGCAGATATTCACTGAAGACCAAACCTGTGGAGCAAAATCGGACAATAATGGAAACAAGTCAAAGAAATCCTTTAATTTGTAGGAAAATGAATACAATAATGTGATACTCATTTGAAAACAAAACCTATAAAATGAAATAAAATTCTGAAATTAATGTAATAAGTTGCAAGCCATGGAAAAAAAAAATCTTCAGGCTAGTATGTTTGGTTTTTTATGCGAAATGAAATTGGAATTGTGTACTAAAGAAACTCTCTTAATTACTGTGTAACACAATCCCAATTCCAGTCCAATTTGAACTCCCAAAAAGTACCGGAATACAAAGAATATAAATCAAGAATTCTACCCTTGCTTTCAAGAAAGGATTGTCTTGGATATTGCAACCTTTTTTTCTGTGTTAAATACTTATTTTGGTTAATCCACTTCCAATGCATGGATCACCTGATCTGGTCTGTCACTTTCTTCTTTTCAAAGCAACTCCACTTAAAGTGGTCAGGCCCAGGTGAGCAGGTGGAGAATCAAGAATTGTAAGTTTTCAAGAGGCTTTTTTTTTTTTTTAAATCTGCTGTAGATAAACATGGTGGATCATTTATAACCATGCCATTCTTGTGACAACCGTAATTTACTTCATGTAGTATTTTATTTAGTGCAAGAGTTTCATTTTGGACATTCCATATGCTTCTTACCTATGCAATCATTTCATGGTGGGAAATATAAGTGTACAATACTGAAATCGACTACAAGCAGACTTTTATCATGCTATAAATAGGTATAACTCAACACTGCTACAATTCCCAAACCCACAGGATGACATGACGTGTATAACTACAATTTCAATGTTAACCATGTTCCTACTTTAACCCTTCATTATTGTAACAAATCCTCCACAGTTAGGAATTATACTTCACAAACCATCCTAAATTATATCGGCACAATAACTTACCAAATAAATATTTGTAGTAGGATCCCAATACTAGATAATAGATGGAGTGCAAATGTAAAGCCAATTTAAACATCATCAAACTCTACACACACGGTCTTTCAAATGGATATAGAACAAATAATAACAGCCATGCAAAACCAATTAGTAAAGAGTAAAACTTATATATAGTGACAATATATACACCATCACCGTTGGATCCATGACACATCTACAAAAGTTGGATTTCATATTCAAAATTTGCATAGTTGTCATTCATCCAAGGTTAACAGTGTATACACTGTCAGTGTAGGAAAAATTAATCCATTAGTTAATCTATCTCAATAGGGGCAGAAAAGTACTTGCACGGTATGGGTTGAAAGTCCTCAATTGTATGGACTGATATGATTTCAGATTGCAGAACATGTGGACCCATGTTACGACACCAAAAGTAGCAAGAGCCAGAGGGGTAGAAGATTGAATGCAGTTAGCTACGGCTATGCCAAGCAGAATTCCAACAGATTTGCTCACCATTCCCTGAGCTTCTCCCTTTGCTATTACCTACATCAATTATTCCATTAGAAGACTATTGCTCGTAGGATAACTAGCAAGCAGGTAGTCAACATATCATTGGAAATGAAATACTCAAAATCCATATGGTCCTAGAGAAGCTTCTTACTTCCCAAAACCTAAGCAAGCAAATTCTTGAATATAAGTCTTACCAAGAAAAGCTTACCTCAGCAAAATTTCTCTGAGCTGCAAAGCCAGCATAGAAACAGCTTCTTGTTGCAGCCTGTCAGTTCAAAGAGTTTCTTGTTTTAGCAAGCAACCATGTACTATATACGTTGCATTCAATAAGACATTTAAAAATAAGGCAGCACTTGTTGGATCCAACAGCTTCAAGTGGAATGCATATTCTAGCCTGAAGAAGTTTCCTACCCCATGCTCATTCTCATTTCATGGTTTGTCAATTTAAATCAAAAAGAAAATTCTCATTATACTTTAGTGGTTGGTCAATTTCATGTTTGATAAAAATATTATCATACATCAGTTTGGCATAAACATAAATGAATTTGATATGAACACCCACATTTACCGCTAATAATGTTAAATGAATCACAACACACTAAAAACATAAATGAATTTGATATGAACACCCACATTTACCGATAATAATGTTAAATGAATCACAACACACTATTCTCCAGCTTACAACAACTAGTAACATCTGTGGGCTTGCAGCAAAGTGAAGTGAGAAAAAATCAGAGCATTTGAGGGCAAGTTAGAGGCATCCAGTTTTTTTCTTTCTAGTTAAAGTAGGAATCTACCTTAAGCCCCGGTGCAGACTATGTAGTCTAGGACTTAGTAATAATCAGCTTTCCTAAATCTAATTAATCATAACAAACACAGCAAAATGACAACAAAGTCGGAATGGCTGTTCCAGCCAGCATACTAAACGAGTAGAAAATGCTTACCAGGATAAAATATGCCATTGGCTACAAGAATACTTGAGCTCACCTGGATAAGTGCAGCTGCAGATCTTCCTGCTCCAGCAACAGCACCAATGGGAACAAAAAGATGTGCAAATGCAGGAGTCAATATCTCCAATCCAAAAGCTGCATTTTCCAAGAGGTCTGCAAACAACCTCCAGCCCTTCGGATTGACATCAAAATGCCTCCCATAATTTGAAAATAGTATCTTGCTGAGGTACCCAATTCCATCCTTGAGCACCCAATTCACAGCCGCTGCAGTTGGAATGGCTCCTTTACCCAATCCAACAGCATAAAGCAAGGCCTAGTATTTAAATTACAGCATAAGCTTTAAAAGTCCAGTCAAAGGCTTAAAAAAACCCATTTTGAGGGATAAAGTATATGTCCGAATTGTCATCCATGTATGGCAGGCTTCACATAATTTGACAGTCACGCACCGAATGAATATGCAATGACATACAAAATTTATAAGTCTGACAGGAAAGTTAGCAAAGTTGGTTCCTCAAATCTACTGTTAGTTCCTTAATTCTACTGTTAGTGTCAATTTAGCCTCTAATATTACAAAAGTGGTAAAGCCTCGAGTTTTCATTCCTTCGATACATTTAAGTCAAAACTTGATTAAGCCAGTATTCATGAACAACACTAATCAATGTGCTTAGAGGTATCTCTGTCATCTGTAGAAGGGAAGGAAATGTAGGTGCATAATTGCATACTCGTATTCCTCGTATAACCCAATAAAGCATGATGGACAGAAATCCAAAAAGTGGTTCAAAAACCCAAAAACATAAATGTCAGACTCTCACATGAAGGATCATTTTTCCACGCCTATAGTCTTTGCCAAAGAATGAACATTTCTCCAATTGACAGATTATAGCACACTCAATGTGCACGTGCTCTCTCCAGCTATTACTGAATGCTCTATTAGCTTTTCGTCTAAGAGTCTTGTATTATCACAATTAAACTTTAGCATTCAATGTCCCACTTGTAACTACACCTAGTTTTGATTCTGTTCTTATTCATTTAGCTTTAGAGAACTACCATATCCTAACAAATATTCCAATACAAAATGCAACGCTATAGCAGCAAAGACAAAACGAAAACAAGATCACGAAAATGCAAGAAAAAGAGCCTTACTTGAGTGGCCAGAACCCCACTTATTTGGGCAGCAACACCTTGAACTCCTCTCCAAAGTGAATACTCCAAATAATCACTTGTAACACTCTCTGGGAACCCTTCTGGCAACAGCAAATTCGTCACCAAATCCTTGCACTGAACCCACAAATTTCCCATTGAAATCCTATCCCCTTTCTCCCACCAGCATCTCCAAAATGACCAAATAGTTTTAGGACCAATAAACTCATCCTTTGCATAATCTGGCACCAACCCAATTTTCTTCCCACCCCTGATTTCAAAAACTACTATATCTTCTCCTCCTTTTTCTTTCTCAGCTGTTTTTGCTTCTGCTAACGAGGCTAAAGAAAAGCAATAACTAATTGAAGCTGATGCAGATATCAAGAACAGAAACAATGTCCTTAAATTCAAGTTAGTAACAAAAATGTCATCTTGATTGGCTAAACTACGAGAAAAAAGGCAGAGGAATAATGGGTTTTTGTCAAAATTGAAAAAACTATTCCAATCATCATTATCTCCATTACCACCACGTCCCCCACCACTTCCGCCGCCTGAACTATTGTTGTTGTTGTTGTAGGAGGAAGAGAAGATTTTGGGCAGGGGAAAAGTGGGGTTTTGATGAGGTTTAGAGGGTTGGGGAGAGCGAGAGAAGAGGTGGAGAAAGAAGGGTTTAGTATGTGGTGGCTGAGAAGGGTTGAGAGAGGCAGAGAAGACAGGGAAGGCTTTGGTGGTGGTGATGGTGATGGTGACGGCGGTTGTCGTGGCGGACGGTCGTGGGGAGAGGCAGAAAGGGTTGCAGGCGCAGCCCATTTCCACGAGGCGTACGTTGATCAACTGTACTCTAGCCGCGGGGTTTTGAACTTGGAAAATGCCCAAGCCAAACCTACAAATATAACTCCCTTAGTTTTAGGGTAAAATTATTTACACCCCTGAGTTTTTGAAAAGTGGCATATATACCCCTTGGAAGGGGAGTGGTAACGAAATGTGAGAATTATTGAATTACCAACCGATTTCCAATTAAATTTGGAAATTTGAAATTGGTGAATCTAAATTCTGTTGGTCATATATACTCCCTTTGTCCCATAAAATTCATCGCTTTTTCGGGAAATCAACTTAATAAGAATAAAGTGAAGAATGGATTGAATGATTTTGGAGGAGAAAGTGCAAGTAGGAGGTTTCGGATTCGAATCCTCCCATTCATTCGATTAAGCACCCAAAAAAATGCTTAATAAGAATAGCGGCTAAGATTGATAGACATATGTTTAATTGTCCCTTCCACCCTCGTTTTCTAGTTTGATTTAACTTTGGATATTAACACTCATAACACATGTCGGATATCATTTCTTGCATATATAGAAAAACTCAAGACTTCTCCCACGTTGATCCACATGTTAGAATGTGGGAGAGGGACTATTGTGCAAATTAACCCTTTGCTAGTAATGCCCTTAGATATTTGACCGAACAATTCATTACTATTAAAGGGTCTTTTGACTTTTAATTACAACTTTGTTCTTCTAGAGATAACTAAGGGCATTATTAAGGGTTAATTACGACTTTTGACTTTTGACTTTTGACTAAGGGCATTATAACATCTCCTCAAAACAGTAGGTCACTATTAAGGGTTGTTATGACATTTTGGCTCCAACTCTTCTCCTTTGTTTCTCTTTGTTGTCGCTTTCTTCCTCTCTTCTCTCAGACGCAAAAAAAGAGCAAGTCATGTGCTCTTACAAACAGTCGCTTATGTCTTCTTCTTCCTTCAATGTCAAATCAAAGGAAACAAATCAAACCTCTTTCCTTTGATTTCTTCTCAGGGCATCCACAGCGCGGGTGTAATGGCCCTCCATTACACCGCTCCATGACACGGTCTCCCATTAGAGCCGTGTCATGGAGATTACACGCATCATGGATATGATGCGTGTAATCCATTAGAAGGTGGGATCCATGATTAAATGTAAAATAATTCTAGCCACCAATGGTTACGTCCAATTTTAGCTTCAACGGTAAATTTGCCAGCACACAGCATATTTTAGCTTTCCAACGGTTATATCCAACGGTTAGATTTTAGCCTTCTATATAAACACACTATACTTTTTTTAAAACATATCTCACTATTCTACTCTATTATTTCTTTTACTCTCTCACACACTTTTACTCTCTCACTCATTTAATTCATTTTTTGTGATTATGGATGAAAATTTTAGTAATTTTACAAATATGTTAAATGCTCCAAATATAGAAAATTCATCATCCTCACAAAATCAAAACCCCCAAAATTTTCCAAATTACCCATTTTCTGGTATTCCTACAAATGTGCAAAATTATGCATTTCCCCTAAATTTATCCACTTCCAATCATCCATCAAATTTTCAAAATCTGCCAAATTTTTCATATCCAATTCCCATGTATCCTCCACCTCCTTATTTTAATCCAAATATGGGAAATCACTACACATCGGGGTATTATAACTTTGGTATGGGTTATGGAGGTATTATAAGTTTCCAAATATTTGTTTAATTTCCTGCATAATTATTTTTGAAAAAAAAATATATTATTTTTGAAAGATAGAAAAATATATATTATTCAAACTTAAAAATTAATAAAATCATTTTTAGAAAATAAAAAATTCAAAATGTAAAAAATTTAATGAAAGTTAGTACTTTATTTTTTTAAAAATAACAAAATTATTTTTAAAATTTACTTTATTTATTTATGGGATATGAGTTATGCATTATTAAAATAAATATTTGATTCAATTGTGAACCCATGTTATTACACCTTATGGAGTGTAATCCATTATGAGTGAAAGTGTAATAAAAAAAGGAGAAAGTGATGCTGACTGGCATGGGTTACACTCCACAAGGTGGATAGCATTGTGGGATGCTTCTTACACACAATTTGGTTTACCCCACATGCAATGTATTTGAATGAGTAAAATGGTAACTTTGTTATATTAGGTACTCTTGGCTACACATAAAAAGACAACACTGGTTGCTCTTTGAGAAGTAGTTTTTTTTTTTCTTTTTCCAATGGACAGAATAAAAGAGGGCTATACAGATCTCCTCCCCACCCATAATTGCCTTCTTTCCAAAAATACGAAGAAAACTCACACTTTCCAGCATTTTCAGCCATTTGATGAGTTTATTGTGAGTTTTTCTAAGCTTTTTTTTGCCAAAATTAACCTCCTAGCAACAAATGTTTGCTTTTGTTTCTATTAGTTTTTCTGTGTGGAAAGAAATCAAAATGGGCACAGCAAAGTATCCCCTTGAAATTCAATAATAAGCACCGTCGCAAGATGACCTTTGAACCTGGAGATTGGGTCTGGCTGCACTTGAGGAAAGAGAGATTCCCCCAGCAACGCCAGAGTAAGCTGTCCCCAAGGGGTGATGGACCTTTCCGCGTGCTCTAACGCATCAATGACAATGCCTATAAATTGGAGCTACCTGGAGAATACAACGTGAGCGCGACTTTCAATGTCACAGATTTGAGCCCATTCCTTGCCGAGGAGGACCTAAATTTGAGGACAAATCCTTCTCAAATGGAGGGGACTGATGTGTGCACGGGTCTTAGCCTAAGTAATGACCCAGTTCGAGTCACATTGGGCCCAGTTACACGAGCACGGGCCAAGCGCTTCAAGGAGTCTCTTCAAGCCCTTGTTTGAAATGTTCAAGATCAACAAGGGGTCCATAAGGACATTGAGGGTTTGGAAGGCGATAATCAAGTTGTCTACACGATGATCCAAGCCCATGAAGAGTCAAGTGGGGACCACGACCACACTTAGTAAAGTCGGCCATACTATTAGGATTTTAGTTGCAAGTCGTAGTTTAGACTAGCTACTAGTTGATACCTTGTTTGAGTCAAGGATTCGGCCCATTAATGTCCAAGGGTGGCCGAACCTTTCCTTTCTCTAGCCCTAGGGTTCGTTAGTCATTAGCTTATAAAAAGGTACAAGTTGTACGAGAAAGGGGTTAGACACTCTATCAATAAAATTTCAGCTTTGTTTCTCGTCATTATTGAGAGTACAATTCCGTTACTTGCATTGGCAAGGGTTCTTGAGCAATCTCGCGATTGTCCTTGATTGTTCATCCGATCTATCCACTTGAGTATTCACCTCGATTGGAGTCGTCGACCTACCACCTTCAATTAATTCGTGTCGTCCGTTTTGGTTTTAGGTTCCGCCAACCAAACGTGGACAATCTCGCTAGATCCTTGGGCAAACGTGCTACGTGTCTTGAAACGAGTTGATCGAGGAGCGTATCAATGCTCCAAGGCTTCTTGAAGGTCAGGGTTGAGACCTCTAAGGAACCTTGCCATTGTAGCCTCACTATCTTCTTGAATGTTTGCCCTCATCATGGCCATCTCGATCTCCTTGTAGTAGTCCTCCACACTCATGTTGCCTTGAGTGAGGGTTTGTAGCTTTGAATGGAGGTCACGGTTGTAGTAGCTAGGAACAAACCTCTTGCGCATTAATGCCTTGAGTTCTCGCCAAGTCCGGACTAGTGGTTTTCCCATTCTCCTTCGGTTAGTCCTTACTTGGTCCCACCAAACTAGTGCGTAGTCGGTGGAAGTGAAAGAAGCGTGTCCAAGCTGGAAGTGAAAGAACCAAAATGTAGGAGCGTGTCCAAGTGGAAGTGAAAGAAGTACCCAAGCTGCCCACTTAGTTTCCTAGTTGATTTTGGAAAGCAAGTTAGTTTTTGGAAACTTTTAGAAAACCCTTTCCTCCTTGAAAACAGATTTTGGTAACTTCCAAATTCCTTTCCATGCAAATTCAAATTTTATCTCCTTCCCAAACCCCTTCACTCAAGTCGGTTGGGACTCTATTAAACCCTAAGGAAATCCGACACTCACACACACTCAAAATCAGATTCAGACTTGATTTCCCTTGTGCAAACACTCAAGACAGTTTCGGACCTCTCTCACCACAATGGAGGATCAACAAGGTGATGCACACAACCCTCCTCGGTCTCCTCAAGATGTTCCCAAGAAGTTCATACCAAGGCCAAGGAAACCCTTCACCACCGCTAGAGAGTACAAGAAGATGTACACTCGAAGGATGAAACAAGCTCCCAAGAAACAAGATATTCAAGAACTTGAAGAAGTGGTGGATCAAAACTTTTGACCCTTTTCTTTGTTTAATTTTCTGTTTTGGATTGGAAACAAGATGTAAGCAAACTGATTTTGGCAATAAGAATTCGACTTTTCTTTCTTGTTTTGATCTCTTGCCACCTGACTTCTCTTTCTTTCTTTTCTTTTCGTTTCTTTTTTTTTTTGACTTAACAAATGACACAAACACTTGGCCGTAAGAAACAAATTCCAGAATCTGGTCAGCCCTTAATTTTCCCACAATCAACGGTCAAAACTCCAAGATCTTGCAAAAACTTACCAAGAAATTATCAAGAACTTCAAGAGCTTCAAGATTGATTTCAAGAAACTCAAGAAACCCTAGATTCTTGTAGGTTCCCTTCAAGATTCACAAGCACCAACAAGTTTGACCACAAATCAAATTTGGAAAACAAGTAAAACAACTTGGATGACCTTCACACAACTTGGACAGATTTGAGCGAAGAAACCCTAGCGCGCAAACGAAACCCTAGCCACCACCAAGCTAGTCTCTTGTGGATCAAGACATGGACAGAATGTAACACAACTGAAACCAATTTGCCACGTAAATTCTGGACAGATTTGATATCACCACGACGACTCAACAACACAAGCAAGTTCAGACAGAATTTCGCGACTGATTTTGCAAAGCAACACGGAAACAAACGTTGGCCAGATTTGACACAACAAATGGACAGAAATTTGATGCCACAAACGACGGCTAAATGGCCAGAAAATATTAGACAACGAGACACTACAACTTCGGACAGAATTGGTGAACAACGACAACACACAATGGACAGAATTACTTCGGACAACAAGACACAATACCAACCAGAAATTGACGCAACAACGAAAAACACGGATATAACGACAAGGCAGCGGAAAAACACAAACCCTAGATGACACAACAACGAAAAACACGGATATAACGAAAGATATCTCAACCTTTGCTCTGAAACCAACTGATACGCTCCTCGATCAACTCGTTTCAAGACACGTAGCATGTTTGCCCAATGATCAAGCGAGATTGTCCATGTTTGGTTGGCGGAACCTAAAACCAAAACGGACGACACGAATTAATTGAAGGTGGTAGATCGACGACTCCAATCGAGGTGAATACTCAAGTGGATAGATCGGATGAACAATCAAGGACAATCGCGAGATTGCTCAAGAACCCTTGCCAATGCAAGTAACGGAATTGTACTCTCAATAATGACGAGAAACAAAGCTGAAATTTTATTGATAGAGTGTCTAACCCCTTTCTCGTACAACTTGTACCTTTTTATAAGCTAATGACTAACGAACCCTAGGGCTAGAGAAAGGAAAGGTTCGGCCACCCTTGGACATTAATGGGCCGAATCCTTGACTCAAACAAGGTATCAACTAGTAGCTACTCTAAACTACGACTTGCAACTAAAACCCTAATAGTGTGGCCGACTTTACTAAGTGTGGTCGTGGTCCCCACTTGGCTCTTCATGGGCTTGGATCATCGTGTAGACAACTTGATTATCTCCTTCCAAGCCCTCAATGTCCCTATGGACCCCTTGTTGATCTTGAACACTTCGAACAATGGCTTGAAGAGACTCCTTGAAGCGCTTGGCCCGTGCTCGTGTAACTGGGCCCAATGGGACTCGAACTGGGTCATTACTTGGGCTAAGGCCCGTGCACACATTAGAAGGGGGAATACTTCCTGCAAAAAGTGGAAAGAATGAGACCATCACTGCTTGTAGTAAAAAAGCCACATAGAAGTAAGGATGGGAAATTGTCTCCCTCCCGTACATTTGATAACATTATACAATGGCCTTAAAACTTTTTAAAGATTTTTAAGTTCGTAGTATATTTACATCCCCTAAATTTTATAAAATTCTCTTCTTTAGTTGTATTGCCCCCCTTAAATTTAAGAAAATTGCTTTGTATGCATAAATTATCTTTTTAACATCTATAAGTTCCCTCCTCATTCTTCATTAACCCCTAAAAAATAATTAGATCTTTTACTGATTGCCTTGTATAACAAAAAATTTTTACCTCTTCTAAATTAAACATTGATGACACATTAATGGGAAAAAAGGATTTGGCCTTTCAAATTGGAGTACATAGTATATTTCTTATATAATTCTAAGAGTATGATTTATGTTGAAGTTAACCAGTGCACCCCTTTACCACGAGGTCCTGCCTCTACTACTAATTGCTAGTGCAGCACCTATCAAGATTGTCCCTAAAACTGCAAGGAAAGAAGATGTGAGGACCCGAAAATTATTTTAAATTTTCTCCTTTTTTAAAAAATTAATTTATATTTCCTTTTAATTTTACTTTACTTGATTATTTGCTAGCCTTAATTTGACAGTGATTTAAAGGTTAAGTTAAGATGTTTATCATTCCCCTTTTTATATTTTAGTGCATGCTAAGTTCTGTAGTCCATTAAGATAGTTTGGCCGACGAGTGAGATGTGTGTGTTATATTTGGTGGATGAGAACAAGTGTGGTACTAGAGGGAGTATGTGATTGGAAGTGTTAAGAGTGAATTAGTGAAACATAAGTTACAAAACAAGAGAAAACAAAGAGATAGGCATTTGTCACCGGTTGAAGACACCATTTGATCAACTCGCGTCACTTGTCACCGGTTGAAGACACCATTTGATCAAGACCTTTCCTTCATTAATTTCCTTACTTTCCTTTTTATTATTTCTCCCTTGCATTTCTAGGGTTTTGGCCGAATTTAGAGAAAGAAAAGAGAGAGGAAAAGAAAAAAAAAAGAAAGAAAGAAGGGGAAAAATGGGTGGATGACAAGTGTTGGTTATCAAGCCAACTTTGACCAAAGACTTCTCTAGTCTTTATCTTGTAATTTTCAGCAAAAATCCCTTCATTCTCCTTCCTTGGCTGAAATAGAGAGAGAAAAAAGAGAGGAAAGCCTTCAATTTTTCATCTTGATTCTTGCTTGCTATGGAGAGAAATCAACCTAAAACCCTAAATCAATCCATAGAAAGGTGCAACAAAGGTGGCAAGGAAGCTTGAGGTGGAGTGATTTTGGATAGGCAACCTTTGTCTTGCATTTTCCTATAAGGGTTTGAAGGTATGAAGCTAACCAACATTCTTCTCTTTCTTGTCTTGCATTTTATTGGATAGATGACTTGAATATAGAAGTTTTATGGAAGATTTCATGGTTTTGCTTAGTAGGTTGCAATTTTCAGCTTTGGAATGTATTGGTTAGTCTTGATATGAATGGTTTAACTTTGACATGAGATTGGATATGAAATTTTAGCTTTGGTATGAGGTTATCTAGCTCCTATATTCCAATTTCCAGCTTTAGGGTTAATTTCCAGCTTTGATTGATATTTTCCACCCTTGACTTGAGAGTTTCCAGCTTTGACATGGACTTGTGAGTTTGATATGAAGATATCTAGCTTGGATATGCATTTCTAGCTTTGTTATATGATTTTTCAGCTCTAGTAGTTGATTTCCAGCTTTGCTATGTTAATTTGCACCCTTGGAATGCCAATTTCAGTTTATTAGGAGATGTTCAAGTTTTGGTATGCAATTTCAGTTTTAATATGAATATTTCTAGCTTTGGTTTGAAATTCCAGCTTTGAGATAAAAAAATTTCAGCTTTGGTGTAAGTGATTTGGAGCTTGTTATATATGTTCAAAGTTGATAGTTTTGTGGCCTTGATTGAGGTTCATTTACTATGAAACTAAGATTTGAATTGGATGATTAACTTGAAGAGATATGGAGACATATTGCTAGATTTTCTCCTTGTTGGTCAAGTGAGGGTTAAGGTGTGAATTTAGGGTATTTTGTTTTCCTCTTGTATATGATTTTATTCAAAACACTTGTTACAATCTATTTCTTTGCATGTGTGTCAGTTTTGAACCAAAACAAAGAGGTTTAAGAAGGGAAAAACCTTGTTTTCCAAACTAATTGCTTGCTGGAAAATTTTCGCAGGAAGCTCTGCGCAGCTTTGGGAAATTGGCTATAACTTCATATAGGAAAGTCAGAATTGAGTTCCATTTGATGTGTTTGAAACTAGACTCATAGGGTTTTCAACGGTATAAAATTCAGGGTTTGGTTCAACTCCTATAAATACCGGTAATTTGCAAAATTTCTTAAAAACCAAGACTGTTCTGTTTTTGCACATGAGATAGCAGTGAGTTTGAACTGAAATTTGACTAACCTATGAGCTGAATTTCATGAAGACGTCTTCTAAAACCTGTTAGTGCTTTGAGTCTATTTTCTAATGTGTAAGTTTTGTGATTTTTTGACCTACCGAACTCAAATTATACTTTTTCAAAGTATGTCACCAAAACTAGGAATTTTGTCAAATGAATTGAATGGGACTTGAAAAATTTTGGGAAAATTTTTCTAGATCTTAAACCTTAATTTGGTTTGATTTTGGATGCTTAAATTGCTCTCCTCACTTTTAGAATACTTGTGTTGGATTTTATCTTAAAGTCTCGAGCTTAAAGTGAGAAGCATATGGAATACCTTGGAATACTAGACGTGTATGTTTTGGCTGGTTGAATTTACTAAGTTTAAATCTATTGTGATTGTGAATCTTGTTTCAAGGTGTGGTAGCGATCAAGGTTATCATCCAGAGAGTTGACGTTTAATCTACTGATATTTGTGAGTGTTCCTTGCATGTTGTGCTTCCAATGACTATGTGGAATGTTGTGAATATTTGCTTGAATGTTAAACGCTTTTCAATGATTGTAAAATGGATTTTCAATGGGTGAGTGTGTACTTTATCGCACTCGACCTGAGTGAACGTGAATTTTCAATTATCAAATGATTGAATGTTACTTGTGCATGAATGTAAGCCTTTGGCTGAAATGGGCTCTTACCCTTCATTGCCAATCGACTCGAGCCAGAAGTGGACTTGGTCGGGCAGGTGGTGACCCTGGGACAATGTTTGGTATACTCGAGTATGGCGACGAAGTCGAGTGGAGTACTGGTCAGTGAATGCAATGCAATGATTGAAATGAATGACTGAATGAATGAATGAAATGAACACTGAAAGAGTTTTTGCTTTTAAATATTTTCAAATGTCAGAGGAATAAGGAAAATGGTCGGCGACTGAATGAATGGCTCCAAGTGAGCACGTATCCTTCCAATGATTGAATGTTTATTTCTTGAATGACTGTTTATTACTATGCAAAGTGTGCAAATTGTTAAATGTAATACTTCCATGTTTTATCTACCTGATTGCTTGTTTGGGAACCTCACTGGGATTTTAACTCATTCCTTTAGTTTTGTTTTCTTTATAGGAGTGGAGGCCGGATCAAGTAAGCGTGAACTAGTGTGTATAATCTTCATGTATTTGTACTTTTTTAGATGAAATGTATTTGGGATCTTGATTAATGAAATCCTATATTTCACTTTTGGATTGTAAATTAAGTTAGAATTCTTGGATGAATGGAACTTTTATGTTAATCTAGAGGCGTGAATGAATATTTCAAGAATGTTAGTGAGTGAGTCCTGACAATAGTTGAGCAGGCAGTCCGCCAAACCCTTGGGTTCGTCCTAGGGGGAGGTGTGGTCATCATAGAAGATAGAAAAGTCAGTGCTTGTCAAGAGCAAGAAAGGTGAAAAGCAGGCCTTACGAAGATTCAAGAAAAAAAGATTATGATTTGATCGGTTTATTCTTTGGCACATCAGCCATGTAATAATTTGTAAACAAAAAATTATAAAGTTCATGTTGTTTTAACTTTTGAATTTTGATTATAGTAACTAACCCCTTGTTTGGTACATGGGAATGCTTAGAATGGAAAGGCATTTTCACTCTGAATACATTTGCACCCAAAATGGTGGGAAAAAAATTTATTGTTCTAGGTTCGGTAGACAAGTCAAAATGGAATATTTACTCAATTTTCAATGTTTGGTATAATCAATATTTAGATGTTAGAATGGAATATACTAAATAAAAATTTGACTTAATTGCCCTGAATAGTTTATAGGACATAATATTTCTTAGTACCTTTATTTTATTTTTTCTATAATAGTATTTTGTCTATTTACATGAAACTTTAATATTTTTACTTCAAAAATAATTGAGGATTGATATAAAAATTCTTTAATTGTAATACTTGACCATTTTTGAAATATAGATTTTTAGGTTAAAATTTTGCATTTACTAGCAATATAATTAGCAATGTCAAATATAAATTACATGAAGTCAAAAAATTATAATTTATTTTTAATCTATTTTCAATTTCATGTGATTCAAGAAAAAAATTCTTGCACAATTTTTCAAAAGTCAAAAAAGAAAGTATTTTAAAATAGTTGTTTCCTTGTATAAAACAAAAAGTTATTTTAAATACAATGAAAATTAATTACTATGAAAAATTATATTCAAATATTAATTGAGTTTACAAATAGCCTAAGATATCATGATGTAGTATCAAAATTTATACGGATAAATTTGGCCTCCTACTATTTAGACATTTTAGGATAAAGGTGGAAAATGCTTTCTCTAAGTGCAAATTCGGTGCTAGAAGTAAATCGGTGAAAAATTTGGAACGACAATTAAAGTCATATAAGTCAACAAGATATCTTTTCTATTTTTTTGATAGAAATATGTCAACAAGATATCATAAACATAAGTTTATTTTAGTATTTTCTTCACTCAGGAGAAATTAGTTTACAAAAATCAAAGGAAGAATAATTTGTTAATACTCTTTTTGAACTTCCTCGTCTAAGTCCCGGTTGTTAGTTTCATTTTTTTCCAACAACGATAACATTTGTATAACCTACTCCATCCTATTTTAGTGAGAGGGGGGACCTAACTTATAGAGGAAGCCACAGAAGTGGCAAGCCACAAATAGTGGCTAGTGGGAGTTAAGGTTTGAACCCTTGACCTTCTACCCACAACCAAAACTTAAAGTCTTTGATGGTGACCAACAGACTAAATTGCTGTTGGTAGTTGTTAGTTTCATTGCTTCATCTGTTTTGCATAGTGTTGATGGCCACATGTCATCTTTTTGTGGCTAAAAATCTAAAACACACATGGCTCATGCAAACTTTGTCATTCCAACATAGTACTATATATATATATATATATATATGTCTTCCATCCAACAATAAGAATTAATACTTTAATAGCATGATCACATGTTATTAAGTGTTTTTTTTTTGGTTTGAAAACCCCACTCACTTTACGTCTTCTAACAGAAATGTTTTCAATTGTAAATATTAGCAAAGTTATCTTAGAATCTTATTTGACCAAAAAATCTAAATAGAAGTGTAATTGTTAAAATGTGAAAACTTCACACTTCACTGAACAAATAAATTCATTTTATATCTAGCAGTAAACCTGAATTAGAAAAGTTGTTTTGTTATATGGATAAATTCATCAATTCAATGAATAAATATATCCAGACGTTTAATGACTAAGTATATCCAAATGTATCTGAGATGATAAATGGTACCTAATAGTTGTGGTATAAATATGAGAGCATGTCTAGGGAAATACTCGGACCCATTATTTTGGAAACATGCTTGATTTTGTTGACTAAGCGCATTTTCAAGTATGACCATGTCTTAAGTTAGAGCCCAAGATTCTCAAATATTCAAGACCTAACCTTTGGAAATGGGTTTACTAAGGCCCAAATATTCTCTTAAAAGGCCAAATTTATTA